>NC_056720.1:10423019-10760519 GCF_018831695.1 Puntigrus tetrazona
TGATCAACTGCATACTTTCGTGCATTTTAATCGTACACAAATGAATTTTTACGCAAAGTTATTGTTGCTGGGCAGCACATGCGTTGCTTTCATCGCGTTTCGATGGAGCGCTCCATCATTTAATAAAGGTGAGTTGAATGCCCTTTCTGTTTATCTAAGTGCTGTAATAAACTTTAATACCCGCAGATTATAACACAGCTTTAAAGTCATGTGCGAGACCCGTGATTAGTCAAACCAGGATTTATGGTGAATATTTGTTTTCCTTCTTTTCTTCTGGCAAGGTTTGTGGTGGACCTAATACTGTCAAGGCTGTTTTCTATTGTATAATGGTTTTGAAATGATACGTTGTTTTCCTATTTTTTTTTAATAGGCTCAAAAACCAGACACCGTAAGGGTTCATTCAACAAAATAAGTCATTTTTCAGAAATGATCAAAAATAGTCTACTGTAGTCATGTCATTTATTGTTCTCTCTGAGATATAATTGGCTGTGTTGTGCAAGGCAAGGTAACAAATATGTGCATAAATAGATGCATTATATGTCATTTTGCTAGCTAAAATAGTTTTCGAATTAAACATAATAACCATCACAGCGAATGAACGATTGTGTAAGAAAGAAACATGACCTAAACTCTGTTGAACTGGCAATTCGTACCGGTTTTAAAATAGAGTGGATCATCTCCCGCTAAGATTATTGAAAATTGATTTTCTGCATCGGGCAATGCAACAGATAACCCTTGGTGTCTAACATTTGATGGTCATCAAAATGAACTTGAATGATGATTATAAAAGCGCCCCGGAGATCACCACATGTTTTCTCATGTACAAATATTGAGTCAAAAGCCCCACCAAGAATCAGTCAAGGCTTTAATTTACCAGCCCACGGTGACATTCATGCAATTAAGAATGTGTGACAAGCAAAGGAACATCTCTGTCCTGCGGCTGTTGTAGCACCTTGTTTTACACTCAGAATAATCACTGTTGCCACAGAGTGTTTGTTGGAGTACAGAGAGGCTATTGGAGAAGTTTAATATAGCTTTCTGCCCACAATCAACGTGACTAATGGGAAAAGGCCGTACGTGAAATGTTTTAACAAACTGATAAATTGTGACAAACCTAGATAGCCTCGAAAGCTGGGTTTGTCATTTGACCTTTATGCAACGATGATCATTCGTCTACACTCCCGCGTAGCCATGCCTTTTCCATGGTATACGTTTTGGTTTTGTTTGCATTTTCTCAAGAAAGGATGATAAACCATAAACAGACTCGGTATGCAATGGCTTTAAGTGTTTGTTCTGTTCAACACCATGTTTCAGACGTTCACCCATTGGTCGACGGGCATGGAAATAGCATCTCTTGTGATAAAGGGTTCTATTGAGGCTCACGGTCAGTATAGGCATGGTGTCCATGGCTCGAGAACTTTTTTTCAAGAGGTTATGTCTTTTTTAGAGTCCTTGAAAGGTTCCAGGGTGCTGGTGACCGGCGCCAGTACTGGCATCGGCGAGCAGCTGGCGTACCACTACGCCCGTTTAGGAGCCCAACTCGTTATCACGGCGAGGAGAGCAAACGTCCTAGAACAGGTCAGTCGGGTGTTCTTCTCTTATTCGTCGTTGACATGATTCGGGGACGTCTGATTGCTCCATTTATCTCAGGTTGCGAGTAAGTGCTTGGAATTGGGAGCTCAAAGGGCCTTGTTCGCCCCTGCGGACATGGCGAGCCCCTCGGAGGCTGAAAAGGTCGTGCAGTACGCCATCGAACAGCTCGGGGGTCTGGATTACCTGGTTCTGAATCACATCGGGCCCAGTCCATACGGAATGTGGGATGGAGACGTGGAGCACACTCGATGGCTGCTAGAGGTGTAGAATCACAACGAAAGCTATTTGTATTGACTTTGTTAAAAAAAGTTCTCAATGTTCTCAAATCTCGTTCAAACAGTTTTTGGGTAAAGTGTGAGTTACATTTGATGACATATATTTAAGACGTGATTGATTTGTCATTCATTTTCATTCATTGTAGGTCAATTTTCTTAGTTACGCACAGATGACTCAGAAAGCTCTGCCAACTCTTGAAAAGAGTAACGGATCGATAGTTGTGGTTTCCTCCCTGCTAGGTGATTAAAATGACTCTTTTCTCACAACCGTCACTGGTTTAACAAACAAACAGATGCTGGAATAACGTCCAACTCTTTACCTCAGGTAAAATATGCGGCCCCTTTGCTTTGCCGTATGCCGCAACGAAATTTGCACTCAATGGTTTCTTTGGAGGCCTTCAGCATGAGCTAGCTATGCAAAAAAGCAAAGTGTCCATAACCATCTGCATACTCGGCCTGATCGACACAGACAGCGCAATGGAGAAAATCAAGTAAGAACAAACTAACATTAAGACATTTGGTTCTTGCTAATAAATAAATTGCATATATATATATATATATATATATATATATATATATATATATATATATATATATATATATATATATATATATACACAAAACAGCAAACCGTTTTACGTTTTGTCTAGCGTTGCAGGCAAAGTCTAATTTGTGGTCATAAATAGCTCTTACTTACACAACTCAAACATTCTTTATCACACATGACCACTAAAGCTACAAGATAAAAGGCTCGTTCTTCATATCTCCGTTGTGTTTAATGCAGAGGTTACATCAATATGACTGCCTACCCTTCACACGAAGCTGCCTGGCACATTATCGAAGCTGGAGCATCTCGACGGCCTGAGACCTTTTACCCTTGGTACACCTTCTACGCCTGTATATTCAGGGATTGGTTCCCATACGCCAGGGACCAGGCCATTCAAAAGTCCTACACATATAATCCACAAGTTACCAAAGAACAAGTTTCTGGAAGATGACAGCGGAAAATCGACTCGTGGAGCGGAGCATTATAGGTTAACGTATCGTGCTTTTACGCGCCAAGCCCCGGTGCTCATGTGGGTGATGAGTTCTTCTCTCTGTTGTTAAAGACCAAAAATAAAGCTATACCCTACTAAGAAGTTTTTTATGATTAAGGTGATCTGCATTACATCATCAAGCACACACTGCGGTAAATATTAAAAGAGTTTAGCATTGTGTGTTTTCCCTGTTCGCAAACGTTGTGCACTTTTTGTGTCAGAAGCTGTCAAAAACCATATGTTTCATGTAATCAGGACGCCGAACGGAAGTTGCTTTGTCTGCTTCAGCTCTGTAAAGCCCTCTGGACTTACCTCACACTTTCTTATCAGCCGCACACGCTATCGATGTTTGTAAACTCTACAGTAAAGATGTCCCACTGAAATCTTGCCTGAGTGTTATTGCTGATAAAATACGCAGATACGACACAATAAAACGAGAAGTTTCAAGATATTTGTGGTGAAGGCAAAGAATTGCGTCGATAAGTGCACACGCTGTCCGCTTGTAGTTCCCGCCATTTATGCGAATGAGGTAATCGCCTACGAGAGCGCTGAAGATTTACAGACTGCTATCACGCTTTTAAATGTACCTTTAACCTGTAAGGAATATTATTTGAATTATTCGGGTGTTGTAACACGATGCGAGCGAGAGAGGGCAGCAGTCTCTCGACAATAGCGACAACGAACTCGTTGCGCTCGCACGTGTCCCCCGAAAGTCCGTCCAGTGGGTGGATAGATTGCACGAGATTAAGATTTTTCTCTTCTAAATGAGCCCTTCATTAGAGAGATGCTCCACATTAATTCCCCGCAATTATCGCGGGTGGGTCGTAACGCATCAAATTCACAGAAGAGCCGGATGAACCGAAGTTAAGCCAGACTGTATCAATTCTCGTGCACTTGACTGGGTTTAAGGGGAGAAATCGAAGCCAGAACCTCCTCCTCCTTAACGTGCACTGCCTTATGCATTACACATACGCTGTTTTTTTTTTTTTTTTTTTCTCACACTTTCCCCTTCGCTCTCAGACGCACACCCACACATGCCCGTATACACGCTCGTGATGGGGCCTCCGGGGGGAAGGAACGGGCCCGGCTGGCTGGGAGAGCAGCCAGTAACACCTGCAACAGATTAGAGCTCCTAATGCTGAGCAATAAATCCCCCACCCTCTCCAGCATCACCATGGACATGAACTGAACTCTCTATCTATCTATCTATCTATCTATCTATCTATCTATCTATCTATCTATCTATCTATCTATCTATCTATCTGACTCTGCTGATCCCATTTAGGACATTAGCAGATACATGTATTTACCAAGAAGTTATGACTGATTCATGAAACAATTATTTGGATCTATTCAATAAACCAGTTCATTCAGCTCACTTTGTCTGTCTAACTAGGTATTTCCGCGTTATCCCGACATGTTAAAACCATAAGAAAAACTGTAAATTTTATTATTAATAAAATTAATAATCGACTAGATTTAATGGCTACCCTCTTTTCAAAAGGACCCCCGATGTTCTGAACTAGCAGAATCTAGAAACTGAAGCGCTGATGTTGTGGACCGTTCCCTGCGAGACGCTGGAGGATGAAAAGGGTGTGTTAGCCCACCCTCTAGCATTCTAACCTCCCTCTTTCCATGCTTTTCAAAAAAGCGCACAATGGTCGACACCTGTGTCCTTTCAGAGCAGTCGCTGTTATTGTTTACACGCTCAGCGGAGGGGAGGAAGAGGCCAAGAGAGCTGCGAAGCGGGCCAAAGAAGCGGCCCTTTACCTCCCCTCCTTCTAATTAGGACCCTTCATCCAGACCCAAACACGCACTATGGGTCTGTGCTAGTTTGTGTGACTGCCTCTGCATTTACACGAAGATAATTAGATTAAGTAATAAGTAAGATAATTATATTTACACAAAGTTATTGTATTAAAATTTTCTTTAGCAAAAGGTGTGTAAACAGTAGTTAGATGGCAGATATTTATACTTCGGAATTGTTGTACATTATTAATGTATTATTAATATATTAATTACATTAGAAAATTGTCATATAATGTTTATTAGACGAATGCTTTATTCACATCTAATAACACTGTATCATTAATAAGGCGTTTTATTTTACCTTTTCAAATATTTAGTGAAGTTTTTATTGAAAATGTATGCTTTATTTTACTGCGATATTATGATTTTTATTATTTAATATCTTTGAAAGGTGATACACACCAAAAGCTTGTACTTCACATGTATATATACATATATGTACATATAAAAGTGTTACATTTATAATAACAATAACCGCCTCCAGTTCACATATCAAACACAGCTTCTGAACTGATTTCTGTGGACTTCCAGGAAATATAGCAGGTCATCTGGGTATTCCATGCATACAGAAAATGTGCATACTATGCACAGAATACATACTAGATATATATATATATATATATATATATATATATATATATATATATATATATATATATATATATATATATATAATAATAAAGGGAACCATGAGTAGGGGTTTTATTCAGAAATGAACACTGAAGGTTTAAGGAGCGTGGTTAAGGATGTCACTCTCATGCCCAAGTCGTCAAACTGATGTCATCAGAGAAGTCTAGTCATTTTTGAGGGGAAGAGCATTTTCAGATTTGGATTAAAGATCACGAAGGCAAACAACCTTGAACGGATTTATTATTCACCACAAAAATAGCAATTTGAGCACAGTCTACAAAAATGGCACTTATTGAAAAAGTGATGAAAAATAGATTTTGTCAGCTTGCTTATTATGCCCAATAGCATACCTATTTAAGGCCATATGTCTTACTAACAAGAAACTACGCTTTTGCATTCCAAGCACATACGTTTGTGAAGCTGTTTGCGAATGTACATTTGGACTATGATTTTGGCAAATACTGAATGATTGAACCATGCTGGTAACGACAGAGCTCGGGCCATAGTTGGCTAATGATGCTTTTGGGAAACGCACCTCTCAATGGTTTTATCAACTCGCTGTCTTACTATTCTACCTTTAAGCACAGATTTTTCAATGGATGGTGGCGAACAACAAAAGGATATTTGGGCTTATTTATTGCTTTTTCCCACTTGCTACAGGAATCATTTGTGCGGTTGTCCGTTGGCTTGGCTTGTTTTTGTGGTCATGTATTGATTAAATAATTAGGGGGCATCTGCTGTGAGTCTGAACGTGTTTGCAGGCATTATTTGGACGTGTATCCTCCCTGTATCTGAGCTTAATGAAGTCCCATGCACAATTACGCATCTTTTTGTACCCTGGCCCTTCTCTTTCCCTCCTGTTTCGGGGGCACATGGGTGGCGGAGTGGGGGTTAGATGAACTCTTCTTTCTCTCCCTGTCTCTTTTTCTCCATAAAGGAGAGAAAGACCAATTAACAAAGGATAAGAAGTGAACCATAAATACCCTCAACAAGGCCCAGCAAGAACAAGAACTGGCTTTCTCTCTCTATGTCTCTCTCTCCCCCCCCCCATCTTCTATCCCCTCCACCTTTCACAAAGGGAAGGCTCGGAGCTTACAAAGTGCCAATTAACACTGAATGTTTGGCCCTCGCGCTTCCCTCCCGGAGCCGCTGACAGCGATGGTGTTTGGGTTAATACCGAAGGCCTGCAAAGAATTATAATTCTCCTCCTTCGCCCCCTCCCCCACCCCCCTCTCTCCTCCCATCCTCAATCCCTTTATTTTGTTTCCAATGGGGCGGTTTTACAGTTCAATGCACGTTCAAAGGGTGATATAAGATGACTTTCCAAAGAATTTCGTTTGGAGCAGAGGAAAGGGGCAGGGTAGGGGTTGCCGTTGCGGTGGGGAGATTGGTTAAAAGGACAGCCATCTAAAAAAAAACAAATCAGACAAACAACTGAGGCTTCCTTTAGTTAGTCTTTGGTTTGAATTTTAAACACAACGCGATCACTAAGGCGGTAAACTGACTAAATGGCTGTCCAGTGTAAAGGCCTGTAAACAACAAGGACGATAACGATAACTATATCACTTTAATTCAAGAAAATAGCAGAGTCTACCCCGCAACCGTAATGATAATGACATCCCTGAAACCGCTTTTAAAATTTTCTTCTAGATGTTAAAGGAAAACAAACCAAAAAAAGCATTAACAACCAATCAGAATCCACCTAACTTTAAAGCGTTTGAGCATTTAAAAAAACGGCTTTTTGCAAGAAACAAAGAAGTGGAATTAAACAAGCAAGCCTACATTTTTGGGGTTAAACTTTTAAGTTAAGTTTAAGCTCGATGTTGTTTTGTAATGCCATGTCACGCACAAGAAGCGGTAAAAGATGCAAGAGACGAGACGCAACTGCAACTACGTTTTAATGCATTAAAACGTAGCAGTAAGATCTAAAAACTTGTATTGGTTTTTTTCTGTTTTTAGAAAAACAGTTTTGAAAGAACATCTAGAAAGAAAATGTTTGTTTCAAATAATGTCCGCGAATGACTTGCACAAACTGCTTGTCCACAAGTTAAACGCATCCTATATGAGATTAATAAAATATTTCTGCAACAAAAAAATTTGCTTAACTTACATCACTTGCTAGTCTGAATGTGTACGTTGTGTCGCGTTAAAGCGTTGACATTTTTACAATACTGTATTACAAAATTGCTTTTGGTAAATATTGAAACAGTGTAAATTATTGCACAGCCTATTATAATTTTGAATGTTTTGCATTGGTGACTAAAATTTGATTTCATTTTGCACAGAGCGAAACTGACTAAAATCTAAGAATATCGCATGTGAAAAAAGACATTACTAACAAAGTAAAATTGAGCACCATAGCAATGACACATGGCTGCAAATACATGAAGCAGCAACGCATTCTCATTACATACCTACTGGAGGCTTCTGTGGGCGGCACCAATCTGGTTTAGGTCGTTTTGACGATCATATAGCAGTGACATGGCTGTTTCTCTTCTTTCCCTGCTCTCATAAATCAGCAGGCTAAATAAAAGAGAGGGCAAATGGGGTTAAACCCTTGAACATGCCCACGTCTCCAGTCTGAACATCCTTCAGAGTCAATGTGGGATCAGTTGATCATCAGTGAAGATCACATTATAAAAGGAAAATGTGACCTTAAATTAACCTTGCTTAGTCTTGACATTTTGCTGATGACAGTGAACTGCAGAGCCTGCAGTTGTGGTGAGCATGACAAAAATAGTAAGCCGATTACTTTAGGTTAGATTTTATAACGTAGAACACCAAAAACCTTAGACTTTCCAATTAGACGTAAAAATGTGCTTAATGAATAAGTGTAAACCATCCCAACAATATAAATAAAAGCGATATGTTTTAGAACTAGTAGAAATAAGTCTTTTTAACATGTGACAGGGACAGCTAGATCTTCAGTGCTGCATTCAAAGAGACAAAGCGTGCAATTTCCCCTTCTCTTGCATCTGTTTTTGTGCCGTGCTGGAATTTCCCAAGTGTGTGTCGTGCTTGTCTGGGGCCTAGCTGACCTCTTTAGGAAGGTGAGGAGAAGAAGGAAAGAGTTTGAGAGAAGGACAAAGACACAGACTTAAGAGAGAGGTTGGTCAACGAGTGTTGTTTGGTGCAGTGGCTCATGAGACAGTATAAAGGGGTGATATGAAGGTCAAACGGAGAAGAAAGAAGAGCTCAAGAAGATTGTCAAAAATTGGTCATAGAAATATATACCCTATACGTCATGAAAAGACCACTGAACACTGTCACCAATAGTCGCTATTGATAATAATGAGTTATTTACTTACTTTATACATAACTAACGTATCAAAGTTTTCAAATACTGTCTAACTAATAATTATAAATGGTTTAATTTTCACATATGACTTGGAGGCAAACAGAGAGACGGTTGGTTGAATACGGCATGTCACCTCACACAGCGTGAGAGCGGACCAATGGAAATGATTAAAGAAAATATCCAACATCTGGGAGCGATTCCCCCAGAAGACGAATTTCAAAGTGTATGCAAACGACAGCGTAAAAAGCAATTGCACAGGATCTACCAATTTGGTATCTCATTCACATCTTGTTCCGTGACTTTTGACCGCATGTATTCATACATTTATGCATGAAGGCACTGTCCCACACACACACACACACACACACACACACTCAAACCTTTCATGGGCAACCTGTTGTTTTCCTAAGGATGACCCTGAAATTGTTTAGACTGCGCCGCATCCACTGCCATTGGCTTTGGACTTGTGCAGCTGTAAACTGATCTACGATGATTTGCGAGAGAATTGTGTGAAATTTGTGGGATCGAACTCTTCACATTGAAAAAAGAAAACAGTAGAACAGACAATATATAGGCTAAGTTACATTATAACTTGTAGATTGCTGCTTAAAAATAATTACTGACCTTTTAACGCTGATATATACTTTTATCTAACATTTTAAGACTGCCCCCTTCTGATGAGAATAACAAAACACTAAAAAGGCCTTCTATGCAGAGTTCACTTCTTAAATGGATAGTTCACCCAAAAATGTACGTTCACACAACAGTCATTTATTAAAAACAGAAAAGATTTTCCACCGCGTTTTTGAAAACGTTCACGTACAGAGGGCAATGTTGTCAAAATGTTCCCCATTCACGCAGACGGACAACTAAAAACACTGTATTATTCATGCCAGGCCAAGGAACGATTCGAGGGGCCGTGGTGAGGGGGATGTCCCCTTCAAAATGCATAAAAAGTTTCCAGTTTTTATGCCCTGTCAATGTGCAGACTGTCCCTCTAAATTTATGATAGTGGCATCACAATAAGGTTTTCTGATTCATGGATGTTTTCTACACTGAAAAATTGCTTTTAAATGGTAATGAAATTTAAACCAAATGCAGTGGGTTATTTCCATGTATAGTTTTCATTAAAATGTGCATATCTGCTAATATATAGTAAAATAGGATGGCATGACCGAATGGGACAAAACTGGGTGTTCTCATGATAACCAGTAAATGAAATAAAAATGATAGAGTGCTTTAAGGATAACAATTTTATGTTGTCGAGATTTAGCCATTTTAGCATTTCTAGTTCTAGAAGTCAACGTTTTTGGGTTGGTTTTAAAGCGTTAGTTCAAAACCCATAAGACCATCTTCGAAAAACACTAACATTATTTTTGAAGACCCTTTGACCCTACTGACATAAGTTCAAACTGTAATGTTATGATGCTGCGATAATACATTCAAAGAAAACCAACGTAAGAGAAGAAATGATTGAATAAAACTGTAATCTTGTGAATAAAAAGTATTCCTGTAGCCTCATAACATGAATATAAATGTCAAATGGACTATTTTAACAATGTCCTAACTACCTATCTGAGTCTTGAACGTGGTAGTTGCGTTGATGTCTATGTAGGATTAGAAAGCTATTGGATTTCATCAAAAATATCTTAATCTGTGTAGTAATCTGAAGATGAACAAAAGTTTTACAGGTTCGGACAGCCATGAGGTTAAGTAATTAATAGCAGCATTTTTGGGTGAACTGTCCCTTTAAATGCGCAAATTAAGGTCTGTCCTCGAGATATTTTATCCTTGTTTTTTTCTTAATAAAAGATCAGTAATACCCCCTTTTGGGTGAATTATTCCTTTAGTAAATGAACCTAACGTACTGCAAACAACCATTTGCAGAACATAAATGATCAGATCACCAATTTTTTTGCAGATGATCTGGCCTACGCACTCTACATCTCAGCTGTGGCTTTGAAGGCAGCACAGTAGCAGGGTAATCTCTCTACACAGTAGCTACTGTTCCCCTCCATCCACCCCCTCTCTATGCCTCCCTCCAATGCCCCAATCTCCCCCAGCTCCGGTCTCCCCTTCACAGCTTGCTGTGACCCATCTTGCACCTCCCGGAGTCCACAACAGACGCTTGGTGTGTGAAGAGGGTCAGGAGTTCAGTGCGCGACTCCGTCCGTCCCCCCTCTCTGTGCAGTGAGCGCCTCACGAGGTTTATAATTGTCTGCTGTTGGCATCCAGGGCAGGTTCAAGCACAGTGCAGTGCTGGAGAGAGAGAGAGAGAGAGAGAGAGAGAGAGAGAGAGATGTGTCTTATTAAACAGTCACTGATTAGATGCAACTAATTGACAGGGCCTTGTTTTTACTTTTCCTTTTCCCAGCTATAGCTCCCTTTTCCGACAGACATACACACGCCTCCCTCTGTTCAGTGTGTCCTTGTTATTCATCCTCTCTTCCTGGCACATGAACATTCACATGGAGCTGCTGAAATCAGGTATTTAAGGTATAATTAATGTGTATCTAAGGTTAATTAAGGTGTATCTTTATATACTGGTTGGCTGTCAATCGACTTTAATTTTAAATGTCCACCTGTAACCATCATCTACATAAATGAAGACTTTAGATGCAAAGTCTATCTGAGATTATATATATATATATATATATATATATATATATATATATATATATATACACACATATATACATTTATTCTCAAGTTACCTGAAAAAAATAAATGTATAAATTATTGTTGTATATTTTAGCATTTATTTTGTAAAGGTGTTTGAATTTGGATATTTAATTAATAATATTTCAACGAAAAATAATTTGAGATTTTCATTTATTTGGATGAGCAAACGTGATAAATTCTAAATTTAATGCCAATTTGTTTCATGAAGATATTTGAAAAAAAAAGAGGAAAAAAAAATATGTATTTAGTGAACATGTTTATATTTGGACATTTAATAAACTAAACAAAAAATAATTTGACATTTTCAGGAATTTGAGGGAGCAAAAATGATGAATCACGAAAAATGGAACAATTAATTTGATATTTGTCAAAAAATATCAAAAAAATTAATTAAGTTTGTTTTTCTGTTTTGTTACAATACATTTGGCTTCATGTCATTTCAGTTTCAACTTCCTGAAACGTGGCAAATTTCATCTCTGGGTAAAATCTGGTTATAATTTGGTTAATTGATATAGATGTTATGGAGGAACAAGAAATGTGGAGTGGTTGCTGTTCTGAAATGTATAAAAATGTTGTTTTTTTTTGTTGTTTGTTTAAAAGTGACATGTTAGTCTTAAAAATATCAATGGAATGTTAAAAAAAAATGTGGCCTACATCTTCAAAGACATAAATATAAGAAATGGAAAAAAAACCCTAAAACCATAAGGTATAACTTAATAAGGTAACTTATTAAGTGAGCCATTTTTATCCTGTCATCTACCTAACTGAATCAGGAAATGAAGGAACGCTATGGTTCAATTCTAATCCATAGGCAACGTGTCATTACTGTCTTGCTAAAGCCTGAAGAGTGTGTGCGCAAAAAACGAGAGCGGTAAGTGTAAAAATACAAGAGAGAGAAGTGCAACAGCAGTAGAGCAGATGTGGCTGGAGTGCAGCCAAATTCAACCTCTCTATAGTCCATAACCCTCATCTCAGGAGAACGCTGAGGAGACAATAAGAGCGAACCAAAGGATCAGAGAGAAAGCGCAAGTCTTTCATCTTCTTCCATCCTCGTTCCGTCACCCGAGCGTGTCCTGATGAACTCGGTGTTGATAAAAGTTGCATATTTCTTAGAGCAACCTTTTTCGCGGACAAAACGGTCGCTGTTCCTTGCTCAGCTTTCGGCGTGACCTAGTTTTCATGCGAGCAGATGGTTCGGACTGATTGCTGAATCAATAAATCAACCAAAGAATGGGTTTCTGCATTTTACGCTCTTAGATGAACGGCAAAAAGATGACAAAATTGGACAGCTGCCACCGTCCGATGTTCTGATGTGGACTTTCTCAGGCGAGTGTTTGGTCTTTGGAGAGCGGCTGTGAACATCCGTCTGCAGATGGCCAACACATTGCATTCCAGACAGGCCCTTCTGTCTGGACTGGACCAGGAATGGCGCAGTTCCGGCTTCACGGCTCTCCAGGGCCACATGGAACTGTGTCTCGCTTTTAAGAAACACCCGCAAGATCTTGTGTGTGTGTCACAGCAGTTTTTCCATCAGGATGCGCCATCTTGGTGTGTGTGAGCTTGAGCCTCATCGTGTCGCCTAAAACAAACCCATTTATAGTTTTTTTCTTCAAGCATAAAGGTGGATGAAAAGTCACATGGTCATAAAATACTGTAAAATAAAAACGCACTTGGCAAATTTGTGCTTTTTTGAGAATTTTTTTGATGGCTAGTAGATGAGTAAGGCTGTGCTTAGCAAGCAATATTACCTAAAGTTGTTAGTATCATCAGGTCCCACCACTTCCCTTTGGTTAGTTTTAAATGACCTGATGGCACCACAGGAGTTAGCAGACCCTTCACCATCATTAGCTGTGATGTTAAAAATTATACATTTCACACTCTAAAGAGCCCTGAAATAAAAACAAAATCAGACACGGATAAAGAATCTGCTGCAGTGTAATGAAATATTATCACTGCTGGAAAACAAATGAATTAATTAATCGATACAGTTACTGGAGTTCAATAGCAAATAGTTTAAATGTAAGAGAACAAGAATAAAAACAAAAAATTAAGGAACTTTACATGACTGTAGTTTAATAAGCCAGGCAAATGCATGGATGGATGGATAGAACGAACAACAGAGAGATAGCTAGCTAGCAGGCTAGCTAGATAAATAGATATAGACTCCCATATAAATAGACAGACAGACAGTTAAACTCTTGGCCACATTTACCAGACAAACCCTGTCAGCTTCAACCAGCATAGATTAGCTCAGGCTAGCATGGAAATTCATTCAGTTTCAATATGGCCTTCAGATCAGGAAAAACAATGGCTGATAATGGCCCTTCAATTTGTCACCGAACACATATTGGATTTTTGCCATGTATATGCTGAGAACTTTGGCCTTTTACAGTATTTCAGCCATTTTACATGAAAAGAGACTGGGAACTTGAGATTCGCCAGTCAGAGTTACAACTTGCTCGATTCGTTCCAGATTATATTCCTGTTGAAACTGCCTCATCTCGGTCCAAATGCTCTGAGGATGAGACCATTTGAAGAGAAAGAGCTCATTATTACATGTGCCGTATTCTTTCAGACGGTTCGTTGAGATGGAGATGGTCCAAGTAGCATCTGCACGACTCAAACGGACCAGATGTTTCTCTGGCTCCACGGCCAAGTCTTTAAGCAGCAGCGGACCGTGCCTGCTGCCTCCCTGGGGTGCCTGGAATAAAAGCACAACTGTTAACAGGTAGCCCCCTCTATTCCTGACGCCCCTTATAGATTGCACATAGGAACAGACGGAATTGTTGAGGTCTGCCGAAACAAACAAAGAAGCAGATGAGAAGAATCACCAGCTTCTTGTCAAAAAGACTCACTCAAACCCTCTACTCCAGACTTAGACTCCCCCCAGCCTCCTCTCGCCCGGCCCCCTCAACTTCGACAAAGGCAAGACAGAAAGTTATTTTCATAACCTCTTTTTACGCAAATAAAACTCCCGGGGAAAAGGATCTGGGCCAAATTTGTCTTTTACACCAAGAGAGATCGCCGAAGGGGATCACCGGGATTGGAATGTTTGACTCCCATCCTCCCAAAGATCAAGGGGGGTCTTAAGCTACTCAACCAGAACTGTAAGGATTATTGGCTTTTTACAAGGAGGCCACTTGTGTTATCCGAAGGACTGAGCTCGTTAGCTTCCTTGTCTGCTCTCAAGTCCAAAAAGCCAGACTTTCCAAGCTATTTGAGAGAATTGGGGTCACTGATGTGAGGTTTTATGATTTATTAAAAATGCATGTAAAAAAAAGCATTTGTACAAATGAAATCTTTTAAATGTATGTTATTCACCTTATTGTGACAGGTTAATCTATATCTATATCATCTATATCTTTTTTAATGTTTAATCAAAATGTGAAAACTCAATCTTCATTTAGCGCAAATCCTTTAGTTTAAATCCCGCCCCTCCATGATCATCTTCAAGCTGTATTCATTTTTTAAGGGCTATACCCACACTTCAAATTCCAGCCCACAGCTGATATACATAACCAGTTTTCATCCTACACTCTTAAAAATAAAGTGTGGTCAAACTTTAGTTTAAGGTCCAATTCTTGCTATAACCAATCCATTAACTATGACTTTTGCTTCAATAACCTCCTTATTTACTGCTTATCAATAGTTTGTAAGGTTGGTATGGGGTAGGACTACGGATCTGCTTCATAAGTAGGCTACTAATAAATAAATGATAATTTATTAAAAGGCATGCCAATTGTCAATTAGTTAATAGTCAGAATTTGTCCCTTTATTAAAGTGTTAGGTTTGTATTGGCATTGATGGTTCCATGAAGAACCTTTAACATGCATTGAATCTTTCCAGCAAACAAAAAGTTATTTATAATGTTAAAGGGTTCTTTAGATTATTAAAATTATGTTCACACCAAGAAAAAAGGTTCTTTCAAGAACTGTTCAAAGGTTCTTAGAGGAACCAAAATGGTTCTTTCTATGGAATTTGAATACCTCCTTTAGGAGAAGGAGACCTTATTTTTCTAGGAGTGCAACTTTTTTTGAATAATAGGTATGTGATGAAAGAAAAGATTAATTGATAGTTTCATGTAGCATTTTCATTTATTAATTTGTTTTAATGTTTTCTTGGGAGTCATTCTTGAACTGTTGAATTGTTTAAATTCCAAAAATCTTGTGGTGCAGCAAAATAAATAAATAATAAATAAAAGCAAAGGAAGTGACATCTCAGAGAGGACCCCTATGACAGTGTCTGAAGTCTGAAGTCTTGAGCCATACGTCAGTAAATATGCTGATTGGAAATATATATATATATATATATATATATATATATATATATATATATATATATATATATATATATATATATATATATATATATATAAATGGGAAATGACATTTTATATGACCTAATATCGCATACAAATATTTCCAAGTTATTTGACCTATTTAATGGGCATTTTCCCCCGTATTAAATGCAAGTATAATCAGATTCAGATGCATTCTGATGCATTTATGATAGTTCAATGAAGCTGAAATATAGCATGAATGCATTTACACTTGCCTGTAAACTCATAACTGCATAATGTTGTGAATTTGTTGTATTTTAATATACATATAGCTTATATTATATATAAAACTATAAAATGTTAAAAAGATAGGCTACTATAAAACTAAACCGGCAGTAGGTGACAGCATCTTCAACGACTCATCTTAATTATTAAGTTGTTAAAGCCTTCAAACGGTTCATTCAAACGGCTGATTCATTCAAACGGCTGATTCATTCAAGAATGAAGCAAGTGCCTGTTCATATGACTGGACCACTGAATCATTGAATCAAATCTTCACCGCTGCTCTGTGAGTTGTATGCGCCACTGCTGTGATGTTTGTTTGGAACTACTTTCATTAACCAATTGGAGCAAAAACAGTGGACAATATATCCTTTCAATCAATTTGAATTCTAATACTAAAGTAAAATGCATATTAACTACTCATTTCAACATTCGTACATAATGTCATATTGTGATTTTCAGGGAACTTCCCTCTCTTGGTTGCGTCATGTTGCTAGGCTGTATGTTATAAGTATAAAAACAAACGTACATTTTTATCTTTCTTTGATTTCTCCACGAGATTCTCTCACATAGACAAGCTGTGTGAGCCTCATCGGCGTTACCATGAACTGAATATAATAAAATCAGAACCAAAAATGTAATCAGATTAGTTGTCTGGTCGGGCAAGCAAAATTTTAGCACTAAGCTAAAAAAACTAGCACACCCATATGTTGCATTGCTAGCAACCCTGTTGCCTTTCAAAAGCATTCTAGAGAACAAAAAAGTGTCATGAAATCCAAGAAGTGAGAGGAAGCTCGGTTTAGCGTTGAAAGAACACAAGTCATCATTCAACTGCCTGTGTTTTCAAAGAACGTGCCTTTGGAAAACACGCTAGAAGCTAGTGAAAGACATGCCATACCATTACGACACCAAACAGGGCTTAGACTCGCCACCTTGGCTGCTGGCGGTCTATCGACTAGCATACATACCTGCTGATGCAGAACACGTATTTTAGAACTCAAAAGGAGATGACACAGCAGCTTAAAAACAAAAAGGGCAAAAACAACTGTATAGAAAGGGAACGGGCATGAAAACACACATGTGTAATGAATGTTTTAGTCAGTCATGCATTTCTGTTTTGAAAAGCCATGCCAGTGAGAGGCCAGTTTATATGCGTTGTTTTTTTCTTTCCCTCCTTTTTTGTTTTGGTTTCCTCCTCCCAAGCTGCAAGTCTTTAGTCAAAGTCTTGCTTTGACAGGTGAAGATCAACCGGAGCCGTCACTATTGGCAACCATGTGGGACTGAAGGGAAAAGGTCGGAGTGGGGTCACCGGAGGCTCAGTCATTCTATACCTATTCAATAATATGCCCAACCCCCACCAGGTCAAAGGTCCCACACAACATACCTTACCCAAAGTTCTCCAATTAGCCCTGGATCACAGTCTGGAAATAAGATTCACAATGTGAGGAGGGATTAAAGCAATGGATGCTGGGCTTTTCCGTTACTTATTCATACAGGGAGGTTGTTGTGTCACAGGTTGTAGAACTTTTACAAGCGGGTGTTTAAAATGCATTTAAGGGTTAAAAATTGATATGCGATAAGCCGGAAGTTGGATACAAAATGGAAAATATAGTAAAATCAAAATGAATACTGACACTATTTTAATAATGTCAACAAATGGAAAATTGGACAGGAAAAACAACAAATTGGAGGCAATTTCCAGAGGAATTACAATGAAACCCATTTCACCTGTCAAAGATGAAAAATTTCATTGGAAAAAGTAAAGCATACTTAACAAGGCTGTACTAAACACTGGCCATTTAGCAGCAATTAACACTTAATGCCTAGCACATGGGGGAACACATCATTTTAGCAACAACTTTCTTCTTTCACTCCCTTTCACGAAGCACACTAGCACGCCATACTACCGTCTGAGGGATCTAGAAACTCTGGCGGACATTGTTTTTGAAAGTGTCCAAACTAGCCTAATGATAATAATAGAGCGCTTGCTTGACTGTGACCTCAAGAAGAAAGCTAAAATGGCATAACTTGAGATAAACAGAAGAAAGTGTAAATCACAATCAAAGGTTTTACAGCCAAGTGAAAAGAAAAGCTTAATATGAAAGGGACTACAAGCGCTCCTCACATCGTAAGTGGATGAAACCGTTCCTAACGTTTCTACAACGTATGCACAATGTTCTGAGTTACTATTAACTTCGTTGTGGTACTCCTGAAAATTCATGGCGAAGACTGACACAGAAATTGTTGCATAAAGTTGTTAGTTTTGGTTATCTTTGCACAAAAAAAGATTTTTTTAGCTTCATAAAATTAAAGTGATAGTTCACCCAAAAATAAAAAGTTGATGTTTATCCGCTTACCTCCAGGGCATCCAAGATTTAGGTGACTTTATTTCTTTAGTAGAACACAAACTAAGATTTTTAACTCCAACCGTTGCAGTCTGACAGTCATATAATGGGCACACAATCTTTGAAAGAAAAAAAAAACATACATAGACAAAAGTAAATTAAACCCTTTTTGGGTAAACTATCCCTTTAAGATTAACATACCTCTAATGTCACATGGATTATTTTATCGATGTGCTTACTACCTTTCCGGGTCTTGAATGATTAGTTGTCTTGCTGTTTACAGGAGAGTCAGAAAGCTCTCGGATTGAATCAAAAATATCTTAATTTGGGTTCTGAAGATGAACATGTAAGTGTATATATATACGTAGATCCTAACATATTGCGACTAATGAGCCATCTAAATACTGTTCAGTTTCTTGCAAAGATAATTGTTTTGTGACTTTACACCTCAATGTATCGTCACGAGCTGGAGAGTTTCATTTGGTTTCGTCCGTGTGGGTTTTTTTTTGACTTTCAAAGCTTTGGAATGTTTAGTGCCTATTGACTTGCATTATATGACAGACAGACTGCAACAGTTAAAAAAAATCTTTTGTGTTTTACTGAAGAAACAAAGTCACCTACATCTTGGATAAAAATCACATTTTTATATAATCAACATTATAGTGTCACAATTGCAGGGTTTTCAAAACATAAATAAATAAATAAATAAATAATTCTTATAAAGTACATTTCTCATTGAATTAATTGAATATATATATATATATATATATATATATGTGACGAGTCGGCTGCCCTCCCTCTTTATTGTCACCATCACCCCGTCCTTTATTCGCCGCCCTTCACCAGGCTCCCGACGGAGTGGGTGTGTTCGAGGGAGGTGGAGAGTGGCTCGTGGAGAGTGGGTGGTTCGAGGAGGGGCGTGGTATTGGCCAGGTCTGGCGGCGTGTGACGAGGCACACCTGAAGGGGATTTAGCCTTGTCACCGCCGCCGTTAAATGCCCTACGCGCCTCTCCTCGGGAGACCGGTCTCTTCCCCCGTGCATGCACGCTGGTGTCCTCGTGGGTCCAGGAAGGGTGCGTGATGGACCTCACCCCGCCGTCCGAGAAGCGCGTCGTGGGACCTCCGTAGTCCAGGCTGTGAACACAGAGCTCATCCCACTCTGCCGCCCGAGCAACGGCGACGGAGACGCCGCGGAAGAAGCCGCCGCCCCTCGCGCCCGACCAGAAAAAGGGGAGCGTGCGACCGCCGGACTCCGCCCCTTACCTGGACCCTTCCCCCCTGGAACACGGCCTCAACCTTCACTTTCCCCGCGGCACGACGAGGACACCAGATCCCCCCTTTTATTTGGACACTTTTCCCATGGACACTTTATTTTGTATTATTATTATTTTGTTAATAATAAAAAGCCTCTCCGAGGCCTGACGCCACGCCCACTGTGTCTGTCGCTGGCTCCTCCCGTCACAATATATATATATATATATATATATATATACACACACACACACACACACACACACATATATAAACCTATTATTAACATTACAACTTTTTGCTAAATCTTGGCCCTAAAACATAATTGTCGTAAATTAGAGCTTAGTTTCTAGAGAGAACTAGTTTCTAAACAACAGCAGACAAGTTGCATTCCAGAACACATGAACCAACATACGACCAACACAACAAACTTTCCATCAAGGCGCAACTCTGCAAAGGTGTTAAAGAAGGGGGGTGGGATTCACAATCCAAGAAATTCCACCATCTGTGCTTTCATTACGGCAAACTTTCCACCTCCCCCAATCAAAGCGCTTTTCAAAAAGTCTCCAGGAATTCCACTTGAGGGACAGACACAGATAATTGGTCGCACATTTTTATTGGCAGGACACAAAGGGACCTCCTATCCTCCTCGATGCAGCTGTCCCATTCACACCCCGCAATCGACCTCCTATGAATCTACTCCCCCGCAGGGTCCACACAAACTAGGCCTCGAACACGGCCCCTTTCATTGGCACAATGAAGGCCTCGGATGCATCCTGACCCTGACCCTCAGACCCTTCCTCTACCACCCCATGGATCTATCAACTTCAGAGAACTGCCCAGAGCTACTATTTGTCCACTCTTTGATATCGTGAGACCCATCAATTAGAGATCCCAGGGTGCGCTTTGGAGATGCACCTGTTGGAAGAGTTGCAATTCGATCTGCGACTGTTGGTGACGAGGGTCGTGTTGACTTGATTATATTTGCAGTGGAAGCATGACTTCTTTGATGAAAAGAGACCTCCTAAGGTTTTTGTAACCTTTGGAATGCTGCTGTCTGTTTTTCTCGAAGAACTCTGATCCAGATACTTGACATCAATTTTCAGGTCATCTAGACCACACCAAGAGCTGAGTGGCCATCTGTTGGAAAAGCTGATTGATAAGACAATGAAGACATCAAAATCAAGAATATGGTTTTGGGATTGGAAAATTCTATTTAGCAAGCAATTCGTGCTATTACTATTATACTATACTATATTAATATAATACTATTATAACATGCGACAATGCAGTTTTATTTGATTTTTTCTTTAAACACAGTAACTTGGTTATGACATAATACAGCATTTTTTGTTTTTTCACAAATCTATATAAATGGGGATAGTTTTGGCAGTGTTTCGTCTGTACCTGAAACATTTTGAAAATTGAAAGGAAAAACTATTTTTAGTATAGCAATGTGTTAACATACCCATACAAAATAAAGTGAATACAGAACAGGATTTCACTTCCGAAAGTTCTTCACTTTCTCACTATGGTTTTAAAGTAAAGCAGAGCTCGACCGATTGAGTGCCTTCTTATTCCAAATCCTATGACTGAAGTATTATTTGTATCACTAGGAAGTACAATCTAATCAACAGGCGATCCGATGGGACCACAAAAGATTCCAGAGCAATCGGAAATCATTGTATTCACAGTGTTTAAGGCATTCATCTGTTGCTGTCACTCCTTGACATCCAAGCCGTATTTTTTTTTAAAAGCTCAAAAATCATATTGTGAGGAAGTAGTTGGGGGGCAGCGGGGACACTCTGCCTCTGGAAACAGTTGAAAGGAGGGTAACACGTTTTCAGAGAGACTGTTTCCTGTGCTTTCTCCTGGCTCTACCTTAATGGATCACATGTGTTGAAATGATGTATTGTACCGAAAAGCAAAGCGTCGAAAAACTACGCACGGACTACAAAAGGCAGAAAAAAGATCCCTCTTTTTGAAAGCCATGAAGACATTGAGTGGAATTTTTGGGGGAAAGGTAAGATGGAAAGTGATTGTTATACCAGTCACAGAGAGTCTTGCCGTGCGCAGTGATGGTAGATCTCTTATGCAGCCTGACTAGGCCGTCTCAAGAGACTTTCCAGAGGCCAGAGGTCAACCACCCCTTTCCTGACGTGCCATATGTTAAAGGAATTTGCCAGTGCATTGTGGGAGTTAGACCCCCACAACTTTAAAATTACTAACACATACAGCCCCATGCCTTCCCAGCAAATCTCTCCTTTCTGCCAAAAAGATCACTTTATTGTCGTCCAGAGCTCAGCTGCTCCAAACGGCTTAATTACTACTGACAATGAAAAATACTAATATCAGTACCCTGTAATCTTAAAATCGTTAAAATGACCTTAATCTTAAATCACAATAACGTACATAATAAAGATAAAGAAACACATATAAATTATGGAAGTAATTTATAAAAAAAAAACAGGCTTACAATGTCACATAATGCATGTCACAAAAATATTCATTTTATTATCAACATGAATTAAATAATACTTGTTTTAATTAAAAATAATACATAATGTAATGAATATGTGTATATTTAAATATATATATATATATATATATATATATATATATATATATATATATATATATATATATATATGTATTTCCCATATTAATAAAATGTTTCCTTTTTGCTAAATGAGAAAGTGAAGAAATCCAGCAAAAGAGTAAGACTTCAGCCATAGTGGCTCTTTTGTTTCTGTTACTGTTCCCTCCCCCTTCCTGTTTTTCAGAGAAACTTTCTGACAAGCCTAATTAACTGTTATTAGTAATCATACCCTCTCGTTATAGGTGGTGGCTGTCTGTTACGCTAGTCAGCCTGAGAGGCGGAGACCGGGAAGCTTATACAGACGCGGTGGTTGTGCTGCTAATAAGATAAATCATGGAGAAATTACATGCTAATATGTTGTTACTCCAGACAAGGCAAGTTTAGCAGTAAACTAGATTAACTGGATTAGGCTGCACCCCTCAAAATGTCAGTTTACAAATCACCATATAACAACGTAAAGATGTCAGTCAGTGTGCGAGAAAAAAAAGAAGAAAACCAAACCCGATGAGGCTGAAGAACAACCGAACGACATTAGCATTCATGGCGGCCATCGACAAACACGCGCAAGGCTGTAATTTAAAATCGTTTGCCGTTTTCGAAAGTGACGACAGCCTCCAAAACAGCTCGGGATGGGCGAAGTGGTGAATGGGATCAGTGGGCAAACCCCAATAAGCCCCCTGAGGGGCAATTAGACGGGCCTTGAAGCAACAGTGGGTGGCTAGAGTCTCACACCACAGATGGTACAAGTCAGCTGCTCTTGGCCCTCATGGACACAGCGGTATGCAAACATGCAAACTCAAACAAATGAAGGTATGTTCTTCGCATTTTGCCCGCCGTTTACCCGCGCGGACGCATGACCACACACATCTTATGAAGTCATGCTTGGTCAACGCCTACAGACACAAGTCCTCTTGTCTCCGAAACACAAAGCCTGTCTATGCATGTCCGGGAACAACGGGACGGCCAGAACCGAGCTCTTTAGTCAGTAGCTAGCCGTGGTTCACTAAAGTACCATGGCATAGTGCACTAAAAACATACCTAATGGTATAAACACGACCGAGTGTGTGGAAAATGGGCGTAAGACTTATTCTCACGCTTACTCAAGTCCCTGTACAACCTGCTGCATTTACAGTGCAATAAATCCAGCTAAGGCACGTATTGTACAGAGTGTTAGGTGCATTTGCATTATCAGCCTTAAACAGAAACTATTTTTGCATGCATATTCAAACTGCATTTATAGCAACCACACCGCAAAGTGAAGCACAGGTGAATCTTTGACCTTGGAGGTGTTTTCCCAAATGTTTTTGCAACATTTTTAACATTCATAGCATCAACGATGCTAAAAATCTTAGTCATTAGTTATTTATGTTGGCTGTCTACAAAAAGGATCTGCAATACACTTCCTGTAAGACAAAACAAAACTAAATAGAAAGTACAAAAATACATTTTAATAAAATGCAAAAGAGTAACTAATGATGTAATACGAAGTTAAAGTAGTAAAATATTCTTATAGGCGTGACAAAAATAATAAAACAAAAAAACGTGTAACAGTTCTTGAACTAATCATTTATTTTAACACTGGCATACAAAAAGCTATTCTTTATTAAATATTATATTATAAATATTCTATACTATTATTTTGTTACTTATACAGATTTGTAATGATGTCTCCTGAAAAAAATAAATAAAGCAAAACAAAACAACAAAACACTGAAATAAAATAATTGTGCAAATTATCACTCTTTTCACCAAAAGATAAAAAATTGTGTCTGGACTACTTCTATTATACATTTCTTTTTTTTTTTTATTTGTATTTTTATTTATTTGTTTTAGAAGCTATGCAGCTTCTGTTCCCCATTCACATTCATTGAATGGAAAAGAGCAGCTCGCACATTGTGCTAAACATGTCTTTTTATGTTCCACAGTAGAAAGAAAGTGAGTGAGTCAATTCTGGAGAATATTCTTTTAACCAAGGTTGCAGTGTCTTACATAAAGAGGAAAAAAAATGCTTCTTTTTGCTTATTCTCCTGACACTGTGAGCATTATTACAAACTACAGCTATATTTCTTGAAAATTATTGTGCGGAGTGATTATATAAGCATTGGAATAGTGAGTGTGTGTGGCAAAAATCCTTTCAAGGCCAAAAAATTTGAGGCTGGATTTACGACGTGCCACCAGAGGGATTAACTGGCTGTCGCTCATGTTTATTTATTCAAATGTTTGTTTTGGTTCAAGGCTTTTTTATTTTTATTTTTTTGCGCGAATGTGCCGCGCGATGGATTTAAAGCGTGTGAAGACTGTACGGTTTTCAACATCTCTGCTCCTCTGGGACGCAGACCGAGGGAAAGGCTGATGAACGTTTTTTGACTTTGTTTTTGGGATTACGCAGACTGAATGATTCACTCCGGGCCCTTGTCTTGTCACCGAATGAGCGACTGGGCTGCAGATTGGCTCTCCGGGGGGGGTGCCGGCGTGTTTCGAATTATTACATGGGCGTGGGGAGGATTTTATTCGTCTATCAGGTGGTGCTGGGGGTGAACCCTTAAATCTGACAAATTGCTGAAAATTGCAGACATGCACTCATTCCTGTTTGGACGCTCTTGGCACATCTGGTTGTGATCTCGGCACAAAGGCTCCTCTGCAGAAGCCCCCCTAAACCCCACCTTCCTCCGCAGCTCACTGCCATGCACCCCCTCCCCACACCCCTCACCCTGGAGAGAAGAAAGAAGATGCTTTCTGTTTTCTCACCATTTTGAGGTGGGGGGTTCGAGCCTCGCCGATGTGATGTTTGCAGATGTTCCACATTGAGCGTTCCTCTACGTTCTTCTCAGCTCGCGAGCAGTGGGCTTTAATTGAGAACTTGGGAGTTGAATGAAGCACGGGGACGCTGCTGCGCATTTCAAAGGCTCTCCGAATCTGGCGGCTGTAAACGAAGCAGATAAAAAGATACATTTTTCTCGCGCTGAGCCCATACACAAATGATTAGTTGCCTACTTCAAAAGCGCCACGTTGGGGGGCTCAGAATGCGTTCCATGGCCCATTGGGTATTAGGCTTTACCGAATGTGCTAGTTTGCTTAATTTTCTAGTAGCTTTCTAGAGTGAACTACCCTTATGCATAGATAATGACTTTTTAAGTGCAGCTAGAATTAAACAAAGAGGCTTAATAGGGTTTTTGTGAAGTTTCCATGGAGACAGTTTAAGTTTAATAGACTGTTTTTTTCAAGTAATTAAAAAAACCACCAAACCACAGCAATTTATATGGTGGTGCTTGTACTACTTGTTGATGCATTATTAAATTTAATCAATATGAATTCATTTAAATGTATTGTTTTCATGAATAATTTAGACAAAATCTACCACAGCTCCCGTCTAATAACGGCTCTTCTAGCTTGACATTGTTAAGCTAAATCTTCCGAACATAGCTGCTGAGTTTCCTGACTTCTCAAATTCCTTCTTTCTCAGTTTCCTGCCCTGGAACCAGCTGACCCCTTAACAGACCCCACCAACAACCCCCTCCCGATGGAGCCCGTTTGAAAAATGATGATGTCACCACCGCTCTGTTTTCCTTAATTTTTGCACTTCCATTGTTTTTAAATATTAACAGGTGCTGCGGGGTCCGTTCTCCCAGCCGTCTCGGAACCTACCCCATCTGCTTCAGTTTGGACTGTCCCTTTGCGTATTTGTTAACGCGCATTTACGTTTTTCTTCTACACACAGTTTGAGACATAAGCTCGACAAGCTTTGGCCCTTGCTTTTTTTTTTTCTGGGGTGTTTTATGGCTTCATTTAGAATGAAGCAGATCGGCCTATTAAATACCGCTTTTCTTTTCTCTCAACAGGTAGATAGATAATAGATACTCCGTAATCTATTATATCGCACATATGTGACCCTGGACCACAAAACCTGTCAAAAAGATCACTTTTTAAAATTTAGATTAATAATCTGAAAGCTCAATAATGTTGATGTACGGTTTGTTAGGACAGGACAATATTTGAGATTTAATCATGGTAGGAATTTTACAAAATATCTTCATAGAAAATGATCTTTAATTAAAGCAATTAAAACATTATACTTTACTCTCTTCTTCGCATAAAGATATGATATGGCTTCAGAAGACTAGGAATGCAACTTGACTTGTTTGCAAACTGCTTGTTTATGCTCAGTTTTTGCAATAAATACACGTGACTTTACATTTATTCGCCTGCTACATGTTTCATATTGTTCAGTAGCAGGTAGGGGTGGGGTTGGGTTCTCCAATGAAAGAACAAATTCAAATAAAATTGTTTATATTTTTTACAAATGCATGCAAACCGTTAAATGAAACCCCTGAGGCTGCACACTGAAAAATGCATTTTTGATTTCCATTTAATATCTATGGAAGCCGCTACGGACTGATCATGCTGTTGTAAAATCCAACTGATAAACTTTGGAAACCATGTTGGGGGTCTTCAATCGTTCTGCTTGAATAAACTTAAAAGCGCAGAATTTCAACAAGCATTGAAAAGACATCAAGCACAAAACTGCTGGCCGGGCCCCAGGGGGGTTTTACAAGCCAGAAGAGACATATAAGGCATTAACTAGAATTGTTATGAACGCTTTGCTCTGCAGCTGTGCACTAGCCTTACACAAAACAGAAAGAACGTGATACAAATTTCCAGTCACATCGTGGGACGGGGCGCATAGATATAACAATAGCAATTCTGTTCTCCGTAAAAGCCGTGCCCACTCCCACCCCGTCCCTCAAGGTCCACCCTACACCTGCTGCGTGCAGTGAGGGCGAGGAACAGCTGGGGGCACGTTGGGTGTGCATGTGTGCGGATGCATATGTTTGCGCTGATGTATGTGCATGTGTTACGCTTTACGTGTACGTTTTTCTGTTTTTGCGGGAAGGCATGCCCGCGTGGAGACTGGCATGGAGCGCTCGCTGTCGCCACAGTGGCTTTGGTCGGATGGATTCTTCTCATACAGAGAGATACGGAAAAAATGTGTAGCCAGTGAGAGATTATGTGGCTCCTAGAAGCTTCTCCGTCCAATAGAATCTCAAATCCAATGGTGCCAGTATAGGCCCCTTTGTTCTGTAGAAATGTAATGCATTGTCGCTATAACATTCTTCAAATTCGGTCATCGGATTCATCAATGGATAAGAGCACTTGAGTCTGTTTTTGTGCACAGGAACATGTGCATGAGACCAAGGATTACTTGTTGAAATAGCAATGGATCAACTCAAAGACAACACTGGCTTGATTTGTAATCACTGCCATTTGAATGAATGGCCTGAGCAGCTGTCTGTTTGAACAGCTGCTTGTGCAAAAATTTATATATATATATATATATATATATATATATATATATATATATATATATATATATATATATTAAAGAAACCAAAAAAAATCTCGACAAAGTTAAAATCTTTTAAAAGTTGGCCAAAATTCAAAAGTTCAAAGATTTTTAATAACTTTGATTCACCTAAGAAATATTTAGTTTTGAAAAATAAGTATATAACATAATTCATTTAAAGAGTAACCTAAAACAAAACTTTAATAGACAAATGTATTTGCCTTATATCTACCCTAGTTTAAGTGTCCAGACAGTCTACTACTATTCTAATGACTGCTTGATGACATGCAGTTGCAAACTTACTTACTGTTGGTAGAATTTTTAAAGTGGATGAAATAAAGTGTTACTAAAAAATAGTAGCCTAAATTATGTGCACAAAGTTACCTCGATTTATAAAATGTTTGCACAATTTACTAATTCATTCCATAAATCGAGGGATAATTTGGTAAATCGTGTGCATAATTTAGTAAATTGAGGGAACAAAATAGTAATTGCAAATTTTGGGCCCCTTTTTTGTTTTAAAAAATAAAAAAGGTTTGGTACAATTAAGCCTTTTATTTACACTACTCCAGCGTTTTCTACCCTCGAAAATGGAGACTTTTGAAAACACAGCCAGACCCCGTTTTAGTTTGAAAAACGCAGGGTTTCAGTGTAAACGGATCAAAGCGGAAACTTTAGAAAACATTGTTCGTAGTTGCTCTGTCTTTTCTCGATAACCTAACAAACGTTAACATCATGCCCGTTGTAGTACCCATAGATAAGTGTTGGTAGATTCCTCATTCGATCGTTCCAAGCACGCAGACATATCCGCTCATGTGACGTTTGAAACAAAAACGCACTAGGGTAAACAATGCCAGAGTAAATCGAGGAACGAATTAACAGAGCATGTTCATTAATACTACCATGAACTACATCTGTGGTTACTCTGTGTGAACTATAGACAAACTTAATAAAAAATAATGTCTGACGCATTTAATTCTGTAAAGAAAAAAAAATGTCATTATTTGTTGGCAGATCCCACTTGAGCTGATTTTTCATCTCATTCATTTTAAGGTGCGACTTGAGCGTCCATATAGTTTTTGGAGCCGCCATACATTTGCTGTAAGACTCTGGTCTTATTACAGACCTCGCTGTGTAGTTGACCATTGTAGAATATGGGACGCTGGCCAAAGACGACATATGCTGTCAAATCCCTTGAATGTGTATAATTGTGTATGTGTGTGTGCATGCTAGTGTGTTCGGGATTTTTCGTCTTTTTTTTCCCTACCCGCCCTTCTCCGATATGTAGGAATTAGCGAACACTGCTTAACTACAAACCGACCCTAATCAAAGTGCCGATTCTTTAAAAAGACAGCTGTTGTCATGTGCTTTAATTCACAGCTATCTCCCTTTGTCAAGCAAAGCTGGACACAGTTGTCTGGTAGAGACAGCTAGGGAACAGGGGTTAAAAGACTTCTCTCAGTGAAATGGTCTTTTACACATCCATGCCACATGCCCATCAGTCACAAAAATCAGAGGTAAGTTCCATTTCATCTTTCTGCTGTTCGCTTTGGGACTAGCAATGCCATTACTCATGTCATTTGATACTTACTGACCCTTAAAGTGAACCCTTGGTTGTTAAAAGTACTACAGTAAAGCCGGTTTGCCTGCTGCAGTTTAGTGATTTTAAGCCTCACATTACTCTACTATGCATTTTTGAGAAAACAGCACATTTCGAACGTAGAAGAGTGTAGTCAGTTTTGAATCATTTTAGAGGAATCAGAAAGAAGCCATTATCGTTTTCTTATAGACGTCTGTTTTTTGGAGTTTGTGCTATACTTTTAAGAAGTTCATTCAACTACAACTAACTCCTTTGTTTCAATATTTGTCTCAAAAATATGTTGGAAAGATGGCCTGCGGTTAATTCCTGTGATGTAAAAGCCATAACCTGACCGATTTATGATCACAGGAATTGAAAGAATTTAAAATGGGACAAATGTGTAAAACACTTAACGCAGTCAAGCTTCAAGACATCAAAAAGCATCAATCTATCATGAAAGTATATGATGTGTGAGATATATTAAGTCTTCTCAAGTGGTATGATAACTTTTTTGGTATGATAAGATTTTTGCAGTATTATTTTTCCCGATTTACAGCCCAATGGTTGAGACAATTAACAGTGAATAATTTACATTTGGGTCTGATTTTGATGCAAACGTGTCGTGTAACCTGAGGAGATTCGGAAAATAGAGTTTATATAAAGTTTAAAAAAAGATCGGCATACAGTTTTTGAAATAGCATAGGGTGAGAAGATCATGTTATTTTTTTCGAGTGTAATGTAAGTCTAGGTAACATAAGAGCAATCTGTCCATTTTCAAACTTTGTGGGTGGAGGAGGGACACCGCTTCCGTCCAATGAGATGATGCTGGTGTAAAACTTGAGAACTGTAGTCAACTGAAAAATCATTGGCAGAGTGCAAAATTCTCAAAAGATGACTAGTGCGCTCGGGGTTTCACTCTATTGAACGTATTGTGTTCCCATGGCTGGAGCTCGGACTGGCTGGACTTAGAGGTCTGGGAGCGGGAGTCATGTTTGATTCCACGGATTTATTTGGTCATAGAATGCTCCCACAGCTGAGAGGTTTGAAATGAGAGCCTGAGCAGGTGTTGTTGTGGGAGAGCGAGGGAGAAAGAGAGAGAGAGAGAGAGAGAGAGAGAGAGAGAGAGAGAGAGAGAGAGAGAGAGAGAACTGTAGGAGTTTTCATTGCTTCTCTCTCGCATGTTTCCCCTTTTCACCTCAGTTAGTGTGCTGTACTTTAGCAAAAATGTTTGAAAAGATTGCACTCTTAAAAATAAAGCTTCAAAAGGTTCTTCACAGCAATGATACAGAAGAACCATTTTCGAACCATTCAGTCAAAGGTTCTTTAAAGACCCATCTCTTCAGTAACTTTTTATAATCTGAAGAACCTTCTTTTGCTACAAAGAACCTTTTGAGAAACAGAAAGGTTCTTTAGATGTTAAAGGCTCGTTGTTTTAAAAGATTTAAAAAATACTTCACATAAAACAAGCGACTCTTTTGGTATATTTCACAGCTTTCCTTTTAATCTACTCTCGAACTCTTCAGTTTTGTTAGAAAACCTTTGAAAAGTTGATTGAAGGGAATTTAAGGTGAAGAAATCAAAGCATTAAACTTTTAGAAAAACATTTTGTTCCAAAACTGTAAAACATTCTTTCTTCATTGGAACACATAAAAAGTGTTTTTGTCCATACAACGAAAGTCAGTGGGGTCCATTATTTTTTATTGTATGGACATAAACAAACCTTACAAACTACACCATTAAAAATTCTCCACACATACGATGCATATGACATATAAGTTTCTTGAACGTGCACCAAAACTTGTTTCAGTTAGATAAAACGTCTAGAGTGGAGTCACCTTGAAACGTTTAACGCTGTATATGTTCCTGTTAATCGGAAACCCAAAGTCCAACAACAAAGTCTCTTGAATTCACCAATTGTCAGGTATGGATGGCAGCAGCTCAGTGTTGATCCCACAGATTGCCTTTGCTTAAGCTTAGCCTTTCTTAGAGAAGAGATCTAAGGCTTCTTCTCATTCTGCCTTTGTTTACTTCCACTATCTTTCTTCACCAAACTGAGAAGACCCCATGACCCTGAATCTAAGGTTACTTGTGTGTTTATCTTTTTAAAAAGGGCTGAGCTTGACACTGTGTCAACAGCATCTCTTGAGTAGAAGGAAACAGCTCTAAGGTGCAGGGGAAAAAAAAAAAGGATTTTGTGTTTGCAAAAAAATACCTGAGGGTAGCATACAGTGCTAGCATCTAAAATTAGCTAAATGCCTAATCATTTCAGTCTATCAAATCTATTAAGCCAACAATGTCAGGCTTTTTCCAAATGCAACAACTTTTTCCAATGCAATTAAATGAACTCCAAGTGAAATTACTACAAATGAATACCTAAAACCTCTGAGATAGAAATCAATCCACTCAGGACCCACAAAGACCTTCTCTTTTCGTATCCCCTAGAGTTCAGTTGGGCATCAATCAAGGCAGTTAAGTGGGATCCTTGAGCAGAGATGGTATCAGTGGCAGCCTCTTACAGGCACACACTTCTGTCCCTGTTATCTATGGTAATTGCTTTGAGTCTCTGTCACCAGTAATGCAAATCTTTCATCTCTGACTCAACTGCACTACTAAGAAAAGTTTAATTTTAGCTCGGTAGTGTGGGTAAACACATTTTAAGCCCTCATTTCACAGTTGCACTTAAGGACACTTTACTAGACCATGGCTAGACCAGGGCTTCTCAACTGGTTGTGGAGAGCAAAGAAAAAACAAGCAAACAACAAAAAAAGTGCAGATTGTATTATTGATATTTTAAGGAGCGGGCTTTGAAGGCTTCAAGCCCAAACAAATGAGTTAATATATTTTAATATAACATATGGATCAAACAATGTTCCATCAATTTATTCTATTTTAGATACAATATTTTATTTTATATTTACATAATATATGTGTGTGCTGTATATATTTATTATATAAATACACATACAGTATTTTGAAAATACTGATATATTTACACACACACACATATTATATATATATATAAACATAAAACTTTTATAAACATAAAATATATACATGCATGTGTGTGATATAAACATAATACACACAATATAATACACATATTGTGCAAACAAAACTTTTACTTTAGTGCTTGACAGCACTAAATATTACGAACCATATATTATATATTATTACAGTTAATGCCCAGTGGTGATATTTTTATACTTCAGCTTAAGACTTTAATTTTTATTTTTATTTAAATTACCAAAAACGTTCATTTTTGTTACTGATAACAGCACTGGTCGAAAACCACTGGGAAAGACCCGTCAGTGGCCCAATATTCCAGTGCCCTCCCTACCGAAATGTGATGGGCCTAATAACAAAAACAAGCAGCGCGGTGTGGAGCTGCTCCCACAGAGTGAGCACCTTAATGAGGACCATATGGAGCTGCCCAGACATACAGTCAGTGGAAACCCAATTCCTCTTCCTCTTTTTCTTCCCTCTCCTACTCTCCTCCAGTCACTTCTCTGCTTCTCTGTCTCTCTCCCTCTCTTGCGTCCACTCTTTGAGTTTATAGCACAAAAAGCTTCAGATGATTGTTTTCTCAAAGCTGAAGCGTGTTAAAAACTTTCTCATTTTCCAGCTTAATATACAGGGACAACTGTGAGTGTGTCGGTTCATTCCCCAGAAGAGTGTAAACATTCTGTGGCGTTATGAAAACATCGTTTGAACATCCCGACCTGCCTGACAACAGCAACAGCGGCTCAACAAATGGCATGGGCTTGAAGTGCCGCCAAGCTGTTTGTTTAACCAATGACAAACGAGGGGGAGTCTTCAGGAAACCTGCTCGAAAACAATCATTATTTCCACTCTTCAGTTCAGGTTTTTTTGTTGTTTTTTTGGTCTCTCACTCGCTGTAATGGTTCGTACCATTTCCGTTTCACTTCTTTTTCTCAACTTGCGCCGAGTAGAAGATCTGGGCTTTTAGCAAATGACCTTCTCTTCTCTTCCCAACACTTCATCTCACTCTCTGTCAAAAATGTAGTCTCTTTATTTCTCTGGTTTCTCAAATGGAGACTCTCCGTCCCCTCTCGCTGGCCTGGCATTCAGTCCTGCCATGAAGCGGATGGCTAATTTTACCAGACTGACCTCATTCCACTATTGTATAAGAACAAGTGAGTCAGTGTCAGGAGAAATGTACTGGCTTATCCCTTCGTTTCCGTTCCTTTCTCTTCTCTGTCTCGCTTTTCTTTCATTCTTCTTCTTCATTTGTTTTTTTTTTTTGTACTTGATTCGTTGACTTGCTCCCTTCTTGTTTCGACCAGAGGAATATATATATATTCGCTGGGTCATGCAATGTAATATGCTCACAAACATGGGGGGAAAGAAAGAACCCTTTCTCCGCCCATCAGCCTTGTCAAGTCGTCTACTGGCATGAGGTGCTTGTAAGGGGTTCACTGATCCATCCACCTGAGTGAATGAGGTATTTGCTTCAGTGGCCAGATTCTGAATGATGCCTCTGTAGTATCAATACCACTATAGACCTGAGACAGGAATTACTTTATGGTAACTTAAAACGAGTTCTTGTCTTAGGACAGTTTTGATTAACTTAAGTTTTGATCCACTATAAAATGCTGATTACTGTATAGATATGCATACATATAATATCAATGTTGTTATATATATATAGTATGTGTATACATTAATGTATGCATTTTGTGTTTGCTCCAAGGCTACAGTCTCAATGGATCCACAAAATCATTTAAAATGGTAAGCAATATATTGTTCTTTTCCCCATAATCACAATGAAACCTCGAAGAACCAAATCGCAAAGACGATCAAACCATAAGGGTTAGCATGCTGAAGCCCATCATAACTCTCCAGGCTAGGCTGAACTTTTTTAATTTCTTTGGTTTCCCTCTGCTTATTACACAGATTAAGGATAAACTCTGCAGAACAGTTTGTTCCCATGTTTGTTTTGGCACATTTAACACTACGGCTATATATTTATTATATAGTAACTATATAAGTAAAACGTAGTTTGTGCAGAAAACATGTTTTAAAGTATTAAAAACGTTATAGCATGCAATGCCAACAATTATCAATATCCGGCTGACTCAGTAAAGTCATTTTATAAACAGAACGGCCCATTCGTCTTCACGTGCATACTTATAACTCATATAAAGACGTGACCGGGCACTTGTCGGCTCTCATGGAAAGGGCCGGCGAACAGTTCACGGTAGCTCCTCCCATATGCGATGGGTTTCAGCACTTTTGCTTTGAATGACAGTGGCCGGGGAAGGGAATGAAAAAGTTGTGTGATTTCTCGCAGCCTCAACGCCGACGAGCAGCAGTTGGAGAACTGCAATCGAACTGAATGGATTGGCATGGGGAGAAGCGGCACTCTCAACCTGGCTAAGCGGCAGCTTTGGAACTGGATTTGTCTTTCGGTGCTTTCTATGTGCCTCTTACTCCGACCAGGTAAACAGTTTTGCTCGCTTTAATCGCTCTTACGTGCGTGCGCGCATCCCAGAGCGAGGGCTAACGGGAAAACTTCACGCTATCGTTTGGAGAGAAGCTCTGTCGAAACCTCTAAAACTCATCGTTTAACTTTACTTACTTGTGATGCTTTACGCGGTCGCTCGTATTAACTTAACATATTTTCAACGTTTGGTTCTTCCGTAGGCCGGAGTGGTGCTGCTAACTCGCTAGCAAATCAGCACCGTGTTGGCGAAAAGATTTAAACCCAACGTTTCTTTAAAGGTTCGCGGAGATAACCAAATATTATGCTTAACGTTACCTCCTGAAACGATGTTTGAAGCCAGTCCTCGCTATTTACCGTCCTTTAAGCGTGTGGCTCAGTTTAGTCGGATGTTTTATTAGTTTGGCAAAACTTTCTCCATCCTGGCTAGCTTCTCGGCGTGTCGCTGTTTGAAGTTGTTTACTGAGAAAGCCCGTGACCGTGTTAAAGACGAAAGTGTGCGTTAAAGAGTAATAAATGGTACTTTGTGAACAGTGGCGATGAAATAAGAAGGTATTTACTACATTCGCGCTCTTTAACCGCCTACGCCTCTCTGAAAAGCACGCGCAGGATTTTGTGTGTGTGTGTGTGGCGCGAGACGAAATTTTAAATGTTCGTAAAAAATCGTTTTGTACGGCTAAATATGAGCAACTACTTTGCTGCCTGCCTTGAGTACAATAAAAACTTTCCTCAGACCAATAGTAAACTATGTAACGTTAGCTATAAGTAAATGTTTAACGTTATTAATCTATCAGTAAAAATATATATGCTATTACATATTACACTGCTAGACAACTTTGAACATAAATCCATTTTAAACTCGTTTTAAACAGATATTATAGGTTTATAATTCTGCACAAAAAAAAAAAAAAACAGAAAAACTGATCAGAACTATTCATGTTTTTAATAACATAGTCTGTCGCTATGCATTTAGTTCTGTTTTAATGTGTTTTTATGATGACCAATGCCTCTACATCCAGTCCAGCAGAAAAATTAATACATGGTCACCTCACACCATTGCTTTGTTTGTTGTCTGTTAGGCCTAGTCAAAAACTGTCACATCACAGAGATACTGCATTGATTTCCAGATGTAAATTATGCATAATAGAACAGTTTTATGTAAAATAGCATGTTATAAGTACATTAATTACTTATTAATTATTATTAATCCCATATTACTAACAAACTATGTGATAAGTTAATTTACCTGTGAACGCCACTGTTTCCATGTTGTTGTGAATTATTTACACACTACTCTGTATTCATGGAGATCACTGGAGGTCAACATTTTTGGAAACCCTGTAGAAAACAACTGCTACGTCCTAGTAGCGGGAGATTTTCATATCTTTACCAGTGCTAGCCAAATTCCATCCCATTTGTTATTGTTGGGCCTGCAGTGAAAGCAGTTGAAAGTCTTCACATCAAATGAAGCAGTAATTATTTTCACACTTTTGTTAGACCATAACCGTAAAACACTAAAAGGAATGTAGACGAGGAACGTTTTCTTGGTTTGGAATAACAATCACCAGCTTGTAGTTATCTTTTCAGATGCCATGCTGACTCGAGTGCAACCAATGAATGTGTCAGAATGACAAAATCCAGCAGTTGTGTAGCTGTTAAACAGGTTTAGCCTTCAGATTGACAGCTAGAAACCATCCAAGACTAAGAACTTCAATCATGAACCTCTCCATGACCAACCAACCATCAAATAGTGATTCTCTCACATTTTGAAGTGCATCTCATTAATGCCTAATTCTGCTTGATTCTCAACAGTGTGCTGCCAAAAATGTCGAATTCAGCGCTGTAATGCGGAGTACGTGGCCTCATTCTCACCCTCCGGTGGCTTGCAGGAGGAGGCGCTTCCAGATGTGGACTACTGCATTGCACTGAGGGCCTACTCGTTGTGTACGCGTCGCACAGCTCATGGCTGTAGAGGAGACTTGGTGTACCACTCCGCTGTGTTCCGTATTAAAGAGCTCTTTGCACAGCACAACTGCTCCAGCGATGGCCCAACGTCGTCAGCCAAAGCATCCAGCACTTCCAAGCCACCAGTGGTGGACGTCTGCAACTATGAAAGCAGGGTGCTCGCCTCGGGCCCGGCGGCCCAACAGAAAAAGTACGGACACTGTGGATTATTTGGTGATCCTCATTTGCGGACTTTTCGGGATGAGTTCCAGACATGTAGGGTTGAAGGAGCCTGGCCGCTCATCCACAACCGATACCTTTCGGTTCAAGTCACAAACGTACCTGTGGTTGAAGGCTCCAGTGCTACAGCAACCAATAAGGTTAGTATTCTGAAGAATCTTTCAGTCCATGAAGTGAGTCAGTGGGGTCCGAAACTTTTGAAAACGTGAACCCATGGTTTTGTAAAGACAAAAATGGTCTCTCTTCTTGTATGCTTTACAGAAGTTGGTTTTTGGTGTGTATATATATATATATATATATATATATATATATATATATACTTGTGCTTTGTGAAAGAAAGTCATAAGTGTGGACATCATGAGGATATTGGTGAAATATTTGGGGGGAAAATGGGCCATATCTTATGTTCTCGCATGGTCCAAATCAAAAGCTTGAGAGAGACAGTCAGTCAGCCCAAACAATGATGTCATTAGGGGGACTTTTTTTTTCTCTTCTATTAAGGGATGTGGATTTAGACTGTTGAGCCGTGGCGACAATGCAGGACCAAAAGGCTATAATAGAATTCCCCAGCTGTTTCACAAAGAGTGGGGGAGAAACAAAAAAAAGAAGGAATGGAAAATAAATTATTCAGACTCTGGTTACGGTCGGTTAGTTTCTGGAAGGTGAACAGACATGAAGTATGACTGTAACATGGGAATGACGATGTCTGTGCATTTCTGGTAATACAATACCAGAGAACATTAAAATTTGTCATTTTAATAAACTTTTAGAGGGCCGCTGACTTTAACATAAGGTGTTTGAGAATAATTGTTTAAAGGATTTTTCGATAGTTCATCCTTTGACACAAAATGTTGCCTCAGTGCTATCGTTAGCTTTAAATCTAGTGGACATTTTTGGATTAGTCATGTAGAACGTGACCTAATTTTTCCTGACAGTTGATGGTTTACAGCTCCATGACTTGATCAGAGTTTTATGAAAGTCTGCAGTTGGATGTTCCATTGATTTAGTCATTGAGTTTGGTTTGGATTAGATACTGACAGATCCCAAATAAAATTTTTCTCTGGTCCTCTACTGCCATCATGTGGATACAGCTGTCAATTCTTTTGTTCAGGCTCTATGCAGTAGCAAGCACACTTGCAATGTAATTTTAGTATTATTTATATACTATTATAGCTTTTGTTCACACTTTGAATTTTCTGTTTTTATATTTGCGGTATTCGTTTTAATGTTAACATTGTTGCAGTTTTGCTAGGTGCTTTTTTTCACTTTTTGTTTTAAAAAAGTTAAGTTACACTTTATTTTGAAATGCCCTTGTTACACCGGTTACATGTACTTACTATTACAGAAAGAGTAATAAATGATGCATAATTACATGAAAGTAACCCAGTGCCAAACAATAATCATAGCAAGTGCGTGTAGTTAATTCATATTAAGTATTAACGTATAATTACACTTTAAGAAGGACACCTTAAAATAAAGTGTAACCAAATATTACTGTTGTATTTAGTTTATTCTATTTTGTTTGTTTTAGTTGTTTTATTTTCAGTTATTTGCCAACATTTGATGTTTTTGATTTTGATTTTTTTTTTTCCAAGTAAATTAATTTCTTATCACATTACATTATTTCCTCATCGTATTTAGATTATATATTTGGCCTTTTCACATTTTTTATTTATTTATTTTTTTAAAGTAACTGGAAATAATTTGTCTCTTTACCATTAATAGGTCAAAAAGCTGCAGTGTGAGATCAATACATTTTTAATAATGTAATGCAACAAAAAATGGTTCATTATTTACAATACAAATAATAAAACAAATATTATATAAAAAAAAACTAGAAATGCAGCTTTGGTAGGTAACTAAATTAAGTTGAAGTACTAAAATATAATAAAAAATAAAGTTGAACGTAAGAATAATTTATTTTAGAAAATGTTATTATAATAGTACATAAATAATACTAAAACACCACTGACCTGGTGGTTAGGACACGTTCCAACATATAGTTTTCAAAGCAAAAATCAGGCTGCACAAAAACACAACGTTGAAACAATCCTCCAGTCAATTGAAAGCAATTTCATGTATTGATTTTCAGTGTGAGCTATTACTCACCATTTCCCATTTGATCTTCCCTGTAGATAACCGTCATCTTCAAGTCCTACCATGACTGCACCGAGCAGAAGGTGTACCAGGCCACCACCGAGGACCTGCCGTCTGCGTTCCAGGACGGCACGAGAAGCGGCGGGAAAGGAGAGAGCCTGTGGATCGTGGAGGGTAGTGGAGGTCTAGGTATACGGCAAGTGAAGATCCACGCTCGCTATCTAGGCACGTCCATCATTGTGCGACAGGTCGGACGCTACCTGACTTTCGCCATCCGCATGCCTGAGGACTTGGCCGAGGAGAACGGCGGCCTGCAGCTGTGTCTTCACGGCTGCCCGCGCAGCGAGGTCATCAAAGCCCATGTTCTCAACCGGCAGCAAAACCGGCTCCTGGGCAGCTGGTACGGGGAGGACGACGGCGCCGAGCTGCAGCCGGGCCTCTCAGCACACGTGGACATGTTGGAACGTGCGACCACCAAGTGTCGAGAGATGCTGCAGGTGGAGGACGTTTATTTCCAGTCGTGCGTGTTTGATCTTCTCACGACGGGAGATCCGGAGTTCTCCATGGCTGCGTATGGTGCCCTGGAGGACCTTAAGGCACTTCCGCCAAGCACTCTGAAGCAGAGTTCACCCAGGACTCCACACATTTATAGCAGAGGAACAATAGTTACACCTTCTGTTTTCGCAGCTCTGGTTCTTGTGCTGCTGTTGAACTGAAGGAGCTGGTCTAGACGCCAGCTCGAGGATGGATACCCACCAGCCAGACTGTTCTTCAACCGTGAAAACCCTCCTGGAAAAACAATCAAACTGACTTCAAACGAATGAGAGACTTGTTTCATTTAAAGATTCAGTGTTTTACTCTTCAAACGGATAATGGCAGAACATTTTCCGAATGTGAACGGCTCAAATCTGGAAACGATGAAGGCAGCTAATCTGCATATTTTGTAGGTTTTTGTTTTTTTTGTTTTAATCGCAGATTAAAGAATGGAAACTCTGCTACAGATGTGACGTTATTGGATGAAATTATTGTATAAAACACACGGGATGTCCTGAATCACACAAGTTTAGGTGCACTTCGAGCTTCGTACTCTGAGAAAATATGTTATCTACACGGGATCCAACAACTACATGAAATGCTACCTATCCATATATTTTTGGGTCTGGGTCCACACAACCACACGTTAAGCTACAGTCATGGTAGGAAAAGACTTCTTCGAGCTGCTCTGCTTATTAAGGAGAAAACAAAACAAATTCTTTATATAATAATATATTGAAAGAGTGTATATATGTGTACATTAACTTGTGTATAGATGTTTTAAATGTGATGTTTTGAAGCAGTCTCATCTAGTTAGATTTTTTTAGTTTGTATAAAACAACTAATATTTGCTGTATTGTGTAATCTGTTGTTTTCCATATTAAAAAAAATGAGTTGTGACCATCACAAGTTTTTTTTCCCCCTGACTTCTGACGCTTTTCACTCCATAGAGGGTGCTATGGAGTTGCAAGTTTGAATGCCTCAACATATTTTAAACCACTTTATTTCCTTACACCAACAAAAAAAAAAAAAGTGTTGCAGAAACTGGGTGAAGTAATACCAGAACGTCTTTCTAGCTGCGGTTATGTAAGCGATAATGTACAGTCAGCCATTTGTTATAGCAAAACTACCTGACAAGGTGATTAGTGTCTCACTTATTACATGCCAAGTAAATAAATAACTTAACGTGAAAAAAATATACCAAGGAGAAATTACCCTTGTTGTATGGGATGAAAACCCATTAGCAAGCTAATGCGAGAGACTTGATACTAACGTAGAAAATGGTATAGTATGAAATAGATTGCTTATGACGGTTAACGGACTGCTCGACTGACCAATCAGAATCGAGAATTAAACGAATCGACGCGTGGCAACCAATCAGAATCAGGATTTTAACACTTAAACGCAAGTATAAATAGTACACTTTAATGAAATAGTTTTTCAGTTTTTACACTTGCCATTAGTATTTTATATACAACACAAAACAAAGAGCTGACGGGTATGAAAGACGTTTGCCCTTCCGTCCCCGTTCCCGCGCTGTTAAGGACTCTGAAGGCCTCGGGTGGAAGCCGGTGTGAAATGACGGGGGTCGCGTGACAGAGATTAAAATGTCGTCAGTTTAACCACATTCATCATGCTAAACTAAGCATTTTCCGACGCTGCCCTTCTCTTGTACTTTGCAGCTCTCGGCACTCCATCACTCTCGAGTTTTAACTTGCCCCCGATGTGAGGAGGAGAGGCAGGTTCTTCGTGCTAAGAGCTGTCAGAAATCATCTGGTACGTGTGGAGCAGGCCTGTAGTTCAACTGCTTCTCTGGAACTGCAGCGCCTGCTTTTATTGGTTTTATATCGCGTTTTATGCGTTTTGTGTTACTACCGCCTTTCCGCGTTCGAGTCGTTTAATTGGTGATATTATAACGACCACGCTTTTCATAGACCTAGTCTAGATACGGTATAACGGTGCCTATAAACACATATGAATGCATATAAAAGGACAATCCGCTTCGTCCACTTTGATCTAATAAACAAGGACAATTATTGGGCTAATGAATTAAAATAAGCCTCTAGAGTGATTAATATTCACGGTGGAAAAATTAATTTGACATTAATAGGATATTTGGCAAGATAAATAGACAGCACAAGACATGTCCGCACGTTGACTGATAAATGGATAGATGGATGGCTCTCTTTAAACAAATGCCTTTTTAATTAATCAATCAATTAGAAACCATAACCGCAAGCGTTTACAGTTTTACTGGATACATTAAAAGCTGTAAGTGATTTTTACTCGGCGCACCTCGCATAAAAGGCCGCTGCTGCCGAATAAGCCGTCTGAGAAATTAAATGCTTCGTAAACAGCAAATAAGAATTTTGGGGTTGGTTAGTGAACGGCCTCGAGCCGTTACCTTAAAAAAAAAACTGGGAAAAGATTGTTTTGTGAAACATCACGGACGAAATGATCCCGCGAGAGCTCTGCACGAGCCCGAGGCGCCATCTTCAGGACAGTTCCAAGCGTTCCAACGATTCGAACGCGTTTAGAATTAGCGCGTGGAGAAGACCCTGTGACTTTTTAGTGAACGGCGGTCAGAATCAAGCTGTTACAGTACTGTTTTTTTTTTTGTTTCAATTCAATGTTGGCGTTGACTTTAATTTGGATTCCGGAACGCAACATTCGAACGCCTTTAGAACGTTTACAGATCTGTTGTGGTTTAAAGAGAGAGGTTTCAGTGTCGCGTGATCCTTTCATTGATCGTGTCATTCTAATATGCTGATGTGCTCCTCAAGAAACATTTCTCACTGTTACCGGTGTTTGCTGCTTAATAATTTTGTGGAAACAATAATGCGACTCAAACATTTGTATAAGAAATTAACCATTTTATTAATGCGTGAGAGTGATAAAGTGAGTGAATTTATTTCTGTTGAATGAATGCATTGATAAAATGTAATATATTTGATAAATGCCGTTTCACTAAACTATTTATCAAGAGGAGTCCTGAAATAATAATCAGAAAGGTTTCTTGCTAAGTCAAATAAATTGCAATGATTTCTAAAAGATCACGTGACGTTGAAACCATTTTGCTTAGCATCACAGGAGTAACATTTTAGAATTATATTAAAATTTAATAGATGAGAACAAGATATTTATTTCGGAATTATTAATTGTAATGTTTCCAAACTTTTGGCAGGTACTTTAATAATAAGTATTCTATATAATACTATATTAAAGTACTTTATTATTATATATTATATTGTTAGCATGATTATTAGATGCTGCTTTTAACGTTTTACAGGACAATATTATGTATCCTTACAGTATAAGATACATCTTTTAATGTGCTAATACATAGACTGTATTTAACAAGTGCTGGGGGCGTGGCTTGTGGCCTTGATTTGTGCGCGTGGTCAGATTTTTCGTTCCGTTATTTTCCACAATTCATGATTTAATGTTACTTTTAAAGAAAACGTCTGACAGCTGGCATCATTTAAGCTTCATTTTGCTTCTTGTTGAAACGACACCTATTAGGTGAAAGTACTGCAAATGCAGTTATATATTGATTTATTTCTAATATATATATGCATATAAATGTTTCATTGCTTTTTAGGAGCGTCTTCACTTTTTTACTCTGTAGACAAAACATAGCATTCATACAAGTCCGCTGTGTCCGCTATCAGATCCGCACAAGCCTGCATCTCGCATGCATAATGTGCCGCGTTTAGGTTTCGTGTTGTATATTTGTTAATAAGTTAATGCGCTACAGAACTTTTTAACAAATGGTCCCTCTACACCTCCAAGCCTGGAAAAACAAAGCTGGAAAATTAGGCATCTGTATCATAAATCTTGGAAAGTTATGATAATTTGCAATTCACTCCCTCATCAAAGGCAATATTACCCTAATTTATTATCTTCCCGCGTGTGAGGCGCTCAGAGGCCGTGGAGATAAGAGTCTATCAGGAGGAGGATTGATTTTCATTAACAGATTGTAATAAAGATGAACTGCTCGGCCCGCACACTGACCAAGAGCCACACTTTATTGTAATTGGGCCAATTTATTTCATGAGCCACTGCCTCCACTTTTTTTAGGCTCTCCCCTTTCTATTCTCTCTCTCTCCCTCAGTTCATTACTGTAATGTTTCAAGCACATCCTCATTTATTCTCTTCCCATATTTCAGCTGCCAGACAAACTGTATATCCACCGTTTCATATGTCCGTGGCTCCACGGTATGGACTATTTCGTTCTTGACCTTTTTTTGGTTTTGTTTTGCAAGATGTAAGCCGTAATTATAATTGATTTAAAGTCGTTACCTACATATTATGCGATAATGTTTATTCATACATGCGAGGTGGCTAATTGGCGCAAACTCTCACGACCTCGCGCTAAATTGTACGGATTTTTTTTAAGTTGCACAATTCGTACGAATTCGTACGAATGCCCTACACCTGCCCCCGCCCCTAAACCTAAAGCTTCTCAATACTAAACATGAACAGGAAGGATTAACCAATTTGTAAAAATGCAGACTTTGTAGTCCTTTCAGGTTGAATTAATCTTACCAGCTCTACATGAAGAAGAACCACTGAGAACGAGGACCTTCTAGTCTACATATGAGAACTATGTAGGATGGGCGACTAGATGAATCCAATGCTGAAAGAGGACGATTACAAAGTAGACAACATCTAAGTTTGATCTAAATGAATCGATTTAAGACCCTAACACATCGTAAAGACCCTTTGCAGCGTATTAATCTAACCTGATGAAGGAAAGAGCTTACTTTTACGCAGCCCTTTCAAGCTCAAAAGAGTTTAGATAAGAACCAGAGACAAACAGACCTCATATTTAAATTTAAAATTTTATTGTAAAATTGAAAAAAAGAGAGAGAAAGAGAGAAGCCCATTAAGCGTTTCTTTTCGATGCATACATTTTTCTAAACGTAACCAATAAATAGGCGTTTCATAAACAGATTGTTGTCAGGAATAAATAAATAAATAAATAAATAATTAAATAAGACGTCCATAAATTAAATCTGCAAATCATTGGATGAGTAGGCATAACCGTAAAACAATGTAAGCAGCAAGTATTTGAGAAATGTCAACAGGATGTTTGGTTTCTCAGGCATTTATCTTGGACATATCTTCTCTGTCTCAAAAAAAGAAAGAAAAGGAAAATAAATAAAACGGAAAAAATGGCCCATTTCAGTTGGTCATGCCGCACCAATCACATCGCAGAGATAGATGGTGCACCTCTTGTCCTCTTTTCTCGGAAAATATCAAAAGAAAACAACAAACATTAACAAGAAAACCAAAAACAACTGTAAACAGCATTGTCTCATCCAGGCTTTAAGAACAGCGCAGGGAGTGCCTGGCTCTCCCGCTGCACATTTCACACAGCAAAATCAATACTCTTGATATATATTTCCTTACGCTTTGTGCTGAGAAAACCAGAACTTTAACATGATCTTTATAAAGCAAAAAAACCCGGCCCACCCCGAAACCCGCCCTCCCACCAACTACTTTCCCCATAGAATCTGAGAAATGTGCTGCTGTTCCCTAATATACAGATTTCATATCTATAATAAGCTACTTTCCTTAGCATACAAACCATAGTTAAAGAATCATATTGTTAATATGAGTAGTACCTTTATAACATTTGAACCCCCAGAAGCTTTCCCACCCTTTCCCCCCTTGAGCATGCTCATAGATCAAAGTTCGGCATGAAGATCCGAGGAACGAAACGTGAATGCGGTGTGAATGAGAAGAAAGCAAGTATGAAATGCTGGTGGTCTGGTTTCTTCAGAAATACCTGTAGTGCAAAACGTCCCACAACTCCACCCCGCGCGGTTTCTGGCGCAAACGCAATTTGTATTAACGCCGTCGGTTCACCTTTCAACACATCAAGTTTCATTTTATATGCCTTTCCAATCTCATTTTTTTTTCTTTCAAGCTGTAATGATATCATCCTTCAAACTTATTAAACTTCAGGCACTAGTTGCCATTTTTAATTTGTATTACACTTGCTTTTACATGCAGGCCAAATTTAATTTGATTTTAATAATTCACATCTGGCATGGAGAGATTCTGTGAGGAAGGCCCCTGCAACATGGAGGTTATTAGAGCGCCGATGCCCGAGGGCTGCGTGTCTGTATATCACCACGTTCTGATATGCCACCACAGGACAGGAGAGGGAAGATGAAATGGAGAGAGTTCAGCAGAAAAAGGCCATTATAACCTGTGAATCGAACGCGATCCATTTCGGCGCGACCTGAGGCTAAAAAAAATGGCTGTGATATACGGGCGACGTTAATGTTTTCCGGCGAAACTTATTTCTGACGGCTGCGAGATTAAACATTTAACATACAGATATATTTTTAGGTAAGACAAACAGGTCAAATATCCACAGTGGAAATCAAATGAGGTCAAAACATGTGCTTTTCTGTCCTACCTAGATTCTAGAGCTCTGTTTTCGCATCTATTTCTGTTTATTTGTGAATTCTGGGAGGACCTGAACTTCCTGTACTTCTGTGTCGCTGTGTCATGGCGTATCTATGAAGGCAGTGCGCGATCGGCGAGTTGGCAAACGGTGAGAGTAGCGTAACGGCAGCGTGGATGGAACGTGAAATCGTACGAAAAAGGCAAACAGCGACTTCCGATGCATAGGAAAACAACTCGTTTTAAGAATACTGTCCATTTAAAAGGTCAAGACCCCGTGAAATCCTTTGATGAGTATAGCGTTGATGCGTTTCCTTTTGAAACAGGAAGTCAACTTACTTAAAATAGCCAATAGCATTTGGTTTACATTACATACATAATGTGCTACTTATTACACTGCAAAAACTCTACTCTTAGAAAGTACTGCATCTAATGTTCCATTTGAAATATCTAAAAATAAATCTCAGATGAGACAAAATACACGTTGAAGATACATTTCATGAAAAACAGGTCTTGATCTCTATATATTTTTATATATGTATTTATAACATTTTTTTACTGGAAAACAAGTAAAAAAGAACTAACAAAACCATCTTGCAGAGTAGTTACTTGCAGGTAGTATTAGAGTAGCATCTGATTGGACAAAAAATTAGTAGCGCATGATGAATCTGTATTTTTGGTCCATTTTCCAAGTGAAAAATTAGAGATGTAAAATTAAACGCATATTGCTGGTAAAACGTAATTTTTTCATCCAATTCAGACTTAATTTAGTTGAATTTTTAGGTCTGCTTTACCAGAAAACGGTCCATTTTAAATTTTGCGCGCTAGTTTTGTCAGCTAGCATTAGCCTTAGAGCTAACACACAAACTCAGCGATTTCGATTTCACGGGGTCTTTAAGATTCTCGTCGAGCGCTTTAGAGTTGTGTATATTTGTGACTTGTCTGAGAGCAAAGCAACAGCTGCGGTTAAGTACACCATAATGTCAGACTCGGTGGCTTTTTTATTGATGGATCAGTTTGCTCCAACTGTAACCCCCCATGGCTGCTATTTGCAAGCTGTTCGCGAGCTCTTTACAGGCTGCTCATTAGACCTTTGCAGACAGTTAGCGTCAAGCTAATCCATACCAGCCTGAGAAGCGTATTCTTAGAAATATGGGTTATTCGCAGATCCAACGAGTCGTCCCGCGGCGTTCTCTATATCTTAAACTCATTTATTAGCGAAATGAACTCTGCGAACGTCAATGTGGAATTGATTGTGCAGGTTTCCGAGGCTAAATTTGATTATTATTTTGATGCTGCAAGATGGTCCCTGTAAAATTCTGATGTGCTTCAGAAGTTGTAAGCAATAACAAGTTTGTCCCTTCAGTAGGTCCATTACGAACCTAATTTTGTGGGCTGTGTAAGGGTTTAAGGCTCTTTGTAACTGCTTGGTTTACTTATTAATGTGCTTTATCAGTTGATTATTCAGTATTTGGCACCAACTGTTTGATGAGTATGTTCTCGAAAGATGCGCAAAATGGATGATATGAAATTGTAAAGTTGCAAAGTTGAGAGTTACTTCACGAAGCACAGCCTGGTGAAATCAAACTAGAACCACTTCAGTTGAAAAAGTGGTGAAAAAAAGAATTAATTCCCCATCCCTGTCAAGCATTAACTGCATTTTTCGTATTATTTATCTGTGCAATGGTACAGCTGTTTATATCGCGGATAGTTTGCGTTGAAGCCACAGGTACTTATTCTGCTCGATAAGTAAAGCTTTCATCGGGTAAATACGTTTGTTTGTTTGTTTGTTTGTGTGTACTGAATATCTACCCAAGGTTTCGCTAAACCAGCAACACTTCGCACATGCATATATAGTTATACTCAGCATTTGTTTTTTGGAATATGGGCCTATTCCTGACATGAATGGATGATGGACAGTTTCCCCCTTTGTTTTTTTTTTTTTGTTTTTTTTTTTTTGTCTTCATGGATGAAAATGGCTGAACATGCTCCTAACAATCTCCAATCCACATATTCTACTCCACTAAAATAGTATAGCTTTTAAAATACTTTTTTTCTTCTTTTTTTTTCTATTTTGTTTAAATATTCTGAAACCCAGTAGCTATAAATGTAAAAGGAAAAGAAATCAAAATCCCTTTCCTCTTCCGACCTGAAGCGAATATTTATGCTTTTTTTTTTTTTTTTTTTTTTAAACTTATGTCGTTAGTAGTAGTTTGTAATATTAGTATTGTTATTAATACCATATATTTCTGTTGAGGAATAAAAATGTTTGGTCCTTTGGTCCCTTTGGGGTGAAAGATTTATCAGTTTCACTGAGGGCATGGAAACCTCTGTGACCACAGAATGTCCTGCGTTTGCTGAAAGACGGTGACAGAAGAAAAGGTACGAGGAAAAGAGAAAGAAAGTCCACTAGCGGGACAAGAAGAGCTTCTTTTTTTTTCCACTGCATTTTTCCTTGGTCTTCAAGTTTAACCCTCATTTGTCCAGTGTAATAAAAGCCATAAGCGCCTCTTCCTTTAAATAGCATATGTGTGTATAATATGTATATAGAAATCGAAGGTGTTCTCGCTCGTTTTTTTTCTTTTTGTTTGTTGCTTGACTGACGGTGCGAAGCTCAGCGAGAGACAGGACATGTTGAGTTCTCTGTCTTTAGAGAGATCTTCCACTTGTCTTTCGTGCGCTGTGCCGAGTGTGGTTTGTCCACGGGTGCCGGTTCACCTTCAATACCGCCTCTTCTACGCCGAACATCTTCGTAAAATAAATGCTGATATGTCTTCAAAAAAATCCATTCGTGTTGTTCTTGTTTGTTTTGAAAGAAAAAAGTTAAATTCCTTTTGAGATTTCACTCTTCAAATCCTGTAAAAGAAACGACATTCTAAATAATATCAAGAATGCATTCCTGTTCAAAATTTGCGTCTGGCGTCCAAAAGGGCTACCTGTGCTGTTGCTGAGAGCCCTGTTTGGGTTGGGCCCTGTCAGTACGGGCGGCTCGCATCCTTCGGCCGTTTTAACTGCACTTTCAACCTCTTCATGCCGATCTGAAAGCCGTTCATGGCCTGAATAGCAGCCTGTGCACTTGCTGGGTTGTCGAAGCTAACGAAACCTGCAAGAGAGAAAAAATAAAAATAAATCGTTTGCACGCCATCATATTAAAGCAGCAAAGTTTCCAACAAGTCTAAAATGGCTCTTTTATGAACTTATTTCCACTCCGAACTGAAAAAAAAAAAAAATCACCATATATGCATCTGTGTGGGCTACTTTTGAGCATATATAAGCCACTGGTGGTATAGAACAGGGACAAATCGCCCCACAGGACTTCCGAAACGGGGCCACCCACAGCATGCAAACCACATTCGTCCGTGACATCCCCAGCTTCCCGTTCAAACCCGTAGGCTTTTACAAGCCAGTGACCAAAAAGCCAAAATGATGTGAAGATGCACTTTTCCAGGCACCATCGGGAACCGGGCAGTGAACCGCGAAAAACAACGGGCGTTTTCGTCGGTCATCAGCCTCCTGGGAGAAGGGTGGCCTAGGCGCCTGAGCGTGCCTGAAACCGCTCCCATTTCGAGGCTTGTATCTACAAGACGAGAAGGTCCACATGGAGGTGATGTGGGGGATGAAGCCACAAGGCTGCTTAATAGGGAATCTATGTATGTCAGCGCTCTCAGCCAAGTCCCATCGGTCCATCTCGGGCCGTGGCCCCCACCGCAGATTAATTACTCTACCGAGCGCCTGTTACCCAGACCTGACATTATGCAGTAAATGCATAGTGTATAAGTCAATACTGCAAATAGGTCCTACTTCACAAATTTATATCTTATTAACCTCCCCCAGGAGACGGGAGGTGCTATTAATTGTGGCTTGGGAAATGTCTCCCCCTGGAGCGGGAACAGATGTTGATCCATAATGGGCCTTTTTGCTTCACTTAGGACTTTTTTTCTGGCTCAGGGGTTTTTTAAAGGCAGCGCTTTGGTTTGTGGCTTGACACAGAATACAGAATGGAGTTTACACTGTGAAACGGACAGAGACCGATTACTGGTGGTTTTAGGAAGGGCTGTATGCTGAAAAATTACTTAACTTACTTATGCAATACTTGTACTGGAGTTACTCCATTTAGCGTACTGTAATCAAATATTTTTACAGCTTTGTGATTTTTTTACTGATATTTTAAAGGGTTAGTTCACCCAAAAATGAAAATCAGCCTGTGATTTATTCACCCTCGAGGCATTCTAGGTATATGACTTTATCTAAATGACAGATCCAGCCTGAGTTATATTAAAATTTGTACTGGCTATCCGAAGCTTTATTATTGCAGTAGGCGGGTGTTTTTGTTCAGCTGGCCAAAAGACGTCAAATAAAGCGAGTGCATCCATAATAAAATGCACCTCACACGACTCCAGGGCTCGCTTGAATAAAGGCCTCCTGTAGTGAATCTATGCATTATTCGATGAAAAATATTCATAACTGAAATGTAATAAATGCTTCTCTCTCACTTCATCTGACTACGGGACTCAAAACCCGTTCAAATGCGTAATTTGGATTTTTGGTTGAACTTTAAGCTTGACATTGATGCTGGAATCAGGCTTGGCATATTATTTGCAGAAATGAATATGCATGTCGATTTGTCTCACCAAAACATTTGCTCTGGTTGGTGGCTCTGTCCATGAAGACCTTGGAGGAGATGACTGTACCAAATGGGAGAAACATCTGCATGAGCTCATTGTCGCCAAATTCCTGCGGTAGATGGTAGATAAAGAGGTTGCAGCCCTCTGGTCCTGCAACACAAAAACGTTCCTCATTGTGGAGTCTCCATTCGAAATAAGTCACATTTGTTTCTATCGTTACGCTTAAACAGATAAACAGGTTTATTTGTAAAACATATTTTAGTAATTAAAAACCTGAGGTTTGCGACTGATTTCACTTGCGCATTCTGATGTATTTCCGATAAAAAAACTGAATATTGAATGAGGCGTGCTTTTTTTTTTTTTACTGCGAATTGATTGGACGTGGTAAAGTTTCATTTGGAAATTAACATTGACTGTTGGGGGCGTGTGGTTAAGGACGTCCCACTCATGTCCAAACCTCATCAAAGAAAGCCAGTCATTTTAGAAGAGAGGAGCATTTTCAGATTTGGATTAAAGATTGCAAAGGCAAACCATTTTTTTTAGACTTGTAATGAATTGTTCACCACAAAAATAGCAACGTGCGCTAACAAAATAAATGTAGGTAGTTTTGATGGAATACTTCACTCAGTCAAAAAGGACTTTCTCCCAGGCAATCCAAGATGCACATTGGAACAGCTTTGAACAGATTCACTGCAGTGGATGGGTGCCGTCAGAATACCGTCAGCTGATAAAAACATCACTATAACTCCCAAGTAAACCGCACGACTCCAGTCCATCAAGTAACATCACGTTATGTGGATTACCAATGGATTATGTGATACAGATGTTTGGACTCTCGTTCTGACGGCACCCATTCATTGCAGAGGACCCATTGGTGAGAAAGTGATGCAATGCTCAATTTCTAGAAATCTGTTCCAATTAAGAAACAAATTCATCTACATCTTGGACGGCCTGAGAGTGAGTAAATTTCAGCAAATTTTCATTTTTTGCATGAACTATTCCTTTAATGGAAGATGCAATTTGCAATTATTTCGGTATAATGAACTATTCGCTCATCATCATGCATGTAGTATTGATCCTTATGCCAAAACAAATGAAAAATCTCTCACCCTCACCTTCTCTCTGCTGCTGCTGTTGAATGACTTGCGGCGGCTGTGGCAAGCTTTGGCCAATAGGGGTCAGTGTGGTCGCTGGGTAGATGGCTGTACGTGCAAAGAAAAATTTGTGTGAGAGCACTGCCTGGATTTATGCGATACAGCATTGAACAAGGCTACTCGAAAGAATGGGGGGAAAAAAATTCTAACCGACGCATGGTTGGTCAAAAACAACCACCCATTTTAAGTAAGCAGCACAAAAAAATAGTTTCACAGATAGAGAGAGAGTCTCATTGAGGTAGTGGACCTGTATATTGCTGCACCCCGGTGAAGGCCTGTTGTAGGGTGTCTGCAGCTGTGGGGCTCTGGGTGGAGTAAGGGGGCAGTCCGTTGGTGTACACGGCCTCGACCGCAGGGTGTCCGTTCGGCTGGTGAGGGATGCTGGTAAAGCCGTTGACGATAGGAGTGACAATGCTGGGGACGGCTGATGTGGTGATGTTGGCAGGCGGTGAGCTGAGGCCTGCTGAGCCAGGAAAACAAACACAAACAGCACACCGTCCATTAGTGCGGTTTCCAAAAAAAAAGTTATGATTCATTCATGAAGCAATTGTTTGAATCTACTCAATAAACCGGTACTCAAACTCAACAAATCTATCTATCTATCGGCTTGTTAGCTTTGAGGCTATTGCTATTATACCACTATATCTACACAATGTACTTTTAACATATACACACACACACACACACACACACACACACACACACACACACACACACACATAACACAGCATCATATTTAATCATTATTTACTTATACCTTATCAATCTTTATTTGTAGTATCATATGCAATTAACCTTACTACTATTGTTAATATTGATTTTATTAATTATTCATTACATTTAGTTTCATTAATATAATAACTTTAAAAACGTTACGTTATATAATGCCGTTTTGACCTATTAGAAATAGCATGGTGTCGAGATAAATGTAGATGAACTGCTGATAAGTCAGTCATTCAATATCGTTAAAAATGACAAAAATGTGGTTACAACTAAGCACACGCACGAAATATTTTGCGACCATCTGCAAAAGAATCGTTTAATAAGCCCTTCCTAGCGCGAGTCTGCGTTTGATCCCAGGCCTTGAGCGTTTCAGAGCCGTGTCTGTGCATCGGTACAAACCAGAAAACAGCTCCCATAGGATACCATTTCAATCTGAACCCACGAACAATGCTGGACATAGAGGACGGTCGTCATGGAAACCCCCAGCATGCCTCGATTACAATGTGGCAAAAGACCCTATAGAAAAGTCTTCACGGAAATATGACCGAGCCGACGGATTCAAACAGGCTGCTGTATGTCCACCCAGCCAGCTTCGCTTACGGCACGACGGAGTGCGAACCGGGCTCGTATCGAACGTAAAAGGTTCCCAAAACTGTACTCAAGTAACCTCCCACTGCTGTAACCTGGGGGAATTCCAGTGGGCCGAGGAGAGCTCTTTACTCTCGTTTGTGCCATTTCCTGTTCCTAAGCTTTTTCGCGATTGTTTGCTTCCCACACGGCACATTGATGAATTAGTTGACGCCTCTGCCCCATTCTTCCCGGAGCCCAGGAGACCGAGCGCGTTCGGGGATGTCCGACAGGCAGCCTCAGCCGAACCGACCACACGTGCGGGGCCGAGCGGCAGATGCGCGCTGTTGTAATGTTGAGAATCTATCATTGTGATGTGACAGTTTGGAAAAGCTGAATGCTGACGGGAGGATCCAGCCCGCAGGAAGGTTAGGAAACAGACTGAGCTAGTCACGGAAACTCAGATCATGTTCTGGTTGAGGAATAAGACTTCAGTAGCCATCAAAAAAAGCTAGTAAGACAAGACAAATGATATGGCTCAGTGTAGCTGGTAGTGCAGTTCACGTAGAACACGTTTATTCGGCATTGCCCTGCACCGCTTTTCCGTCGTTCTCTGCGTACAGTAAACGTGCGTTTGATGGACGTGTTTTACGCATGAGATGCCGTTCCAAAAACAGGACTCAAGTTAGAAGTTGTACTTTTAATAAAAGAAAACATGCCTCTAGGCATTTTTAATTTCACAGCCCTGTTTTTTCGCATTCTGTATAATAGCATAACAGATTTCATTAGCACAATGCTAATGATAACAATTTGAATTCGATTAAGCCATTTTTACTCTTATTTTTGGTGCTGAATGAAATGGATATTTAACTAAGTTTCATTTTGCAATTACAATATCTTTTACCTTGTTTTTTATGAACCAGCAGAACTGTATTTTTTTTAGGAAAGTTTTCTAAAGTTTGATGTTAGCATGTGGCTAAGCTAACAAGACAATTTGAGTTCCATTTGCTCTCTCTTTCTTTAAATGTGCTTTTTTTCCCCAAGATCTACCAATTAAATTATGACGTTCGACTAACCTCCAAATTCCAATATCTTTTAGGGGCATTTACATGACACCGCTTTCAACTAAACAATGAATACTTTTTATGCATTTTGCCCGTTGCCCGCATGTTTGACATTTTGACTAGGTTTAAGAGCTTGCGTTCATAGCCTTTAAAAACTGCGTTGTGAAAATCGAGTTTACTTTTACTTGTATTTTGCAATGGTCCTGTAACGGTTAATGACGTGCAATTTACAGATCAAGAGAGTCAATAGGCGGTCATTAGTGTAGATCCTAGTAGGCACTGTATCATCCTTCTCTTTGTGGTTCGGTGTGGTCCATATCACAGCAATTTGTTCCAGATGGAGTCTATTTTGGCATCAGATTCCAAAAGTCCAGAATGAATCCATCTGTTATTAAACAAATCTTTTATCTGTCAACCCCGTTAGTATGTTGAGCGCTACGAGATGTTGAGTATTCTGCAAATACTGTTATTTCAAGGGGGAAGTGTAATTGGATTTACATTACTGCAATCTGCCCTCGGTGCATCATGCTGATTTGCACCCGATGGTGACTACAATGAGGAACAGCTTACCATATGCACCAAAAGGATTTATTATGCAAATTATACACTGAAATCAACAAGGAGCGCTGGAACTGTATCGGTTAGCACTGCAGCCAAACCAATCACAATAACTAACTCCCATCACGTCCATATTTTTATACAGAGCTTGGCTTATGGTTATTTAAACTTGAATTCATAAAGTGGCTTGCTATGTATATAAAGCGTGTGAGATTCTTCATGCTAGTCCACTAATGCAGTTGTGAATACTTTTATGGCACTTTACCCAAATTTGGTTCTACTACATTGTCCATCTGACAACTACAAGCTAGATCACGATTCACTCTTAATTTAAATTGAGCAATGTTTCACTCCCATTCAGGTCTTTTCAGGCTTGTATTGCTTACTTTCTTCCTTCAAACACAACATCATGGTGATGCTATGGTCATTTTTTGGAGATTAACACCACCACTGTACATTCTGCACATGTGTGTTCTGTACATTCACTTCCACTGTATGTAAAAGAGCTGTGTGAACATTCTCCTAAACGTCTGATTTTGTGTTCTCCAGATTTTTTGTTTATTTGTTTAATATATATTTATTTATTAGTTAAACATATACATATATATTTATACATATATATATATATATATATATATATATATATATATATATATATATATATATATATATATACATATATATATATATATATATATATATACATATATATATATATATATATATATATATATACATATATACACATATATATATATATACACATATATATACACATATACACATATATATATACACATATATATACACATTATATATACATATATATATATATACACACACACACATATATTTATTGCATATATATGTAAACAAAAACATTTACTTTGGATGCAATTTATCGCTGGACACCACTAATATTTATATACATTAATGTGGTAAAATTATTACAGAAATGACATTGTCAGGCAAACTATTGCTTTGAAATCACAGACACCAACTGTAACAAAACTGTATATTTGTTTAAAGCTATTAAACATTTTTCACTAAATAGCCTATGGATTAAAACTACGCTTTTTCAGCAGAACACAATCTAAAATGTGTCATAGCAACATGTCTGGCATGAAATAATTCACAAATTCAATCTCCCAGCACGCCACAAAACACAATCTCTGCCTACTGACACCATTGGGGACTGTTTCGCATCTAAGTTTGGAGACAGAAAAATGGCAACAAACCAAAAGATATATAAATCAGCGTGAATATCAAGACTATTTAGTCTGAACGCTGCAGAAATGCAACGGCGGGTCTCAGCGTTCAACCATTCCGAAGTCATTACTCCAAATGATCTGCAATGTAGAAACTTTTAACAACGTTTTAAAGACACGTCGATGCGGCTAGGCCTCCAAACATGCATTTCGAGTGCTTTACAGAAACGAAATATGCATAAAACGCAATGCTTTTTTACAACCGGTGGCTTCCTAAAACAGAAAAACAGCATCTTTGAGGGCACCGGCATGCGACACAACCTGTGCAGCTGCTCCGTTTGAAAGGCTTTCAGGCTTTCGTACGAGCGCAATCTCTATTCCGCGGCCCCCGCGAGACTGAGAACAAAGTCAATGGGTTTTATGACCCTGACGGCACACAAGGTGAACTCAACCGTCCCCATCATGTTCAGCGCCTTTCAGATGGCTCGCAAATACTGCACCTGACACCTCATTAACTTCGTCCGGGGCTTTAAACACAACAGAAACATCCGACATATGCTTAACCAAAGAGCAGCCTCTCTTCTGCCTGCGACACATCTCCATTTAAACAGGAAAAAAAAAAAGCAGGACGGGGGGCTTCGCGAAAGCCATCAAGACCGTGTCAGGGTACGAACTTCAGGGCCGAGACGAATAACGCGACCAGCCTGGCTGCACAGTTTCAAGCCATTTAATCCCGCCGCTGACAATTAGACTGCCATGCCGTCGACTTGAAGCTCTTTGTAGCTCAAGAGCTTGCACCTGCTGAGCATTACTCTTATAAAAAAAAAGAAACAAAGTAGGGGAAAACATCACCATGCATCATGGTAGCGATACATCCTCTAATAGAGGGCGCCATCTGGCTGAGTGTGTACGCACCATCGCGCTTAAGTGCTTTACATCTGTTAATAGATCGGCCGCGCCATTGTTTTCAGCGAGCGCTCTTAACCCCTCTGTTGCACTCCTAAACGCTGCGTGCACCGCAGGATGGCACCGCGTTTACCTCTCGAAGACGACGGCCAGGTTTCTAGGTTACTTCGGGAGCTGAAGTCACGTGCGATGGCACACGTTGTTATGCTAATGTGGCATCAAATCTTCCTCAGTGTAAATACCGTTTACTTGTTTTGCCGATGGCAAAGTGCCATGATATGATATTTTTTCAGATATGCCATTCTCCGAAACTACCTTGGGCCATGTAATTAAGAATTCAGTACCATGGTTTACCATGGTATGTACTGATACCCTCACTTTACCTGTCAAGGTATATTTTAATCAAGATTAAACTGAGTATACAAAATAATAATAATAATAATAATAATAATAATAATAATAATAACTAACTAAAAAGTATAAATAAATATTATTGTATTATTAATGTATTGAATTTTAGGCAAATGTCATTTTCTTATTATTGTAAGTATTAATAGTAGTTAGTAAATGTTACACAGTTATTATTATTATTATTATTATTATTATTGTTATAATATTATTAATAATAATATTGTATTATTGATGTATTGATTTTTAGGCAAATATAATTTTCTTATTATTGTAAGTATTATTATTAGTTAGTAAATATTACAAATGTTATTATTATTATTCTTATTTATTAATGTACAAAACAACTAAAATATCAAATCAAAATGTATAAAATTAAAATGCATTTATCATGAGCTCCATATTAAATTATATTAAAGTGTCAATGCAAAAAGTTGCAAAAATGTACATTTTGTTTAAAAGATTCAATGATTTTGCTGTTACAGTGTCTTTTTTTATAGGGGTTTAAAGACTTGATAAGAAAATTAATAACATATAAAAATAATTAATGCTTGATAATATATATATATATATATATATATATAACGTAATATTACTAATATTGCTATTGTTGATGGTCCTGTAATACTTTCTGGGCCTGTTGACAATAGTACTGAATAATCTATTTTGAATCACAAATCAAATAGAATCAACCTTGATGACATTTTTAAGATTACAAATATAGTCAGGTTGGGTCAGTCGTATTAAATAATGCTTCTGGCTGACATTTTCCTCAATGCTTCATTGTAATCCGTATCTTAATTCTTTCCAGACGCTGTCTGCTTTGTAATGCAATTCAGTAACTCCACTCGAGCCCGATGAGATGTTCTGCTAATACCTTGTTACTTCACGTTAAATGTTATTTCCAACACCGAGGATATTCCGAACTAATAATACTCCGCGCTTGTGCATTAACTAAAAGATGGAGATCTGAAAGCAGCCTCAGATGATGTGACAGCTGTTCTGCCGTTCAATTGTGGTCTTGCCAGATGTCTTCAGATTGCATCGCTATTCCCTAAAAACCACTTCATGATAAAGGGAGGTTCGAAGGCTCCTTCGCGTCACAATAGAACAGTTGTTCGGTCATTTTTAAAGCCTGATCCAAAAACATTCATCGTTTATTCAAACAGAAATTCAATATTTCTCTAGCATCATTAGCGCGTAATATCTAACCGGAATCCAGTAAAGTCTGTTCTTCCAGTCACAACCAATAAGAGTGTGTGTGTGTGTGTGTGTGTGTGTGTGTGTGTGTGTTGTATTGAATAAACCAGAGGTGCGGCGCCTGCCAGGGAGATGCAAATGAATGAATGAACGAACTAGGAAAAAAAAAAAAACATCTATGAATATCTTATTTATTGTAGTCCTTGGAATATTTTTAACGCCAGCCATTCTATCTCGCCCAGGATTAATAATGCAACAGATTCCAATAGGTTCAATAATGGAAGGCAATCAGCAGAGCAGAGCTGGCGCGCGCACGCAGAAGCGTGTCCAATGCCGCGCATATTTCAGCACATCTCGAGTCCACAGGAGATCCGCGCAGCTCCGCCAGTCTCTTTCAATTAAGTCAGCGTAAGAGAGGCCAATTCACCCCAGCAGCTGCATTGCATGTTAATATGACATTGATCCCAGTTAAAGAGGATAGAATCCAAACATACAAGTGCGGTTGTTTTACACAGAGATGAATCATTTTCGCCAAAAATTAAAAAAGAAAAAAAACCCAAAAACAAACGAGGTGCTGTGGTTTTATGGACATTTAGAATGGTATTTACAGCAAGGATACTGCAGCCATGAACACCACGCTGTACACGTTCAAAAACAAAACAGTATTAAATTACTTGTGCTATTTTAAGCCATTAGGATACAATTATTTTAGTTTTTGGTTTTGTTTTTATTTAAATCATCTTTGTTCATTTTTTATTCATTTGCTATTATTAGCAAGTTAAACTTGAAAATGAGAAATGCCTTCGCTTCAGCTAGTTTAAGTAAAATAAGTTCTGATATATAATCAGTGAATAATCAAAAAAAAAAAAGAAGAAGAAGAAAAGAAAAGAATATTGTTTGGTTTTAGCTTCAGATGACTAAACAATTCGCTAGTTTTCATGACAATTTTACATGCATTTTATTTGTCACATTATTACAGCATTACTATGTTTTTGTGATATGATCATGTTTCCATGGACATCTGCCGTGGTATTATTATGTTATTATGTCAGTTATCATAGTAATCCAACATTTTATCATGTTTTTTGCACATGGTAATACTTTGCTTCGTAGTAGTGCTGTCAAGTATTGCTGTCAAGCATTTAAATCGCATCCGAAATACACTTTTGTTTACTTAATATATACATGTGTACTGTGTTTATTCATTGTTAACATACAATTACACACACACACACACACACACACACACACACACACGTATACATTTCAGAAAGCTGTGTTATGTTCACATATTAACTATTTTTATGTATAATAAAGTATATGAATATAAATATACACATGTAAAACTGTATTTTCAAAACATATACACTATGTGTGTTTTTTTCCATATAAATAATACATATATTCACAGTACACACACACACACACACACACACACACACACGTATACATTTCAGAAAGCTGTGTTATGTTCACATATTAACTATTTTTATGTATAATAAAGTATATGAATATAAATATACACATGTAAAACTGTATTTTCAAAACATATACACTATGTGTGTTTTTTTCCATATAAATAATACATATATTCACAGTACACACACACACACATACACACACACACACACACACAGACACACCGGATGCAATTAATCGTTTGACAGCACTACAAAAGTACAAAACAGTAGAGTAATCAAAATACCATTATATGTATTTTAAAGTACCACAGTGCTAACATCTGATGCCATAACTGTACCACCACAGTATTTTTGGCATGCATAATGAAAAAAAGCTAACTATGCAGTAGCATCACTGTATAGTTTCATAAAACAAACAGTTGCAGTCTTGCAGTCCTGTGAATTTGAGGAGCGCTAATACAACGGGTGCTGCTAAAACAAACATGCAGTGAGTGATGGATGAACCGGGACGGAAAAAGTGCATGTTTTGCATTGCATGTGTCTTAACAAAACATTTGACAAACCGTCCTGTCTGTCTGACTTAATATTTGAAGTAGCAAGTAAGTACATTTGCATGTAATGCCACACATGGATAGCCTCAGCCTCGCAGAAGAGAAGTGTGGCTTGACAGCTCTGGAGCTTTAATTGGACGAGGCTTTTATGGGACTGGATGGCGGCTTGTAAAAGATGGAACCGTATTAAATCTATACGTGATGCCGGGGGGAGCGTCTTGCCGTTTCATCCCCTCAGGTAATAAAGCTTGTGTTTTAACTTTGCATAAGAACGCAAACGTTTTGTCATTCCACGGCCAGTCAATTAGCCACGAAACTAATAATGCGCTTCGAAATCGGCCCGGGCCGGCTCGCTGCAAGCGGCTCGTACGTTGCCAAAAACTACGGGCTTTACCGGGAATGACAAATGATATCGTCCGGTGTCGTGGTGTATAGTGTAAATTGGTACAGCAGTGCTGTTGACAAAAGAGGAATGAGCTTTGTTAAAGCCGAGCATAATTCACTAGGTGGCATGTTTTCGGGAAGGGATTGGAAAAGTGCAATACTGCTGCATAAGCAAATGCTGTGAGGTGGCCATTATCCAATAAGATCTCCTGTTTGTTTAGATCGTATGATAACGGGGTGTTGGGAATGACAATCGGAGCGGTCGTGTGTCCTGATTTTCAAAGCTTTTTGAGGACGAATGAAACAATCTGGCGCGCGTGCCATTTAGGAAATGTCAGCGTGGGTGTTTCTCTAACTTAAAAATGTGACGTGATACGGGCTGATCCGTTTAAAAATCGAGGCAGTTTGTTTTGGAATGTCATAGTATATTCAAACACATTCATTTATGTGAAAGCGCAATTTTACGGCTGCCCGTGCAATGGCCTTCTGGGTCAGATTTCAGGTAGATTTTTGAGTACAGGCATAGTAGTAAATCTGGTTTAGTTTGCAGCTCAATTATGAAAGTAAACAAATACGGTGGTTATACACATTTTGTTTGGTTACCTTGTTTAGACCATAACAGGAGGTTGTGCAGATATGTGACATTATGTATGTTTTTGTGCTTTTGTTCGGGCAATCCAAAAGTAAAACGTATTGCAACTGACTTTTTAACTCACAAAAAAATTATTTACAATACTAATACCAATATGTTTCACTGTGGTGTTCAGCTATTGTTCAAAGCAAAATCTCAAATACTATGCACACTTCCGATCATTTTTTATTAACGCACAGTCATCCGAAATTCTATTCATCCAACAGAAATGAGTACCGATTTTTAACCATTCAAATTAATTTTGAGTACATCTACATGTGCACTAATATTTTTTTTCAACTATAAAAAAACTAAAATACTATTCACACGTACACTATTCCCAGTCAAACGGTTATATAAAACAATAAAACGTAGCACATGCACGTTTTCTCCACCCAAACGTACTGTGTACTCAAAAATTTAAGATGCAGAAAACGTCACAAATCACAGTTTTACTGCAAAAATGTTTAACATGTGCAGTTATGATGCAGATATTTTTGTAGCATCGACGAAAAACTCTTTCATTTCTTGCCTTTACGCTGTCAAAAACCTTTTTCTGTTTTATCGCAAACAATTGTACAAAAAACCTCTAGAAATGTATGTTTTTTGTGCATTTGAACACACTAACATTTATATGCGCGCTTATGATCAAACAGTGGGTTTTTTTGCGTAGTCAAACTACAGTCCATTCAACACGACAAGATGTGCAATCGAACACATTAATAAAATCGAATACATTAAATAAAAGCTGTTGAGAGCAGCACCCGAGGCTAATTGTTGTGCAATCAGCAATATCTAGTTCTGCTATTTCGACTGTGCAAAAATATGTTTTTGATTAAAGAATTATAGCTTTAGTATGACAGAAATCTACGTTTTAAAGTAAGCTCGAGACTGACTATGGTGGTCCAACTAACGCGACGGTAACACTCCACCTCAGACCCGTAAGAGAGGAAATGAAGCACTGTTGCTCACCCAGTGTCTGATGAAACTCACCCGACACCGGGGTCATGGGGGTGGGCGGCAGGCTGTTGATGTTGAGCGCCCCCATCTGGTGGATCTGGGTGGTGGGAAAGGCCACGCTGGGCGCCAGGTAGCCTCCGTGACTGGCAGCCATGAGGGCCGCCTGCTGCTGCATCAGCTGCCGGATAGAGATAGAGAAAAACAGAAAGAAGAGAGGGAGAAAGAGAAAGAGAGCAAAAGAGAAAAGTTACTAGAAGCACACAGGCTACATGGGGGCATGATGGATAGGCAGTGCTTCGCGGAGTAGAGGAGAAAGTAGAGCGGAAAAAGAGAAAAATGTGTCAACCTATGTTTAGTGAAAGCGTCCATCTTCCCAGTCAGAGGGCTGTCACAAGCCCCCTCGAAACATTTCAATAGCTGTCGGTCTGGCTCATTCTAATGGAGGGATCGACGCACATATTATTGTAGTCCTTAAGGGACCTGGGAGTTCGGAGCAGAAAAATTGAATTGTATTCATTTTTTTTCCCTTTCAAACTTTAAGGTGATGCTTTCTTCATGGCCTTGACAGCGCAACTTTCCCCCTCCCCCGTTTTCCTTTACGATGCGACAGCTATCAAGGCTGAATACATCATGGTTACGTTGAAGCAGATCCAGCCTGGATCCAGGCTAAATGAGCGTTAGATCCAGATCATACGCCGCGCAGAGCTCGTTTACATGCATTGCAAATGTCTTTTCTAATAACGTCACTGTGCGCATATAGACTTTTGGCAGAGTATTCAGTTAGTTAAGAATAAAAATAGGTGTGTGTGTGTGTGTGTGTGTGTGTGTGTGTCTCTTGTCTTTTCTACAAACGAAATAGAATTAAAATGAAATTACTCGTCTACCTTTTCTTCTAAAACGTCACCATGCGGACTTTTGGCAGAGCATATGCGATAGGCCCATTTAATTTGCTGGGAATTAAAATGCTTCCATGTTTGGGTGTAAACATATAATTAACATAAACATACACAAACATAGATTATCATTACATGCATAAATATTACGGTTTGCACTCATGGAAATGACTAAAGTAGTCAGATCTGTTCATCGGTGGGGGGTGGAGGAGGGGGGTGACCCAATACTTTTGGCAATATAGTACCAAATATATTCAAATAAATTCCTTCAAAACGGTGTTTCATAAAATCACATCCCTTTGCGTTATCTTTAAAGAGGTAAAAGACACATTTTCAATAGAGGAGAGGAAGGTGTGCAAATGTCTGTTCGTTCGTTTTGACGAATCGTGCTCTGACTGAAGTCTGTTTGAAAGATCAATGCAAAAAACAACATGGTCGACATCAAACCATTCCCATCCAGTTAAACTATAACGCGACTAATCAAACAGCATTCCTGTACATCACAGCATACGGTCCCCAAAGAGGAAATAAGGCCAAAAAGTAATATGCTACTTCATACAATAATCATCCAGCTGCCACTCTTCATTTGAATGCAGAGGATGATATTGTTCGTGTAGGCTTTGCTCTCCGCCGCTGTTTCATCTTTGGATAGCAGGAAGGCAATCATATTCTCTCATTGGCCTTGTCACTGAGCCTGAAAGATGCCGTCCACCCACAAAACAAATCTATAAGCCTCTCCTGCATTACTATCTATAAACTCCTCCTTTCGTTTGCATAATTCCATCAACAAACCGCTGAGGATCATCTATTATCCTTCAGGTAAAATCCACAGTTTTGGGGAAACAAGTAGCATGAGCAAGTTAAATGAATACAAATAAAACCTCAGCGCAAAAATGCTGAGTAAGTGCCATTTCATTCAGAGAAATTCTAAAATTAATTGAGTTTTTGTGAAACTGCTTAATACTTCACTTAATAGTGCTCTTCGCATACGAAATAAAAGTTTTTGTTCACACAATATGCGCGCTCGGTGTATATTTATATGGAAATACAAGGCCATGCATGTATATATTTAATATTATGCCTTTGCGTAATATACAAAAGACGCATTATGTAAACAAATCGCGATGAATCATTTGGCAGCACTACTTAATACGTTTTCAGGGTTAATCTACCTTTAACCTTTGAGTGCATTTTGTAGTTTTTCCACGTATAGCTAAATTGTTACTCGCGGTGAGTTTGCTAGAATTTAAAAACGTAAAAAAAAAAAAATGGGTCACGGACCACTGATTTAATGCATTTGTCAACCTTCAGGCAAGGGTGGGACAAGACAGTCTAGTCTCTCTCCGCCATGTAATAGCCATGCCACAGTAATCAGACACTTTTGTGCCCATCTCCCGGCCTCTTCCTTCGTGCTGAATTGGGCGTCAGAGTTAAGCTGGCTGGCTCTCGCCGGGTGACAGTTTGCTAATGCCCTTTAAAAGCCAGAGGGACAGGCTTTGGGCAGAGCGTAGTGCGGTGAGTTGAAGACTTCCATATTGTAATTTCCCTCCATGAACGGCTCGGATAATGTCGCCTTTCATGGCTGCCACCAGATTGCCTCAGATAACGATGTGGCATTCAGTTCTGCTCTTTAGGAATTAAAACAGAAAATTGGAGGCCCAAGCATGTAATTATGTTGGGGAGAAGTGAGCAACATCAATTTGTTCTTGGAGGAGGTAGAGGGGAGAGAAGGAGAAAAAAAAAAAAAAAAGAATAGAAAAACAAGGTCCTTCGGCTGTCGGCGGAAAAACGAGACTATTAAAAAGAAAAAAAAAAAAACATCTCTTGTGTATTTCTGTTATTCTTATTCAAAGACATAGTTCAGCCCAAAATTAATCTTTTACTCTACCATTTGCCTTTTCAAACAGGCATGACTTTATTTCTCGCTTAGAATAGAAAAGGACAAGTTTATCAGAATGTCCGAGCTGCTCTTTTCCATCTCATGAAAGTGAATGATGACCAAGAGTTAAGACCTGTTTCATATGCAAATGATTAATAGTGATTAAGATTTTAAAGTGTTTCAACCGACATTTTAGAATTCATCATACAACTTCTCACTTTAATTTTAAGAGGTTTTTAGATGTGTTATGTAGTTTTACGATCTGACACAAGCTATTAAAAAAAAAAAAAAACACTGAGGTACTGTGTAAAACATTTTTTTAATAATAATAAAAATAAAATAAATAAATGAAAAAACAAATCGCTCCAAAAAATTCAGCATACAGGTTTGGAATGACATGAGAGTGAAATAATAATTATAAATAATTGCAAAATTACAAATAATTACAACAATTAAACTGGATGAACCATCCATGAACAATTCTAAACCACAACTTTACCCAGCATCTTGAACAGACAGGAAGCGTTCAAGCGCAGGCAAAAGGGACCAAATTGCCTTCAGCGAAGTCTTCATCACTGAGGTCGTAACCTTTTCTTCCTTCAAAATGGGAAAAAAAAACAGAAGCGGCCACGGGAAGAAGTTGCCTGGGCGACAGCATTCGTTTAGTGTCAGGCATGTGGGTTTTTTTATGGCTTGCCGATGGCATTAGTCTCCCTCGGTGCCACCAGGCAATCACCTCTTTATCACTTGGCAATTATCTACCCAGAGCTGCTCTGTGTCTCTGCCCACCTCTGCCTGCATCACACATGACCCCTTACAGTCGGTCTGGCTCTGCTGCAGCGCGGGGAGAATGGCAGGATGACTGGAGAGATATTTATAGAGAGACGAGAAATGGAGTGAGCTGAATGCGAGGACCCCGGTTATTAAGGTCCCTGGCCCTGTAAGATTGCCTGAAATGGCCTCGCTCCTTTTTCTGCTGTTTGCTAAAGCGCATCTTCAGGACTAAACACGGAGATGGAGCAAACATACTTTTGGTTCGACCGGAACTTGTTTTAGGTCCTAAACGCATGCAAGTATGTAAGCCCAGATATTAATGCTCGGGACTAATTCACTTTCTTAAGTAGTATTTTGTTTTGGTGTCCAAAAAAAACCCCCAATGTGCTGTATATAATCAGCTTCAATATAATCTACACAACCATTCAAAGGTTTGCGATCATTAGGAATTTTCACCAGGGTGCATTTATTTGATTAAAATACATTTAAATAATACAATTTTAAAATGTTATTGCTACTCAAAAGTACTGTTATCTATTGAAATAATTATTATAGTTCCGGGTGATGATTAACTGAATCCAAAAAAAATGTTTGGTTTACATAATATATGTAGATTTATTCTGTATATATATCTCAATACATGCGCAGGCATGTATATATTTAATATAAAAAAATAATATTATAATAACATAAGAAAAATATGTTATGTTTATATATGTCACGGTGTGGTTGCGGAAAGGAGCCCGCGACGAGAATATCACTCTAACAGTTTTTAATCTTCCACAAAAGAGTAAATGAGAATAAAACAGACAGACAGGCTGGCAGGTAGGTATGTAGGCAGACTGAAACCACACGCATGCATAGACGAGACAAGACCATTTGAACTGAAACAAACAGGAACTTATAGCCCACAGGAAATTACTTCATTAACAAGACACACCTGAACACAATACGACAATCAACAGAGGAGCGAAAGTAGGGCACACAGAGCATGTGGTACATGAAAAAACAACCAGAAAGAGTCCACACACATGACAATACATTAAATACATTTATATATAATATAAATGATCTAAATATATACATGTAAATATTTTCAAAATATACATTGCATGTATGTCTCTTTATATATTTATATATTGTCTTTATATATATATATATCAGTAAAAAACTATTTGTATAAAATTATTATAGATAGTAGATGTGTAGATCAAATATATGTAGCTGTGTAAAATATCTCATGCGTTTTCTCTCATCAGCACTTCTACTATATAAACATGACATATTTCAACACTGTCAAAAGGCACTTAAGTAATTTTTTTTATGATTTGTCTGTCTGAACCACAGAAATAAAACTGTGTACCATATTAAAATTGATAGCATATTTGTTTATTGCATAATATTGCAATGAATTGCATTGCGTTAAATCGCATAAAAATCGTATCGCATTACATCGGTAGCTGCTTCTCTAAGGTATCTTTAATTATCGCTTCGATGGCTATGCATATATCGAGATGCGTATCGCATTGGCCTCGGTTATAGAGATGCACGTTCCTATTACAAACTGTTGCTCCGCTAAGACACTTGACCTAAATATGAAAAAATGCATGTAGACGTAGTCATTTTACAGTTACGTGCACTACAGCTCCCCCTGTGGCATGCATTTGTATTGCCCTAAAAATTATATTTCACAATGCAACCAAAATCAAAATGAAGCATTTGTGCTCACATAAAATATGTTTTGGATCTGAGTGCACTTCCATTTCGATATTTCTTTGCCATATATTTGCTCAAAGAGGGTGGTTTATATGTACAGTACATAGTAGTCATATTTCTGCAAAGTATCCATTTATGACTAGAAAGACATTTTGAGCGAGGGGTGAGATTGTGCTTTTCTATATAATACATCAATCATGTTACCAATTTCTAGGTTCTCCATAAGAAGGGAGTGCTTTCAAACAATGCATAAAAACTATAAAAAGATGCATAAAAAACCCTTCGAATAGCCCACGCCGCTATATTTCTCAACAACAGGGGGCAATGTAGGTCAATAGCAGAGCATTGCCCCCCCCTTCCTCAGCACCCTCCTCCCAAAAATACCCAGACAAACATTCCCCTCATTAATGTTGGCTTCAGAACATTCTGAAGTGCTTTCAAGCAATTTGTGCGTCATATTAATCTAATGCACCGTCTCTGGTGATTGGCGTCAAGTAAAAGAGATCTTTCTGGCTTTCCATCAACAGCCGCGCTTTTATTCATCTTCCAAAAAAAGAGAGAGAGAGAGAGAAAAAAAAGTCAAAAATGAAGATGGCTCCGCTCAGAAAAAGGAAAAAGATCAAACATGAGGCAGCGGGAGAAAAAGACAGATAAAAGATGTTCGGCTTGTATTGACAAGAGCGTCTGAAAGAAAATTAATGTTTCTCGCTTTCATCGCGTGTTTATGTCACACCCCCCATTCCACTCCAGAGACGAGGACGGGGCCGCATCTGATATTTCCAACATCTTCATGTACTACTGAATGATAAGCTGTTTGTCAGATTTAGGAGTTAGATGTACCTTTTTAAAAAAACGCATCTGTCTTTTGGCACGATGTTGTCAGCACTATTACCCCTCCAATTTGCGCTCAGATGCCCCCCTCCTCTGCTCTGACTAAAATCCAATTTACTGGCTGTCAGCTCAACCCAGTAATCCTCAGCACAGCTGTGTTTGTGGAAGGAGCCTCTTAATTTGCTCGTCCTCCACGTTTCTAAATGTACCGTTGCCATATCTGAAGCTAACGTTTAGCTTTTGTGGCTTATTGCCTGTTTATGAAGGCGCAATGAAGGCCTGTTGGAGACCCTTCCGGGTTCTGCTGAGGTGAGGGAAATGTGTGAACTGAAGAGTGTGGAAAATGCTAGTGGAGCTAACTTGCTATGCTAGTTCATTGCTAAGTGGTAGCTGTGCTGCTGTGGGTGTTAGCCGGACGGTTACTAGCCCAAGTCGAACAGAAAAAAAAACTTGTCTGTGATATTTTTGTCACGTATTTTTCCAAACCAGTCGAGTACAAAAGCAGAGGCTTGATGGATTCAATTTAGAGTTCAGAAATATCATCCGATTGTGACAAAAAGCAATGCTGACTATCTGTCATCGCTACGCTAACATAATGGTTGTGTGTCAGGATTAAGGTTCAGCATTTATTTCAGCACATGCATTGTTCAGCAATGTGCACTGTGACTGACACGACTAATAATACCTTTATAATCAGCTGGGTGGTGAGGTTTGCACTTAAATGGTTTCAGAAGAAAAAAATTGCACGATAGAGTTGCTTACATAAATGCACCGTATATTTAGCTGCCAGATGAAAATGATAAAGCAATTGCTTTTTGAAAAGCCAAATCCAATGTCTACTGAACAAGCTTCGTAATTTGAGGTAGGTTATTATTTGTTAAATTACAAGCTACCATTTACTACTCGGCATTAGCCGTTTGTTGAGAGTAAATTTTATACAAACCTACCAGAAAATCATGTACTGGGGAAAGGATCTTTAAAAAGTTTTTTTCTGGTTATATAGATGTTGTCTTCCCTTACTTATACTGACACCTAGTGGTGTGGAAGCATTAACAAAAATCTTCAATTTTTACTGTAAAGATGATATTTGTATCAGTGTTTTTATTGTTAACTAAAACTACTCCAACTACTACTTTTACTATGAAATGTTTTCTGTAACCTTATTACAGAAGGAATAAAATCCTAATATTTAGATGAAAATTGATGCAAAAAATGTAACGAAAATAAGTTTAGGTTGAAGTACTACAATTGCTAAAACTTAAAGCTTGAAATAAATATATAAACATAAAAATGACAAAATCACGAAAACATTTAAATGAAATTTAAATTATTAAAATGTAAGTTAATTTAAAATAATAATAAATTATCTAAGAGCACTTAATAATACACTGGTATTCACATTTATTCCACAATAAATAGTATTCAATAATAATAAAATTTAGGGTTGGATTGTAACGGCTGGTCATGTGATTTTAATATGGCAGCTCTCATGAAGTGATTCAATAGATTACTAATATGACAGGAACCGTGTAATGCACTGATAACCTATATTTTTTCACATTTAAAATTCGTAAATGAGAGAAAAACAGCCCCATTAAATGTGTTCTGTGTACCTGGTTAAAATAACGATTTAGCCTTTATTAGTTGATTCAAAAACAGCAAGCGAGAAAGACGCTTAATAAAAAGTCGCAAACTTCGCCACAAGCTGCATGCGATATCATAAAGCGGTTGGTTTCGGCATGTGTGGGTTGTGGCTCGGGCTGGAACGGTGAATTATAGAGACAGTGTCATTGCCACCGAGCGGCACACTGCACCATCTCTGACACGGGAGATAAAAGTCACTGCCAACCTGTGGGAGCCACGGCAACCACCCTGCCTGCCTTCCCGCGCGCCGCTCTCTCGGACCATTTGCATTTCCTGCGGACGCTCCGCATCTCATGAATGCTAATGAGGGCGTATTTTTTCCCCGCGTACTGGCCCGGCAGTTACTGTGGGCTTGTCCGTACGCACATCTTCCGCTGGCCCACGCATGTCTGTGATATGAAAATGAGTGTGAATGATAAGCCCCCGGGGGCCGGGTCGACTCCAACAATTAATCCTGGCATTTACGAGAAAAATTTGCCTACGCCTATCAGTACATGAATATATGTATATCCCTCTACTCTGTATGGAGGAGCTAACTAGAAGCTAACTGTTTTATAGTATCTCTCCCCAAAACTGAACCGAGATGTCCCTCATGAATGAATATTAGGGACTGTGACTCAACCTCTCGTCTGCCTTTCAACCTCCCCCGTACCGATGACAGCTATAAATAACCAGGTGAAGATTTTCCTATGGAATATTCGGAGTCACTCTGGGAACGCGAGCGAGGACGTGTGGGCATGCAGTGATGGGGAGGGTATGTGGGCGGCAGTGAGATCATCAAAACTTGCCCAAGTGCCCCGGAGGGGAGGAAGGGTACTCACCGCGTGTGCGTAGGTGCTGTAGGTGCTGAAGGGCAGGGCGATGGCAGGGTTGAAGATGCCAAACTGGCCCACCATCTGCTGCATGCGGCGGATGGTGCGTTCCTTGTCTGTGTCGGCAAACTTGACCACCAGGCTGGACGACGCACCCTGAGGGAGGAGAGAATCGGAGCCAGTCTGAGGAGAGAGGGCAGGTTGCGTTTAACCTCCCGCTTTGCAAGCGAGACCGTAGACCACCACAGGAAACACAACTCAACATGCACATGATTTAAAGGAACACGCCACTTTTTTTTTTTTCACATTTTCCAGCCGCCTCAGAGTTAATCCATGCAGCCGATTTCTGGATCTGGCGATAGCACGTTTAGCTGTAGCTTAGCATGGATCATTGAATCTGATTAGGCCATTGGCGTCACACTCAAAAATTAGAGTTTCAATATTTTTCCCACCTAAAGATTCCAATGTAGTAATCAAGGAACCGTCCCACGGCTGCAGCAGGCCCAATGATATTACGCAGCGCCTGAAAATAGTCCTCGGCAATTCAGGTGCTGTGTAATATTGTGCCCGCTGTGATCATGGTACAGCAGCACAGTACCTTGCTTATTATGTCAGAATAAGAGCATAGTTATTTTTGGGGTGTGATCCTAACGGTTTAATCAGATTCAGTGATCTATTCTAAGCTATAGCTAAAAGTGGCACTGCAAAAAAAAGTGGAGTGCTCCTTAAAGATATATATATATAAAAAAAAAAAAATAGCAGAAAAACTGTGGTAAATGTGATCACGCCATTACAGTGACGCTATATATTTCAAAAAAATGGAGCTCATAAACATATTAATAAAAATAATTTAATATAGAGTTATAGTAATAGTTCACTGAAAAGCCTAGAATGTTAACTATAAATGTAGAAGTCATATAAAGACACAGCATCGCGCCACCCCAAAAAAAAAAGCAAAAAACAATACAAATGGTAACAAAAATTCAAATATTTCCATTAAAATACCATTATGAATCAGTAGCTTTTTTTCAGTAAAACCACTATAAATTTTTTAAGCTTTGAATCATTCTAAAATGATTTGAACAATATTATTCCTTTGTTATAGTTACAACGTACTGCGTATTGCGTGTAGTTAAATTGTGGTATGGATATTGCTATTCTTAAAGAATTTTATAGCTACAGTCATCGTATTTGGTTTAAACAGCTTGGTTTAAACATGAACTTCAAACCTGTATGACTCACACAAATAAATATCCTATAAATAAGAACCACCCAAAAAGAACCTTGTCCATTCAACTTGCACGCTATATTTTATATATTTTGAGTTTTATTGAAGCCATGTAATAGATTTAAGTAAGAAATAGATTAAAAATGCATTATTCAAAATTCACACGCGTAAAAAAAAAATCTTTGACACTCGGCATATCTTTACCAAAAATGTTGACGAGAGTAGAGATGCTTAAACAAGGCATTCCTCTACCTTATTCATTCTTTTGACTTGGATCTTTTCGTGGAATGCAGTTCGCAAAACCGGCCTTAATGATTCATTTATCAACTGGACTGAAAAAAGTTCAATTCGCTGATTCACTGGCTGCAGGCCTTATGAGCTGGTTTATGTAAATATTTTCACCTAATCATGTCTTTTGGACACTCAAATCACGTTATATCTATCATGCAACCTAGAATATGAATCGTATAATTTACCTCCGGTCCCCATCCAATATCACTATCAAAAAAAGCATTTTGGAAACCTATTAATTGTGTTCAATTAAGAAAGTATGCCACTCAGGTTTGGAACAATGACAGGATTTTTACTTTGCGGTGACCTGCCCCTTTAAGAATGACCAAAACCTTCTAATTCTGCCGTGACTTTTCCACTTCAACTTTGCACCAATCACAAGGTGGCTGCATTTCAAAACTACCCCGAAGAAAAAACAAAAAACATCCTGGTTCTGAATCACTGTCCAACAAACTCCCGACGCCAAACGTTACTTGATAGGTTATGGTATCGCACCTGAAATATCAAACGGATTAGATGAAGAATGTGGGTGTGTTTTGAGATTGACAAGGCCACCAGTGGTCACGGTCTGACCTTGGATGTGTGGGTTTCTAAGTCTGGCTCGCTCGTTCTCTCCCGTACCGTGGTAATGAAACACCTGCCGTGCTCACATTCATTATGAATCTCTCAATGATTCGATGCTACACTTGACCTTTATCAGTCTACAGCATCCCCTGTTCCAGCGCTATATTGTCCGAATCCAAAAAAAAAAAAAATACAAAATCGATTTTGGCAAAAAGGCCGAAATATGACTGTGATCTGACAGTAGAGAAAGGTTGTGCATCAGCCAAGATAAGAGGCTAGCTGAAATTGACGTGAAAATGTCGATAAGCAGCCACAATATATCAGGTGAGGCCACAAGCCATGTCTGTAGAGCAGAAAGGGGACTGTTTTAGGTCCTCAGCTGGTGGATCGTGTCCCAAAAATGGGTTGCCGTTACATCTATAGGCTGGGTGGAAAACAATGCTTCTGTAAATGGCGACATAAAAAAGCAACTAATCATATAATTGTCCATGATTCGTCCAGAGCACAATGTGCCTCGTGCATTTAATTATTTTCTTCAAAAGGCATTTATTCACTGGATATATATCAATATATCCATTTATTCAATATTTTTAATGAACAAAGTAATGACTGAGCTACAATTCAGTGTGGTTATTAAATGTTAAAAATGCACAGATTTTTCCTAGAAAACTAAATTATGATTGCAGAATGATATTGAATGAAATTTGGTCAAAAGGGATCCCATGGCTCCCAAACTAAATTGATATTTATTACATAGTATTTATTACTATTTTTCAGTTTTAATCATTTTAGTTACAATTTTATACATTTATATCAATTATAATGATATATATATATATATATATATATATATATATATATATATATATATATATATATATATATATATTTATATTTCTACTGTATACTTTTTGTACTGATACATAATTTCCAAATACTTTTTGCTTCAAATCTAATGTTCTACTCTAAAAAAAGAACTGGTTGATTAAAAATCCTTTTTGTCAAAGAACTTTTCTAAAAAAGCCTTTAGTGAATAAGGAGAAAATAAAAAAACAAGCTGGAAATCCGGAACCAAGGCTGCTGAAAAAAAAGGGTGGTAACTGTTGTTCTCTGTATTGTTGACGGAATGCTTAGCAGGGGCCGAGTACAAAGCAATCAGTTTGCACATCCAAGCTCGACAACTCTGGCTCTAGGCATACGGCACTCATGTAGGCGTTTGAAAGGGTTGCCAGAAAAGCAACAAAAGCCAGTCGCTAGGGAAGATAAATGTAGATTTGATTTTCGATTTCACTCTGTTTGAACCTTCATGCCCTTAGCCTTTCCAGAACTGTTTTATTGTATTGTTTCCTCAACTGCTTAGTTAGGATATCATTACCAGGGACACTATCAATGCATTCAGTCACTGCTCATTAGTTGTGCTGCACGACTAAACAAAATGGACTTTGCAGGTCAACAATCGTACCGCAAAAAGCACAAGTGTAAGACAGAGCGAGGTTGCAATCTCTAAAAAAAACGCCTTATCTTGTATCCCTTCAGGTTTTTTATCACCAAAGTAGTTAAAATGATTTCTGGGTAAAACCTCTGGGAGTTAGAGACTTCTGTGGACTGGAATAAAAACATTTGGCGTTTAGAATAGAGTGGTGAGAAAAAGTTTGACGGTGAACCTGGAGCATCTTTCCCCCCCACCGATTAAAGCGAGCGTACGGTCGAAAATGACAATTTGGTTATCATTTCTAACTTCTTCTGTTGAAGACAAATGAAGATGTTTTGCACAATGTCCTATCTGCTCTTTTCCGTACAAGACTTCACTAAAAAAAGGTGTAGAATTTGCATTGAAACAATTTTTACTGAGAAACTGCTAGTAATTTTACAAAAACAAAAGTAAAAGTGAATGTAAATAAAATATTAAATTAAAAAGTAAATTAAAAAACTGAATGTATTTATTTATTTAATATTTAATCTTATTAAAAAAAATCATAATAATTTTTATAGCGTTTAAAATATTAAAATATAAGTTATTTGGACTATTTCTTTGATGATTTTATAGCATTTAATTTTACTTTTTGCCGCTCGACAGCCTGGGTCACTATCCTTTGTGAGCTCTAATCTCTCCAAAACAGAGGAAAAAGTCTGAAAAACAGAGGAAAAAGTCAGAATTGTGAGATATCAACTTCCAATTGCCAGAAAAAAAATCTTTAGAGTCCTGTAAGAAAAAACGTCACAATCGTTTTTGATAAAGTTTTCATTGGTGGCAAAAATTGACTTCCTTATCATTCGCTTTTATTGTATAAAGAGAACATGTTTGTGTTCCCTTGAACAAAGTATCAGTAAATGATGACAAAACATTCATTTTTAGATGGACTATGCCTTTAACTTCTTGAACTCGTGGTATTAAGTTGTATGCAGACCTACGCTGGCATTTTAATCTTAACCTCAAATGCGATTATCTGCAGCGCTCAGAGTATTTATTGAAAACCTAGACGTTCTGCACACCACCTTGAGCTATTACGAAGGAGAACAAAATATTTACTGTGTGTTATGAAAGTTCTTGGGCAAAGCCAATAAAAGAAGAAATTCAATGTTTCTTTAGTCCTAAGTTTGGAGCGTTCACAATTTTCTGAATGTGTTGATGGTATTTGTCCAATCCCTTGACTGTTTGTTTGCTTTAGCTCTGAGACATCCGGCGAATATCAGGGCCGGGGGCTTGTTGGTCCAGCAAGATATAGGCTATGCGTTTGTAAGAGAAACTGATAGAGAGAGGGGGAGGAAAAGGGAGAGAAAGAGAGAGAGAGTAGTGGTTGATCTGTGAAGTAAAACTCTCATTAAATTTTAAGCCGCCAAGCACCCGGAGGAATTCCCATAGGTCCAGGACCCAACGAAATGGATTCAGGAGAGAGAGAGAGAGAGAGTAAAACTGTGGGAATAAAAAGTGCAGCTGTTCTACAGAGGAAAAAGAGGAGGAAAACGAGGCCCTGGAATCAAAGCGCGGCCCGCATCTTTACGAGAAGTAGTGATGCAGGGGGCACCTTGCTGCTTTCCCGATTCTTGAGGTTTGTCTGTGAACGTGGACCATGGAGGCATTAATTAAGCTACATATCTGATGTAACTCTAACTCTACACATCTGTCTTTGTGCATTAACTGTGAATAAGATAACAGAAACCGATTATCTTGCACAAAGAGCAGCCGAGTTTGTTGCTGCTTCTTGTAGCATAAAAAAAAAAAAAAAAAAAAAAATATATATATATATATATATATATATATATATATATATATATATATATATATATATATATATATATAAATAAAAACGACATATATATTAAAAATTATAAAATTTATAAAAATTACAATTTATAATAAAAATTATAAAGACTTGCAACTTGTTCCAGCATAAACCGTCTTTTGCCGTTAAGATAGTACTGTTTTTAGCGGTGCAGACACAGTCATTTTTGCCTGACCTCACTGAATAGGTTTCCCTTTCAGATGCAAGATTTATGGGAGGAGAGTCTTAAAATGAATCACGCAATGCAGTTTACTAAGGTTTGCACTTGTCAAATTATTGGTATTTGCGCAATTGTTTAACATGTCTTAAATATTTCGCACTTGAAATGACCGCAGAGAACATAGAGCACGCGGTAAATGGGAGGCGATTATTTCCTCACATATTTATTTATTTGGAGTACCGGACTCTGAATCCGAACATATCCTTACGGACATTCGCGCTGCTCTTTGTAGATTGCATTGGTCTATTGGTGCATCACCTGTTTAGTAAAACTTTTTTATTGAATAAGTATACGTACTGTACATATTCCAAAAATAACTATATTCAAGTAGCTAATGCCTCAAATGAGACGGGTTTATTTGAAAATAAACAGATATAAAAATGCAAGTAACCCACATGTTTGAGCTCAGGCCGTGCAAAGCCAATCATTACGTTCTGACCACAGCAATTTTGGGCCAGTATTTCTCCTGTAGTTGTTGCTCAGATATCCACACAGTCGTGAGGAAATGAAAATCCAGCTGAACGCATTGCCATTCAACCATAGACAGTGGCAATCGGTCGGCAGCGCAAACTCTCCTAACCAAGGAGATTGTAATATCAGATAGCAGCGGCAGTTTCATTTTCCTGTATTTGTCGAAATACGCTCGATCCCAGGCGTATACATTCGGGTGGAAATGAGACCGAAGCGGAGGGGCTAGAGTTCCTTGACCCCCTCCCCAGCCTTCGCCGGGCGTAATTTCGTCCCCGGTCTTCCTGCGTACAAGGCCCTCCTGAAGTCTGGCAATTTGCTTTACCGCACGGCCGTGTAAATTTTTAATTGCCCCACGTCCGAAGCGAAGGTGGGGGTGTGGGGGACAAAGGGGGCGGCCGTGCGTGGAATAAAGCGCACGTCGAAACCCTTCCTCAAACCTGCACTGCTCTTGATGTATGTACATTCTCTTCATATTTATGTGTCGTTCGATGAGGAAGCGCGCGAACGCATTCAGCGCGAGCTTCTGGAGCTGGAAAATTAGATCAGAGTATGTAAGCTGTGACCTCATGGCTGTGCCAGCAAGAGAAATGGACAGGAAAGAGGGGGAAACATAGAAAGGAGGCGGCGTGTGCATACATGCATACATGCGTGAGCGTGAAGATAATGCACGGACTGCCACGAGCCAGGGGGATTTGAGCCGAATATAAGATCGGACCGACTATAAGCGTCAAGCGGTTCTGCAATAAGGCCAGTTTCTTGCTGCCCACGAGCACATCATTAGCAGAGTGCTTTATACATGCATATTTAAAATGAATTAGCACTTCTTCACTGGACTCTTTACTGTAATAAATATAAGCTGCATTTGGTTCTTTGAGGGCGAACTGAGGTTGAGAGAGGCTTGATGGTATATTTGTGCAGCGCATTAAGGAAGCGAATTATAATATTTCGCTTGTTTGTGAGTTTGGTATTAATGTGGCACAATTGCGTATTTTGTGCATTTTTTTGGTTTTTATTTTTTATACAGTGAAAAATATCAATTACATTTAGCAGTTACATTTAGCTTTTTAATTTCTATTTGCTGCATGACTATATTTGACCGAAAAAAGTCAGAGTGTGTATTAATCAGATAAATTCTGAACGAATGGGGTTTTATTTTACGCAGTATTTCACTTTCACAGCATGCAAAAACCAGGCAGAACAGAAAGAGATAGAGACTAGAAAGAGACAAGATAGTAGCTTTTTATTCTATTTTAAGTTTTGTGGATTTATGTCGCACAACCTTTAGACTGAAATCTGCTACATCAAATGTGTTTTGATTGTCAGTATTGTACATTGAGTCTAGATTAACAAATGACTGGATGCTTCAATGTTGTTTCATCGTACCTATTTCCAATGCCATTTTACCTCAAAGAGAAAGGTCCTTCTACAGTAAAATTCGATTAGTCTGAAGTCTTGTTTTTCACAAATGAAACACTCTCGTATTCTACTTTTATCCAGCCCGACATATTTCTTCTCTCGTCACATCTATTCAAGTTGCGTTTTCTGTTACAGTCATTTCACGCGATATAAAAGTCAAATTCAAATATGTTCTGACTGGTTGCCATTTTGGCGGGCGGGAAGAAAAAGTGTATTATTTATACAAATCTACTTGTTAAATCGTATCTGGTGCTAGTGTTACTTTAATAACTGCAAGCTGTTGGTGGGCCGAGGGCGTGAGAGGCTGGTGGGTGTTCGGTAAGTTCGCCATCGCTTCTTTTGAAGAGTTTGCAGATGGATGAGTGCTTCATCAAGCCCTGCCTTGAGAAGAACTCCATTATCTCAGCTAAACATCTCACTCCGGCACCTGGGAGCCACGCGAGTCGTGACCCCTTCCTCTACAACCTCAGACTCGAGAGAATGGAGGCCGGTAAGGTTTTCCATAATCAATTTACCTTCCGAGATGACTATAAACCTTTTCCATCCCTCCCCCATGAGCTTCCTCCACTCTTCCCCTGTCTCTCCACCTCTCTCTTTCTACTTTTCTATCTCGCGTTCCTTCCCGCTCTCTCTCTTTTTCTCTCCTCCACTCCCACCTCAGTACATGCCAATGAATAATTCACCAGTCAATGTGGTGAAAGGTGAGGTAAACAAGTCTATTGCCTAATGTCCCGGGAGGATGGAGGGAAGGAGAGAGGGGAGAGAGAGGAAAGGATGTCTGAGCGCGTGTGTGAGGTGAAGATTTTAGAACTGTGGTTTACATTTCAATGTTCCTGAATCATTTGCACCTCGGTTGACCCTAAAGGTTAGAAAGAGAGCAGATCTCAACACACATCTTTCCCTCGTGCTGCTTCTATGTGTATTTCTTTTTCTTAAAGTGGCAGTCCACTTAGAAATGCATTTTAGGTGCATTTTATAAAAAAAAAACTATTTTCAATTAATTTCGTGTTTCAAAGTCATAGCAGGTTTTCAATCGCAACGTGGTGAACGGCAAATAATGACTTTTGAGATTTTAGAGTTCATTTGCAAAAAAACAGATGACTGCGTTTTTATTAAATCTCAAAAATCATGTTTTTTCATTGTGCATTCCAATTAATCTCAATCAAACTGCAGTCGGGCTTTTTTGACTAGGTTAAAAAGCAACTAAAAAGCAACTAACACAATAAAAAACATGATTTTTTAGAAAATTAACTTCTCTGTTTCTTTTTAAAAATGTCAGTGCCTCAAATGCTCAAATGCATTTTGACCGTTCATAGCTCGTCTGTATCCAGCCGGAGTCTTTTAGCAAATAAAACAGCAGTGTGTGAGCTACTTCTGATGTGTTTGTGACTGAATAGCTGTGTGATTCAGACAGACTGTGCTGAATAGCCGGCTTTTTATGGCTCAGCGTCCAGTCCTCGAGATTGAAGCGGTCAGACAAAGGCCACGTGCTGATATGCTGGCAATGCATCTATTCAACAAAACAATATAGCCAAATATGCAGTTCGTAAGTTGAAGTGACTGATTTGTTATTATTTGCTTGGAATCGATTTGATTGCCTTGTTCACTACTGCTACAGCACACAAAAGAATACAATTCTAAGAAAAAAACATTTCTGCTTATTATATGGTAATATAAAAAAACCCAAAAAGCTAAACTTTGTCTGGCAACAAAATGTGGTACGGCCAATAAACTAACTAATTAACATTATTCATCCTCATAACTACCACTACCACACACAAACACACAAACTACAATTGCTAATACTACAAAAACATTGTTGGTCGCACCAAATGACTTCAACTTCATCAGACAAATCTGTGTATATATATATATATATATATATATATATATATATATATATATATATATATATATATATATATATATATATATAAGATTACTTCTGGTTGTAAATTATCCATGTTTTACTCTTTTACTTGACAGTTAAACCACATGACATTTTTAAAAAAGTAGTTTACCCAAAAATGTACATTTTGTCATCATTTACTCACACTCATGTCCTTACAAACCTGCATTAGTTTATTTCTTATGTTACATAAAAGTAGATATATTGTAGAATTTTGAAGATTTTTGCATTCTTTCATATCTTCAACAACAAAAAACTTTTGGAATGACATGAGAGTAAATTATGACAAAATGTTCATTTTTGGATAACCTATTCCTTAAAAAAATGTCATGCGGTGTAACTCTTAAGTCAGTAAATAGAAGCTTACAAATTATAGATTTTTTTCCAAAACCACATGAAACCTAAAGAATACAAAGAACCCATTTCTGCGAAGTAAAAAAAAAGATTTTCACGTGACCCTTATAATAATAGAGTGACCCAAGAATGCACATTTGTATGAAAGTAATTGTAACCTCTGATTGCAGGAGGAACCTCAAAGTAGAAAGAGTGCAACACTAAAAATAAGAGGTTTTCTGTGTGTGTGTGTGTGTGTGTGTGTGTTATAGAGGAGTGTGTACTCACTGGCATGGTTTGACTGCCATGCAGGGCGCTGATTGCGGACTGAGCTTCGGCATGTGTGGAGAACTTTACAAAGGCGCAGCCTGAAAGAAAAAAGGCACACACAGAAAGACACACAAACACTTTAACCACAGTGTAGAGAAGCACACGAAACACTGGAGAGGCAGAAAGCCCTCCAACAGTAAGCAAGCGGCTCCTCTAGAGACTGTACTGATGCGAAAAGCGTGCTATTTACTGCCGCATGCCCATCTATGCAAACAAAACGCAAAATACAGGATAATTGATATCGTTTTAAACACTGCTACAGATATTCATCGCTAGAATTCAAACCCATTGGGGATTCAAGAGCAGTCTTGTTGCAAGCCTTTGAAGAAGCTGTCAAAATATTAAGAAAAGGCCTTAATGTGCCTTATACAAGCGTAACGTGTTTTATACAATTAAGCTCTATTTTTGCCAGAAACGGGGTTTGAAATAAAACACTTAAATGAAACGTAGTTTTCTTGTTTCATTGTACAGGGAATGTTTTGACATCTATCTTTTTCTTCTCTTCCATAAGACTGGATATATTCAGAGATCCACCCCCTAAGTAGCAGAAATAATCCTACAGCAATTTTCGTAACACTGGCAAGGGGAAAACTTGCACTCCCACAGTGCTTTTCCAAATGCCAGGCTGTATTAGCGTCTTGCAGTGTCCCTAAAGCCTCGGTGGGCAAACAATGGAGTCTATAAAAAGTTTAATGCTCAAATATGTGCTTTTTCTCAGTCTCTTATGAGCCTTTAATGTTGAATGGCGACAACTCAGAACAAACTGTTGGTTCTTGGACTGCATAAAATGTCAATAAAAAAACGGAAACATTGAAAACATATGAAAACCAAAAATACGAAAGTGGGCAATATGAAATGTTTTAAAAAGAGCCTCATCGATTTACTGCTCGATTATTAATTATGTTTTATTAGGATCTGAAGGATCTTGTGACACTAAAGACTAGAGTAATGGCTGCTGAATGTTCAGATTTGCCACCGCAGAATAAATAAAACATTTTTAAATAACCTTTTTTTTAAATCCGATTAATCGCATCTGAAATAAACATACTTTTTTGGTTGTGATTAATGGTTTGACTGCACTAGACACAATATAACCAGAAGTGTGTATGAGAAAGCAAAAAGCCTTATTAGCGTTGACTGCTAATACGGCATCGTACCATAAAAAGTGACATAACCTCACCTTTACTATTCCCATCCGGACCTCTTAGCACAGTGCACTCCTCGATGACTCCATAGGGCTCGAAAAGACGGTACACGTCCTCCTCCGTCTGCTGTTTGTTTAGCATCCCGACGAACAGCTTCCTGTCTTCTGAAGCAAAGAAAAACAGAGCGAATGAAATGACTGGCGTAACCTCTCACCTCACCCATTACCCACATACATTACTATTGTAAGCACAGCCCAAATACTACTCAGACTTTTGGTCCCTGGCCAGCACGGGCAAACAGGGACTGCTTTTGCTTGGCCCATTTAGCTTGTGGAATGGAGTCGCAGCAGTAATTGTTCCCCGTGCCAAGTCTGTTCATTTTAATTTGGGGGATAATTGGGTTCAACCCCATGTTGGAAATGGTGGGTAGGCCTGAGGTGATAGCACTAAGCTGTCGTGCTTAGAGACCTGGTTTAATAGGAAGAAGCAGACTGCGAAGAGACAACGCTTTCTACGAAACTCTGGAGGGTGTAGATAGACCGAGAGCGCAGCTACCGCTGACCTGGAATTCAAACTAACGCAAGCTGTTTTGGTCCCGTTCGGTGTTTAGTTTATGGTAATTGAGTGTCCTCACAGATAATGCTTTGTTTGAATCTTGAATGTTACACAAATATGATCATCACAAATTATAAACGTGCCACGTGATACCGGTCAAGTCATGTCAAATACTGTTGACTTGATAAGGCTTATAAGCATCACGTTCGTTCAAACTCATCATATTTTACCATTAAAGTGCCCCATTAAGTATTTTTTTGAAAAATGCCCCTTCATGCGGTGTGCAACACAGCTCTAAGTGAATGAAAACATCCTGCAGAGTTTTAAATCTGAAAGTGCACTGTGTATGAAGTTGCTGTTGACTCGGAACTATTGAAACGAGTCATTTTTAAAACAAATCCCAAACCATTTCATGTTAATATCAGCCTGAGACATTAACATATAGCTCCGTCCACTTGTTGGTCTTTTTGCATTGGTCTGAATAAAAATGTAAATTCATTCTTTACTGCTAGGTGCAAATAGCGGTTTCCACGGTAACGCTGTACACAAAGCAGCACTGAGCTCACAAACACTGCTTTATCAGGCATTATAAGCACTGCAGGCTTGATTAAAAATTAATTGTAAAAATAAATGGTTGAGCGAATCGTTTGGGAGTCATTGATAAAGTAAGGTAAAAATAAATGCATATTATAAGACAATGAAAGTGTTTTTTGACCTTATCAAGGGATTCACAAACATTGCTCATGAAGATGGCTCAGCACCCAGTTCATTTGGACCTCACAACCTCCAAGTATGATACATAATAGATGTTTATATTTTCTATTGAGCATTCAAAATATGGAACTGTGGCCACTGGTGTATTGTTTCCGACACGCGGCACACACGATAGACCAATCACAACACACAATAAGCTATCTGACCAATCAGAGCTGAGTAGGCTCACAGAAAGGAGGGGTTTAGAGAGACTGAATTATAGAACTGCTTCGAACAAATCTTTGGGAAATTATTTAGCTTATTATTTTTTATGCTTTAAACAACAAATACAGAGCAATACAATAGACAATATGAAGCCAGGGATGCAAAGAAGAAAAAAAAGGGACAAAATAGGGAAAGAGAAAGAAGAAATAATAATAATAACAATAATAATAATAATAATAATAAAAACAATCAGAAACATGCATGGCCTTTACATTACTCGAAAATTCTAAAGACAGAAAACAAACGGTCAGTTTTGATTGCCTTTCTATTAGCATTGGGAAATGAGGTGACATTAAATGTATTTTTTGAGAAAATGAAAGCATCGTTTGATTGATTGTTTGCATGTAAATCTATTGTAGGAGACTCCCAAAACAATATAAATGGAATAATAAAAGAAGCAAGTTTAACAGACATGTGCCTCAGAGAACACAGCCGTTTCATCCCTGAGTTAATGTGTTTGAACGAATCAATTGAATATATATATAACGAATTGGCTGATGAAATTATCTGTTCTGTTTGTAATTGAATTAAGACACTCGAGTAAAAGATGGAATTTAACACTTTTTCAGTACAAGTTTTCTAAAAATTGTATGTTTCAATATGCAAATGAGGCATGAAAATGAATATGCACAAAAGTATTTACATTTCCACAACAGAAATCTGAACACTAGATAAACCCAGGTTTAAAAATCCCCTTATTTTTTTTGTCGGCAGTTTCAAAAGTTTTCCCCCAGAAGACAAAAATTTATTTCAGCACTTCATAAATACTCTGAGCAGCTTTTTACCCTTCATAAAATCACAAAATGTTCTTATTTTTTCTTTATGAACATACATGATATATGTTTGTGCAAACCCTTCAGTTTACACCTTCAGAACACATACAGGAATAAAACGGTAAAGCTTAGTGTATGAAAGCGCGGTGGAGTTGGAGATTTCTAGCTAAGTGCTAAAACAGTCTTTAAAGATATTACTGTAATTAAAATCCTCAGAAGCAAACATATGAATAAAGCGCAGATAAAATACAATCAAAAGTGTATTTGGAGTGTTTTCTTTCCAATGCTCCGAAACGCCGCTTTATAAACAGCCAAAATCTCAAAAATCGAATGAAATGGTTGTCAGTTTATTTCTTAATGTTCTTTTTCAATATAAAAACTCTTGTAGCCTCAGATTGGACTTCAGCGGTGTGATCCGACTAAACCTGCAACTTCATCATGGCATTGATCTTCCTGAATATAAGTCAATGGGAAGGATGTGTCTATCGAGTCTCCCTTATCCTTTAGATGCCGCGATGACTCCGACCCGCACGTATTGATATTCCTTGATTCGCTCTGGAACCCGGCCGGCTCCGTGTCTCGCCGCGATCGTGACGTGCTCTAAAATAATCACGAGTGTCAGCACGTTGTCCGGGCCCCGTGCGCTCTTTATCGTTTGTGGCAGGATCAGAGGGTATGTATCAAAATAGAGGCGATGCATTGTGACATCTGTCACGTTACATCGGAGAGCATTTATCTGCAAAAAAAGAAGGACCTGAACTGGAAAATAAAAGGGCAGGATGGGCCTTCGACAACGCCTGAGGGGGGATCTCGCGATCCGGAGGTTGGGCTGGTAACGTTCCTGGACGAATTCGCATAGATGTGGCCTTGAGGTCTTTCCGAGCTTCTTGCGACGTCTCATCTCAGGCAAACGGGTGATGGGACTATGTCCGGGATGGATTCATGCACGAAGCTGACCTGTGTGAATTTAATACCGCGTGTGCTTCACCTCAATATTTATGCCACGAGCGCTGCTGTGGTAGCATGCTTTAAAATACACCCTTGCGGCTGTCCCGACGGCTGACAGCTGAATGGAATAATTATGGGCGGAAAGAGTGTAACTGTAACACACACTGTAAATCAGGAGGTATATAGCGTGCAGACAATGAACTTCTAAGTCCGTTCAAAAATTGTAATTCTCAGGTTTTTTCAAACCTGCTTGACTTTAGTTTTGGGGGGGGAAACAAAGACCGTCTTTGTGAGAGTATGCAGAGTTTGTTTTTCTCACGCTCAAGTACAATAACCGAAATCTTTTTTTAAAAAAATGACACAAAAGCAGCACAAAAGCATCACAAATGTGACAACTATATCTCGTTGAATGTAAAGAAGAGTAATAGGGCATGGACTTATTCAGCCTTTTACATTTTGTATGATTTAAAAATAATTAGTTCAGGTCATATATTATCATTTAATCACAAAACCATTCTAAATTATTTGGGAATAAATCAATTAAATTAAATCTTTTAATTCAACTACAAAACCAGTCTAATACCGCCAGAATGTTTTATGTCTGAATCAATCAAATCTTTTCATCAAATTAGAAAAAAGCTCTAACTGATATTACACGATTATCGAACACCAAAAAAAACCTTTTCTTTTACAGATTACACCTAAATACCTTCCGTCCGATTTCTGAGTAAACTATTCTTTTGAGTCATTTTATTGAACTGAATCTCCAAAATGATTTTGAGTGCTTAACGAACAAATCATTCTAGTTAGTAAAATCTTTTTATTTAATCACAAAACTGGTCTAAATGATGTGCCTGAGTTCATAGCAAATCATTATTTTGAGCTAGACCTTTAGCCTAAATCATAAAAACAGTTTGGGAATATTTTCTTCACAAATCAGAACGATCCAGTTTAAGCTTGATCCACTAGCTTTGGTTTGATTCATGACTTCAGAACACTTAAAATAAGCTACTCATCGCATTTTATCTTTTTGATGATTCAGTCTCCATCGCGTGGAAAATAGCAACTAGCAGTCTTCACAATTTCTCTTTTTGCTTTGCACAGACTAAAGCGAGCGATGCGGCTTTTAAACCACAAAGCGAGTGAATGTCAGAATTTAGCTGAAATCTTCCTTCGGTGCGTTTCCCTCTAAATCTTCAGATATTTTATTTAGCGCTTTAGCCGTGCTGTTTCTCCGTGATTCAATAAGGTGCGAAAGTTTTGAGGACCTCCAAGCGATTTATAAAATAAATCAGCCAGAGAATGTTTTCATCACTCTTTCTGACAGGGATGAGGGATAAAGCATCACCACAGGGCCGCCGTAAGAAAATAAAAACAGACGCCGCTACTGACATTACACATTTAGAAAAAGGAAAAGCGCACACGCATTTCTTTCGAAATCGCACGAAATCCGTTTAGAAAATATCGGAATACAATACAGGCCGCGTGACATTATGCTACATATAAAGGAAGGTACAAAACAGCATCGCAGTCTTGCATTATTCAACTTTTTCTGTTTGCTCAGACGACCAAAGCTTATGAGAATCGACTGCAGTCGATAATGCGGTTGCGGTCCATAAATAAGCAAAGCAAAGTGAGTTTATCGACAGCGTGACCACAACAGATTCATTAAAAGGCAACGGGCTAGAACACATGCTGTACAGTATCTTATTTATATGAAATATAATGTGCACACTGATAGACTGTTCAATCACTACAGTGCCATTAAGGTGCTTCTCATCGCGCGTTTAATTGATTAGCTCTCTTGATATTTGCATACTTTACTCCCCCGTGTCCTTCATACCGGGGTCCGGCCCCACCAGCTGTGATGCTGCCTCAAAAAATGACTCCTATCAAGCTTCATCAACTTCAGCGGCTGGAAAGAGTTTTGTTTAATACATCACAAATTAAGCCGCGCAACGACAAGGGGAGAACAAGATTGCTAGCTCCACGTCTAAGGGAATTTATGTCCTTGTGATATGACTTGAGAGCAAATCCTTATTTGTTTAATATCATGACTGATATTTGTTATCTTTATTATAGGAGAGACGCAGCTAGACTGCAGAGTCAAAGCTATTAGGCCTTGACTATAGCCAGGTGTTTGCTTGTAAATATCTCATACGTTAAGCGTGGGGGAGTACAAACTTTTGAGCTTTGCGATAATTAGCTTCACAAAAGATTACCTATAAGTTTTCTTTAAAATCGGCATGTTTTTCTGGCTAATTAATGTGTATAGGTTTCCTATGTAGATACTGGTGCTTCCGAGTGGGTTGAAGCTGGGATTTAGCGCATTTGAAGTTAAAGTAGTTCATAAACAGCATGTGGAAAGCATTTACTCAGTATCGTGATCTCATTTTTGACCAAGATGCATATATATATATATATATATATATATATATATATATATATATATAGCGTGCAATGTGCGTAATTATTAAATCAAAGTTCGAAAATACATTTAAAATAGCTTAGCCCACGATCTTCCACCAAACCCTAAAAGCGATAAGCCTGACGCTAAACTGCAATTGCGTTTTTTCACAACGCTTGTTGTTCGCCCGCAAAAACAGCATCGGCAGAGGCTCTCTAAAACATGCAGACGATGTCCAGGCTCGCTGGAGGAGATCCTGCAGCCTCAGATAAGCCTGGGATGAGCGCGGGAGGTGAGCGGTCGAGTTTGTAAATCACTGTCCTGAGAGAGCCGGACGATAGTGAATCATCACTTTTGGCTCTCTCTTTTGCTTCCGCGCAGGAAAGAGCGCCTGTGGAAGTTGCCATGACAACCGTCCGTCAATCACGCCTAAATGGGGTTGGCAAAAAGCGGAGGGTCATTTCTAAATCTGCTGTCGGGCACGCAGTGTAAATTCCATTGTCTGAGGCGGCGATAAGGAGAAATGATGAACAATATTAGCATCTTGATAAAAAGCAACATACGAATGAACAAACACATTAACGGAGAATTACCGGGTGGGCGATTATTCAACAGAAGACTGAGCAAACCGAGAGAAAAGTGTTCGGGTTTACCGTGCAGATAAGTGATGCAGACAGATAGGATGGGCCGAGATAGATTTTGCTGCCATTTCCACTTGGCAGACCAGAATCGAGTCTTTGAAAGCGGCGCGTGGCCCCGAACACTAATTAAAAACAACACAACAATTACCGCGTGTAACAAAACACAACCTCAACAAACAGACAGAGAGGGTTAAAGTAATTAACCTACCGAACAAACCCGGTGGATTTTGATCCAATTCATTATATATAACATATCTTGTTTCGTACGAACGCTGACGGAAAGATCCGCGTCCGCCGGGACCTCAATCTGGCGGCGACGATCGGGGGGCCTTCGAGATCTTTTGGCTGCTGTCAAACTTGAGAAGCGTTCTAGGAGTTTTACCTCCCGTGAGTTAATCTGAAACAATCAGCCTCGGATTAGTTCACCGAGGGTTTGGCCAAATAGATTAATCTACATACAGCCACAGACGTTTGGCAGTTTCTATCAAACAGACGGGCATCAAAATTTGATCAAGGGAAGTGAAAAAAGAAGTCAGCAACTTCATTTCCATAACATTGTGCGCCAGAGTTACATAAACCTAAACCGTTTATGTAACTCTGGCGCAAAACATTGCAAAGAGTTTGTTTATGCCACCGAGCAGGCCTTGCTTGTTGAGTTTATCACAAAGTTGAGAATGTTTCCTTGATGGAAATGGAAAATTGCGATTTTGTGACAAGGTTTTTTTTTTACACTACTTCGAAGGTCCAAATACAAAAAGGCCTGGTTTCATAAGACTTAGACAAAGTCAATTAGAACATTTAAGTAATTTTTAATAAATTGAAAAACATTACTGGTGTGCATCTCAAGACAAAACAAAAGAACTGATGTGTTTTAAAATCAATTTTAAATGTTAAATGTTGTATAGAAATATAATTAAATATCTATTAATATATATATATATATATATATATATATATATATATATATATATATATTCCCAATAATACTAAAAGGTGTTTTTAACAATACAAGTTATATGTCCACACATGAATTAGCTTATGAATTTAAAAAAATTTTAATCAAACCTGAAGAAAAGTTACAGTTATGTTGCAATTAAATAAATATTTAAATACTCGTAAATAATATATACCTAACTAACTAAATATTTAATTGAATGATTAAAATAGTATTACTAAAAAGATATTCACCACGCCAAAAATTGTTTTATGATTTAACAATTCAACAATAATAAAAAAATAATAATAATAATAATAATAATAATAATAATAATAATAATAATAATAATAATGAATTTAACATTTAAACTGTTTAGCAAGTATTTAACTTGAACAAATGCAGTAAATCCCCTGAGCTGTAACTAGGCCTAAGTGAATAGAAACGCCGCATAGCGCGATCTAAATAAATTTGCGCTATTCCGGTTGCGTCCGCGGTTAACTGCCAGGTCAACACATAAAATAAAAACAGCTGGCTGCAGAGATGGCCTTCAGACAGCGTGTGTAAATCACAGGGAGGCTGGAACACATTTTCCATGTCACCACTCGATCACAAACGGCGTTAAAACACGGAAAACTGATCTGCGTGCTCTAATAGCGCTCTCCGGTGGCTTATGGCTCTCCCGTAAGCTCTTATTCTAACAGCGGTGCTTTTATTCAGAAAAACGAGGGAGGTGTAAGACGCGCTTGTTTAAAATGCAGCGTTTAGAAAATTCTGAAGGTGTAGCCAAAATGAGTTCGTCCCTGGTTGACGCGTCGCTCGCGCTCAGATGCGGCGGGAAACCTTGAACATATTATAACTGACCGCGCGCGCATATAAAAACTCTCGCGTGTAGGAGTCTCGATGCTAATATTCCGTCTCGTGTGAGGACGCGGGGGTGGAAACAGTAGAAGAAACGGCTTAAAATATTTTATCTCCACCATATACTTCACGGCAAATTTACACTCGATATGATAACACGCGTGAAATATGACCTGCTACCTTGTGTCGGCTTCAACGTATTACAGCGGCGCCCATAAATCTACAGACCGCCGCGCGACGTCCACGCGAGCTGTAGAATATAAACATTTACAATATTGCAGGGCTATTTATACCGTCTGCCTCCGTAATGCCATTCGCTGGGCTCTTTGGAGTCGGTTATGATATGGATTTCGTTTTGTTACATTACATTTATGGCCATTTCTATTACATATACGCGTACAGCTGCTTTCTTTCACACAGTAGCAGTCGGTTGATGGTAAATAACACAAGTTTCCCAATCGGCTTCTTAATTATTTTCTCTTTGGTCGATGGACGGTGATTCATAAGCTTTCATTTGGTTAAAACCCATTCACTATATCCAACCACGCACACGCACACGCACTTTTCCTCACAAGCCCCTCCACCGCTGTATTTTTGGTTGGCTAATGAGGTGGCCACATGTTGTAGTGCACTCAAATCATTAACCTGTCCTTTCTTCCTTTTCTGAGGACGCAATTGACTACAGGCATGGGACAACAAACTTCATTAAGAGGGTAAAAGCAAGCAGGCACGGGTCTGAACATCACTCATAAAAGCGACAGAGTGAAGAGGTCGCTCGGGCCTTCTGGGATTCTTCAAAGAGCAAAGTGAAGCTGATACAGAGGACGAGAGGTGAGTGAACGAGACTGATAACTGATAAATGATGGGGAAAGACAGCACGGAAAACAGACGCTGGCCAACCTGAAAGAAATTGGCTAATTATCTTTCTTTTTTTTTTCCCAATAACCCGTTTCAAAACAGCAAAAATGGCACACTGACTCTTTAAGAAATTTTACCTTAAAAACAGTGGTAATTATGATCCATCTTCAATCCCATCTCCAATGCATTTTACAGTAAACTAAAATTAAATGCAATTCAGTCAACGTAACATGGACTACAAATAATGTACTGTATATTTGACATAACAAACCGACAAAAAGTAAAAGACATTTTCGTTAAAACTATGACTGAGAAAGTTTACACTAAAAACAAAAAATTCGGTTTTATTTCTGTTAAATGTTGTTTTTATGCTTTCAATGCATCTCAGAAAACGGTATCCATTGCAACAATAAACGTAAAACTTAACAGTAAAACGAATACGCCTACTTCTTACAGTTTATAAAGAAAGGTCCAAATACTATGCCTACGTCCAAATGTGTCTACTTCCCTACTATATAGTAGGTGAAAAATGTGAAAGGAGTAGTAATGGCTGAATTCGGAAAGTGTTCGAAATACCATACTACTTTTGTTTAAATTTTATTGGTCACAAAGATCTTTTTCATTCTATCAAATGTAGTAGCTACTCAGTGTGCAATTTTGTTGATCATCATGTTAACCTATACCTATACAAACAGTCTGCAATTTCAGAGTTGTTTAGTCATAAGTAGCTACTTGGAAAGTATATGTTTCGGGCGCAAAGTTTGTCCATGAAATGTAGTAGATACTGAAAAGTTTCACGAAAATCGTTCCAGATTAAATGTATTGGCTATTCAGAAAGTAGGTGATCTCGTTCAGAAGGTTTGTTCCTTGTTGAAGCATGTGATCCATCATCAAATATATTAACTACAGAGTCAGTGTGCGATTTCATAAGGTTTTTCACTTATTAAATGTCGTCACTACTCAGAAAGCATGAGATTTCAGACGCGCTGTATAACTGAAAAATACAGCATCAAACGAAATACAGATTTGTGTCATACTTTGTAATTCATCTCCTCAGACTTTCTAGCTCGTTCCTACGTCATTGTTGGCAGATATTATTACTGACACATAATAGAGATGACATCTGTGGACTAGTCAGGTTAGGGGTGGGACTGTATTTTCACAATCATCATTACAAGCCAGGTCAGAGCATTCGGATGCATCTTTTAATCCATATTCATTCTGTAATCTCGGTGTGTGTTTGCGAGCTGCTCTGTGTGCGGCGCTTTGACTTCCAAATCTGCAGAGTTAACAGTTACAGATGGGAAAAATGCTGATAAGGTAAAGTGGCAAATACATAAATAAAAACATAAGCCCCAAAGCTAGTCCCATATCTTGGTGATTTCATAATAATGCAGGTAGATTTCCTGCGTGCACAGTATACCAAGCTAAAATTACAGTGTGCTGCAAACTGATAAACCTTGAACTCCTCACCTCGTCTCTCATTGTCATGCTGTTTAATGCAGTCCGTAGAAGATGGTAAGAAAATTGGCTCGGGATAGTGCAGTAGCTGAGAGACCCGTAGGCCTGCCATTGACTTTGAGCAGATACGTCTTCACTCTCCGTGTGGGGTGTGTAATATAGAAGTAAATAGGATAGCTCAGCTTGATAGAAACATCTCGGTTATGCCATTTAAAGCTTATTAGGATAAAGGCCAAAATAGTAGATGAACATATCTGGGTGGTCAGAGAGACATCTAATATTACATAATTTCATAATTCATAATTTCCACCATATTAGATGAATAAAGCACTGAATTTTCAGAGGACAAGCCAATTAGAGCTGGCTTGTCTTAGTCTGCATTTAAGATTAAATTTAGAAAAACTGACAATATGAGTACTGCAGTGTCTAACGTCGATATCTAACAAACTAATAAAATTATGATATATATGCAATATTTAGGCAATGCCACACAAGCAATATTTTCTGACCAATGTGATAAACACTGTTTTTGATTAATAAAATGAATGACAATAGGCCCAAAAAGCCAAAGCAGAACCACTGTGCAGCAACTAAATAAATTTGTGTTTTTGAACAAATAAGTTGAACGAATGATTCATTGACTTGACACACGCTTTCTTCTGTCCAGATATGGTCCATTATCATTAGGTTAAGTCAAATAATCTGCATTTCTTCAAAAAAATGTGCCACACATTACAACTACAGATTTCAAACAACTGGACTCCTGGCCTTAAACACACACACACACACACACACACACACACACACACACACACACACACACACACAGAGACAGTCTTTACACTGGTCTTTACAGTAGCTAGCTTATGGAGGAGGGGTTCTTTGCTGCCTCGGTCTTGTGGGGCTTTAACTAGCCAGAGTGGAGCTTCAATCCCAAAGCTCCAAGCTTGCCCTTCCCCTAACACTTATTAAAAATAGATTTGAGAGAAAAATATAATTGAGACTTTCTCCCTCTTTTCTTCCTAGGCTTTATCTGCGAGCTTTGACAGGCCCATTTGTTTTGATTTTAGGATGATGTGCTTGATACTTAATGAAATACTCTAACTATCTATACATTGACCGAGATGTTAGGCAAGGTGGCTGTAATTGGTCACTGGCTGTCATTTCCCACCACTGCTTTGTCTGTAGTAGTTTAATTACATTTGTGGTCACGGTATATTTTCAATGTAGGCCTACCTGAAAGGTTCGAATCCATAATGAGAGTGCATCGCTTTTTGGTATTTCAAATTATCGTGTATATTAGCGCTGTTTTTGTTTCATGAGGATAAATGCAGTATTAAATAAACTTCTGGGATCCATCGCAATCCAAATAACACAAAATCAGCACCACAGCAAAAAAAGTTTCTGGCTGTAAGGCAAAGGCAGAAGAATTAACATCGGCTTGAGAGTCTATATGCAAAACATTGAGAGAAAAAAAAGAATCATTTTTATGCCTATACACTGCTGTTCGAAAGAAAAACACAGCTGTTTTCAGTACCACACGATCCTTCACAAATCATTCTAACATCAATATTATTATCAATGTGGAAAATGTGGTAAGATTTGCTATTACTCGTGGCAAGCTCAGCTGATTCTCGTGATAGCACTCTGCAAGGTCCTTACGAGTAGCCCTCAATGAGCGCATGATGAAATAGCAGGGAAATTCTTAGAATGTAGCATATTTCATGATGAGAAACAGTGATTATGTATCTGCCTAGTGGATACTTTTCATCTAATTTTACATATTTGCCTGAGATTTGCAAATCGCTGAGCCTCTAGGGCCTCTTTTTTTATTGATATTGTCCTTCAGTGTTCCCAGAAATTTGATTAAAGTCCTAATATCCAATAAAAGTCAGACATTCAACATCTCTGCACCGTGAAGCTGGCTAAATTGGACTGGAAGAATCTCTCTGTCCAATAGCTCATTGCCCATTAGCCTCTGGGGAGAAAAATACACATTATTAGTGCTGTAGGATTTAAAAATGCTAAACTGCTGTAAAAATACAAATAATTATGCGTATAGACTCGAGTTAAAAAAACAAACACTTAAACTTGCCCTTTAACAGTGATCTATTACTTTCTAAGTGTGTGCGAATGTGTGGAGGTTTGTTGCACGCTAATGGCTTGAGGAAAGTTTTAATCTTTGCAGCGCACAGTCAGCGCCTCATTACGAATTGCACCTCTTTAGCTGCAGAAGCGATACTGAGATGACTGACAGGGAGCAGAACGAGGGGCGTCTTGTATTTCAAATATCAATTGGCGGCGTCAGCGTTGCCGGGTAACGTGAGGGATTATCTGAAATTAGTTCAGTCAATTCATCATTACAAAGGGCAGTCCCTCCACTGCTGATTAGTTATTGTACACACTTGTCAATTAAAGCTCCCTGGAGAGCACCACATAGAACAGGCTGTCATAAAACACAGAGAAAGGATGGAGACAGAGAGAGAGGGCACATGAATAGCAGAGAACATGGAGACTGTTTAGAAATGTTTCTCATTTGCATTCTGTTTTTTTCAAAGGTGAGGAGAAACTGTTTTGGCAACGTGTACACAAATTCAAATTAGAATGCATACACGCTATTATATTATATTCTTTGTATACGATACTTTTGAGTTTTACAGTCACATAGGAAGTGCATTTTTAACAATGGTTTACTGGTGAGAAACTTTAGCAATAACTAATGTTTTTTCAGTAGCATGACACGCAGCTATTGCTATAACAAGCTATGTGGCTAACAAGTGTCTGATATGTATATATATATATATATATATATATATATATATATATATATATATATATATATATTTGTCTGGAGTAGGACCATAAAATGTCTGACCAATCAGATTATTCTGTTCGAACATTACAATAGGCTACCTCCCTATCGATTTGCATACCTCCATGCACCCTGTTTGCACAAACATAACACGTCATCACTGCGTTCCGTTACACTATTGCAGACCAAGCAAGAATACAATGTATTATTATTGCAATATTATGTGCTTTGGACTGTAATGTTTTCTCTCCAGTGAATTAGACAAGCATTGACAAGAATCAGACAGCATTGCATTCAACCCTCTATCTCTGGTCTGCCTGTGCGCATTCATGTGTTTTGGAGGAAGAGCGTTTTGCTGAGTGATTATGTAGAGAAGGTAGGATATATTGTATAGTTACTCATACCTTAAACTATTCTTTTGAAAGTTACTTTTTTGTAACTTTTTCTGAAGCAAGTTGCGATTTTCAAGCTCCCCTGAGATAAAGTGAGATAAAACCCATCACCCTTCAGAATTAGTGAAGGTAGTATGGTCATTCATTCTTGCATTCAATGCTCTCACCTCCTTGGTAAGCAACGGATGCCCTTTCTCTATATTTGCTCTATAGCTCAGCAAGCCGCTCAACTCAATATCACCAATATTTTTTTTCCCCCTTCACTCAGAAGTGGTGATGCTCCCATGAGGGGTAGAGGGGAGAGAAGCTAGACTTCTATAAAGGCATAATGATGTGCTCTAAAACCGCAGGGGTGAGCGTAACCTTTCGCTTCGAGGACGGCGTTATTAGACGAGGCAAAGTCAGCGCAGTCGTTTAAGTGTGTCCTGACGGTAACTGCTATTCCCATTAGTTCCTCTGCTGTCTGTTGAAATGCTGGTACTGGGAGTCTGGGGTGGGGGTGGCAGTGGTTGGGGCAGGGGAATTTGTAAGGGTGGGGGAAAGGGGGTGATAAAAAAAAATAAATGCCACCAGAACAAGAAATAATAGACCTCTGTTTCCTACTATTTCCAATTCAATTTCCAGCCAGTGACCTGAGGTAAGGAGAGGAAATCAATGCGAGTTGGAGGGGGGTGAAAGATTGGGCGTAAGGGGGAAGAGGCAGGCCCTTCTCTTTAAGCCACAGTGCATCCATCAGCTCGCAATGTCAAAGTGACAATCCTGCTTGTCTGATCCCGATGCGCCACATCCTCTTTGAGCGTAAATTAAACCTTTGAACCGTGGAGTTACCTGTGATTAATATATGCTCCATGAGAGCAAGAGGTGTGAAAGCCTTGATTGATCCCATACTGCTGCAGTTCAGATGGGAACAAAAGGGTGGGGTGATTCCCGGCTGACCCTTCTTGACAGGGGCTAGAAGAGCAGATCTTCCTGCCCTTCAGAAGAAAACGAAGACTGACTAGCAGGGCTTCAATCCACACTTTAATCAGTTCATTAAATGCCCCTGTCTGACGAGTAGCCCGGTTTATGGGCCGCGAGTGCAGACTGGCTAGAGATGTAGCAATAAGCTGAAAGTATGAGGCAAGAAGGTGAGATGATGCTCTTAAATCTATACACCGTGGGTTGATGAGATGAAACCTGAGGCCCAGGGGGTCTGCGAATCAGTGCAGGAGATGGTTGATGTACATCAGCTAATGATGAGAGCAGGCTAGCCTAATGGGGCCTTGTTCATGAAAACGTAGACCACTGTTTTTAATGAGCGAAATCGGTTCTGCGGATGCATGCGGCATGACTCAGTAAGTTTCAATAGTGTGCTTACCTTGAAAAGTTTCACACTATCCAGAGGGCATATATGAAGGTCGTCACTGCATCTACATGCTCAAACTTGCGGTGTATATACATTTATCACTGGGGCAGGTGACAGAGGCATTCAAACCCTTGGGGGCATTTGAGGGGCCTCAGCAGTGGGAAAGAAAAAAGGGATGGCTTGGAGGCTGCGTAGCGTGGCAGCAGTGGCTCAGTCTAAATATGGATTCTTCTGTCTGTCACTTTTATCTTCAAACAAGGCTTTCAAACGTCTGTTGTTTGAGGCGGTCAGAGTCGAGAGACCCCTGGCTCTAAAGTGGCAGTAAAGAAAAATGGAGGGAAATTCACAAGAAGGCATGAGATTGGGAGCGAACAGCAGAAGGGCCAAACTTCTAAAGCATGAAAGGCTTGGGATTTGCTTCCTTTAAAAAAAAAAGACTTAGAGAAAAAAGAAAATGAAAGGCTCTGGATTGTGCAATATTATTTATTGTGTGTTTTTATTACTCGTTCTTTCTAAAGTTGCCGGCAACCTTACTATAGAGTAACCAGACCTTCTCTAGTCTGAGGTTTGGAGAGTTGTCTACTCTGACTCAAGACCTGGAGAGATTGTAACTTGCCATTGGCTGCCGAATTTCTTTGTTGTCCTCTCCCTCTGTACAGCTACTCTAGGTCTTGGAAACTAACTTTGAGGAGTTTGTATTCCCCAAGATGCCCTTTTTGCATAACAGAGTGCAAGAACGTGTTTAAGTAGACTTGAGAGTGAGTACATGTGTGTGCATGCTTGCATTTGGCAGATTCCTACTGTTACTAATTGGCAGCGTCTTAGCCTTGAGAGGCTCGCCATTCTCTCAGATACCAGAGAAACTGTAAAGAATAACTGTTGCTGGGATACGGCAGCAGAATGCAGTTGAGAACGCACTCTAAGACCAAAACCAAACGGCCCATAGAGACAGCTGTAAGAGCCATCTCCTGATTGGTTTTTGAAACACTTCCTTTCACGGCATCAACCCCTGTTAAACAAGTTGAGCATGCTCAAGACTTTGCTTCCTGTATCTCCAATAATCCCCATTCTTGAAATGAATCCTGCTGTGCTTGCTCATCAATGAACAGTCACAGACCTTTGCCACTCAAGACAACATCCATTGCTCATGTGCATAATTAAGATCTCAGACCAGATGTGTTCAAGTGGAGACGCTTCTGATACAGGCCTAAAAGAAATATTTGATATTTAAATCAAAGACTCCGACCGGTACTCTCCTTACCATGAGACAATTTAGTCTTGTCCTTGACTCATGGGCAGCAACACTTGAAACGCGCTTAGATTTGGAGCAAACATCAAAGAGACCCACTGCTTACTTTCAAGTAGTTTGCACCGAGGCTAAAAACGCTGGTTCTGAGGCTGCTGCCCCTGTAAATAGTTTGGCTTTCAGGGCTCAGGCACCATGCGAATTCATTCCAGCCTCCTCCTCTCCTGCCATGCGCGCTGCATCACCCAGAGGTGCCACGGAAAATCGCCTCACATAATAGACCTGGCGATTACTTTGCAAACGGGCGCCGATCAGTAGCCTGAATCCAAAGCGCCGCTGCTTCAAAGCACAGCAGAGCTTGGGCTGAAGCAGATCAAGACTCTGAACAACAAGTGAACAGTATGTGTACATATTTGAACATACGCCATGTGATTAGCAATGATAAGGCTAGAAAGCTGTATAGCCAAAACTACACTTGAATTGTCATTGTATTACTAGTCCACTGTCAAATAAATACTCATTATATTTGTGCTGAAAGCACCATTCGTAACTTAAAATAACGTAAATAGCACAATATTACTGATAAATATAATTACTTCTACTGCATCCGAACAATAACAAACTGTCCTAACATATTCATACTGACTTGGGGCTGCTAAATTAAGTCATTCTGTTCATCCATTTAGAATAGGGTCCATTTAGCTTTCATGTCATTAAAGATAATACAAAATTAAATAAATACTAACATGAAGGAGTAGCTAATTCCTCCCACAGGCATGCACACACAGACTCGGTCCATCGATAAGCGTGCCCTTTCAAGGAAATGTTGTTTTTTTCTTCATATTCCCACATATCACACTGCATTAGCGCTGAACAAATTTCAGTTAATTACAAAGCAAAATGTTCGGAATGCTCCCTAAACCTTTTCAATCTCCTTTAGCATGCTCAGCAGGGACCTGAATATTTACTAGTGTGGTGCAACTACATCATCACTGTTTCATGCATTTATGTCCCACAAACCCTAAGCAACACTTGTTTCTCCTATCTTGACTTTGACCGATACTAAGGCGGCATACTATTCCAGCCATGGAACTTTAATGAAAGCTTTTGCAACGATGCATCCTCCGCTTGGTTGGTCTAATGAGATCCCTAACTGTTCCTGCCATCTGCCAAGCTGAAGTCATGACATTAGCGATGCAGCCAGTCTGGATTCATCCATTTTTATACACGCTTTTCTCTTAAGTCAACAAAAGCCAAGGAACAGACTTAGCAGTCTGTGAGCCAAACAAAAGAGCAGCATTTTTGCTTATATATCATTGTAACAGAAGGCCATCGGTTCTGTAGACAAACACCCAGTCTTTCCTTTCCAATGATGACTTTTCACATTTCCAAAAGGTTTGTACCCACACCTCAAAAACATCCTAGTGTGCAAGGTGAACATTTATTTCCATTTTAAGCAAGGGTGCAGATATACAGAGAGCTCTAGGGTAAATTTCAGCTTTATGGAGTCTCATTACATCAGCATTTTCAACCATAAGACAGGATTCTCAGGAGTGCAACCTAGGGCCTAAATTTTTAATTTTTTCAAAATTTGATTTGGGAATTTTTGGAAATCTAATCTAGTCTAATTAATTTAAGTGTATCAAACAATATTAAACAGCAATATATTTTATAAGTTTAACATTTTTAAGGTGCTATGAAATATGATTTTTTGTGATTCTGTTAAACCAAACCTTTATCATTTTGGCGTGGCTGGTTTGAAGTCCTTAAAATCTTACATAACCTTATAACCATTCCTAAATATTAGTCTCCCATCAAAGATGTCACACAGAAGTGATTCTTCAGGAACAAGTAAGCGGGTTCCTCCTAGTTCTAAATAAACATCATGTCCTTCATAAGAATAGAGCTGACCAAGGCCATGAAAGATCAGATATTGCCTCCCCATTAGCATTAGCGCTTTCCATACTGCTTACCTCATAAACTTTAATGGCCTCCCTTAGCTCAGGATTACCTGTTTCTTTTGTCTCTGTTTATTCATCTGTTTGGTTGGTTGCCATTTTTGGATTGGCACTCTCAAAATCCTCTTATCAAAGAGCACTCAAATGAATGCTTAAGGTAGCACATGCTAAAGTTTCCATCCCTCCCCGTAAGACTCAGATCCCTGTTTTCACTGGAGAGCAAATTGTGGGGGGATGGGGGGTAGTACACCCTTCGGAGACGGGATTAGGCCCTTTTTTCCCAACATGCTTAAATTGCTGTAATCTCCTATGCAGATCACATCTGCGGCTAATTGATGGATTTGCTAGAGGATCTGAGAGCGGCTCGTTCCAGTGTGTACTTCGTGTTTATTTAGCCCATAGAGAGGCGGTTTGATAGTGGGGAGTGTTCTTCATCTGTAGACGTTCTTTTGAGAAAAGGGGCTGATCAGCAGTGACCTGCTTGTCAAAGTATCTCCAGACACTTCCCCAGGCCTGTACATAATTACAGTGTTTGCGCGTGCTCTCCAGTGTGCGTGTTGGTTTTGCATGAATAATGCAATGGATGCTGGAGTACAGCAGGCATATTGTTGTCACATGTATAGAGCGGATTGCTGGCCACCTCAGAATGCACCCATAAGTGAAATGCAGAACGGCATGGCAGCCGGTGAAATGGGTCCGATATACTCCACTCTTATGGAATAGTTACTAGCTGACAACTGCATTTTTACATGCGCTGTGTTTGCTATTATCCGGTGATACAGGGTCATGGTTCAAAAATGGAGTGATCGGGCATAACAGACAGCAACATTTCCTCAACGCAGAACACTCTCAACATAAGAAGGCTTTTAGCTGCCAGAGCTGGTGATTATCGAGCCAGTTGGTGGGGAGAAATTTTGAGAAAGCAACATATAAAAACAAGTCTTTCTCATGGGATTGTGGGATTGAGACTGGCTTGGGTATGTCCTAGTCCACCTGTCAGTTCTATACTGTCATATGCAGTATACTGCAAACAGAGTTTTTATTCAGCATTCATGATTTGTTTTGCAGGGAAAAGATTATCTAAAAATCGCTGAAACAATGAATTTGCTTGGAAAGAAGCATGGCACCTTGAACTGAAAGTTACAGGGTAGTTTTTAAAAAACTTTCAATTCTGTCATTAAATACTCACTCATGACGTTGCAAACCCAGAAGACTGTTTGGAGAAGAATTGTTGAAAACACACACAAAAAGTATTCTCGTAGCTTTCTTAAAATTGCTGTTGAACCACAGATGTCACATGGTGTCCTTTCTAACTTTCTGAGCCTTCAATGTTTCAGTTGAACGTTCTCAAAGAGCACTCAGATTTCATCAAAAACATCTTAATTTGTGTTCTGAAGGTAAGTAAAAGGTCTTATAGGTTTGAACCGACATGAGGGTGACTAATTAATAACAGAATTATAATATTTGGGTGAACTATCTCTTTAAGGTAGAGTTAAATCAAAAATATTAAAATACTTTTTTTTTTTACTTATAAGACAACTTTTAGAATAAGCTAAGGTTGATTCTTTGAATGACACTTTATAAAGACTGTACTTGTCCATAAATGGCAAAGATGTACACCAAGAGGGCTGGGGTTCGTGTACGAGGAGGAAGTGTTTGTTGAAAAGTACAAAATGTGAGTTGGGGAGGGGCCTGTGTTTGCGGGCAATGATCTATTTTTTCCCCATTATCCGGGCTGCATACGTGGGGCTCATTTACACATCATGGTTATCCAGATAATGAAGCTTTCAATCCAGGGGATCCTCTGGTGAGAACAATGAACCCACTACTCTCTGCCACCGGTGAGATGGGATGGCAGACTTGAGACAGATGGGAGAGGCTGCGGTCGGCCAGCCGATCCAATCACATTTATCTCACTCCCTGCTTCTCACCCACCCTCCCCTCCCAACCTTCCTCCGTCTGTGCTCTACATCGCAACTTATCAACAGGCTGAAGGCCAAAGCCCGGGATCAGTATGTAGAACCAGCCACCTCCCCATTGCCGAAACCTACAGCCTCGCGGGAAATGCCATGTCAAGCCTCTATACGGTTCACTATTACCTCCGACAATTATTTGACTTCAAATACTTGTTGATATACATAAAGTTAACATCACAGTCTCTTTACATTTTTAATAAGCTTTCCTGGGAATATTCTGAATAATTCATTACGCTCATTTACTTAGAGGAAAAAAAAGTTTAAAAATGTGCTCCACCAAATGTCTTGACATCACCCTCCCTTTTTAAACCTTTTCTCCAACCACCTGTCATGTAAAGACTATTCTTCACAATCCAGTTGAATTTCAACTCGTAAAATGTTTTTTGCCCATTAGGATTATATTTCACTCTCTAAAAAAATGCAAATTACAGATTTTTTTGTCTTTAATATTTTTCAGATTTTCCTCACTATTTTTCACCCTAATACTTGCAAATTGCAAGTGGTTAAATCAGTTATACACTTTGATGCACTTTTGTAATGCGTGGAAATTTGATGATAGACTGCATTTTGTGTTACTTTTTAGAACAAGTTAAAAAGACATTTATCTTTTATTTTTGCAGCGTATGAACTGTGATGTTTTTGTTTTAAATATAAATGGAAAAATATGAAAAGATAAACTGTAAATATAAAACATAAAAACTTGGTAAACTCTTTATTTTACAACGCCCTTGTTAATGTGCTATTGCATTAACAATAGATTATGAATAATTATACGCAAGTAACTCCTAAATCAGAAGCCGGAAGGCAAAACTCAAGGGTGAAGAATTATGCTATTTTGTTGTTTTGCACAAATAAAAGTATTCTCCTAGCATCGTGAAACTAAAGTTGAGCCACTGATGTCACATGGACTGTAGAGGGACTGATAGCTCTCAGATTTCATAAAAAAAGTTAATTTGTGTTCAAATGAACAAAGGTCTCGTGAGTTTGGAACAACGTGAGGGTGAAAAATAATGACATAATTTCCATTTGGGGCTAAACTAACCCCTTTAATTAATACTACTCGGTGCTTAATTACACTGTAACAAGGACATCCTAAAAAAAGCGTAACTCAAAAAAATCCTATGATGAATTTATCTATACTACTAAAATACGTGGAAAGTTAGAGCTTTTGTATTACAGCCTTACCAAATTCTATATCGTAACTTTTTACCGCTTTCGACATGCCATTTACAGTACTGACAAAACACAGCCGCTTAAAAAGCATCAAATAATGTTACAACCCAAATATTTCATAACAAACACCACCTCCTATTTACGTTAAACACTCCATCAATCCTTCCGCCGATCGCTAAAACCTCTTAAGTCTCCTCCGCGTTATTATTGCGCCCCACGTCGGATTTCCTAATGTTTGACTAGAACTGCGTTACCGCTTCACCTGTTATTTCATCACAAAAGCATCGTTTATTACATTACACTTTATTCTCCTCGGCTGATGACAGCTGATCGGAAATGGGAAAGAATAAATATAGCCGAGAGGTGATGGAAAAGGGCCCAAACAGCAAGTTTCTCATAGCATTCGGTAGGCATGCGGAGGCTTGGAGGAGATGACAGAAGCTAAAGGATTAATGGTCCCATGGGAAGCCACAGCAAGCACGCTGCTCCATCCTGACATCTTTGTACTTGTAAGAGCACACAAATTAACCAGGCGACACGGTGAATAATGGTCAGCTTACTCCCATCAGTCCTATTTAACAATGCATGCAAAAGCCTTGAATGCGCTTTTGGGAGGCCACAAGGGGGGACGAATTATATAGAAGAGCTTAGAGGTTGAAAAGATCGCATTGATGTACGTGAGTCCCATGTCGAGTTGTAAAATCATTGGGGCTCTATAAACACTGAGCGCTACTATATAACCCATTAGTGGGTTGGTTGTTTATAAAAAAATGTTTTAAATGACTAAATCTTGCTTTTTCACGTGCGCTCGTAAATATGACAGCTGGATGATTGGTGGCCGTAAGAATATTTTTAACATGAGTACACCCGGTCATGGTCAATTAGTGAGAGGGGCAGCTTACACACAAAGAAAACACATCAGATGTGTGATGTGCTTATTGTCTGATGCATTTAAGCAATATATGAACTGAAGCAAAGTGAAAAAGACAGCTAGGATGTGGGTTAATCTTAGCTTCTAGCCTGTGTAAAAGCCTTGGCCTCTGTCGTGGCTGCTAAGCACTGTTCTTCTCGTAAGACGCTAGGTTGACGGTGGCATTTGGTGTCCTTAAATTTGAGGTTAGGTCTCTGCCTGGCCCTTAGCTTCTGATTATAATAATTGTCTGTAATATTTACTCTAAATAGCAAAGCGCGAGCAACCAAGTCATACAGGTTTTACGCAAGCTAATCAACCGATTTCCTATACAAGAAAAGCGTTTAATGAAGAGGGTGCAGATTGGGGTCGGAAACTAAAATATCATTATAAGGTATGTAGAAATGTTTAGATTGATATTTTATGAATTTGTTGTATAGTAAGGCTTTCTCTAACAATTAGCCAAAATGTTGAGTTAAATAGAGCTTTAATTCTCATTTTCTAGCAATAAACAAATACATTTTGAAACATATCATTTTAAATACGCGTTAAAAAGAACCTAAACATACATAAACACCTTTTAAGAAAAACTAGAGGAAGGAAGGTACTAGAGTTTAACTGCAAAATTGCATTTTCATAGAAAAATGAAAGAAAACTACTAACACTATCATTTATCTTCATCTTAATTATGTAAAAAGTATGAAAATGGGAACGTGATTATTAATCAAATGTGTTTTTTTGATTTAATTTTAGTATTTAAATAGTTTAACTATGTAATGTTAAATGAATCAGGTATCTCATTGTAAGCTTTCAAATGCCAGATGCAGAAAAGTTTAAGACTCTCCGATACTGCTAAGACGTACTTTAATATCCACTGAGTACTTTTTTACCAAACATATTAGCAACTTACCAAATAAAAAAAAAAACACTTATTATGCTTTTTTTAAAAAAGTGATTTGAGGTGCACTCTCTTCAGAAAGCGCCAGTTGTTTCCTCTTCAGTTTCCGTGGTTTTCTTCTTCTCACCAAGCAAACAACAAATAACATGGCTAACTACCAGTGCTCAAAGTAAAGGCTGGCTAGGCAAAAAAGTTAAACACTGGAAGAGGAGTTTCGCTGAGGGTTCGTAGCTGCTTGTGCAGATGTGTCATTCTTCCGCAGCATGTTGCTTCACCACTGTGTCTCCACTAATGACCAGGAGGTCTGAATCCACCAGCTCCCTATGGGCAGACAGCTGCCGCCCCACGCCATTCTCTCCGGCGTCTGTCGAGCTGCGCCGCTGGCTGTGATCCCGCCTGAACGAACTGCCGATCTGCTGTGTTGTGCCAGCATGGGTGGCTGGCTTCCACCAAAAGCCCGGGCCCAACCAATTTATTCCTCCCAGAATGCCAAGCGAGGCTGTAATGGGACACTGGGGACCAGGAAACACTGGGTCTTCTCTTTCACAGACAGGGGCGACGATTACAAAAATGAGCACAGCCCACTTTCGAGAGACAGCGCTTCAGCTTTGTTAAGCTATTACAATACGGACTGGGATTTAAATTGGACAAACACATCGGACGCCAATTTTATTTGTTGGAGGTTGTCAGACCACTGAACTTTTGGTCGCGGCCCTTGCCGCTTAGCTCACTCGCTTTGACGCTTGTTAAAAAATTGACTTTCGCGAAAGTGCAGAGAGTTTCACTGTTTTCCGGCTAGGGATGTAACGATACTTTATCTATAATATGATTCATGCAGTACACGTTTTTAAAATGAGATTTAAGACAAAAGTGATGAAAAGATAGCTGCTTTGTAAAGTAAAAAACACACAACAAGGGACCGAAGCTTTGGAACAGTAGCTTTGAACGTGACTCAACCAATCAGAATCGAGGATTCAATTGAAAATTTGAAAAGAAATTTCAAATCAAATAAATAATGCAAATAAAAGGTTTACGCTAATTTACACCAAGAACTTATACATAAAGATATCATCTGTTATATCCCCTGTTTATTATTTTCTAATCGCGATACAACACGCTTTAAATTCTTGAGCTCATTATAGCGAGATTTGATTCTAATTAAGCGCCAATGTTTTTGTTCTGGAAAGTAATTCCAATAATATTTCTTCCGTGCCTTTTATTAAGAACTATACATTTACTGTTATTTTTAAATAGCCTCTCTCAGTGAACGGGCCTTTAGCCTGTGCTCTTTCAACTAAAATTAGACACGCATAACTGCATTATAACTAAATGATCTGATAGTATCATTTTGAAATTTCAAACCAAATCAGCATGATGGGCTGAATGAAAAACGCGCAAACTGCAAATGTTCCTCTCTAAGACATTCAATACGTTCATATAAACCCCACCCTCCACCTGTATTATGATTTTTTTTTAAACATCTCTGACTCTCTGACATCCTGTTATATAATGGAGGTCAATCTGGCCCGAAACAAAATCATTTGCACCCTACCGACTTTCGCTGTGTTGATAAAAACTATCTTCTATAATTGTTTGTCTTAAATCGAAATAAAAACTAAATGTACCCTTTACCTATCTTCACTAAAATAAAACAAACGGTTTCCAAACTAGCTAACAAGCTGTAACAGGCTGGGCACACAGTCCAGGCTAAAACATTATCAATATAGCTGGCTTTTAAGATGCGCTTTTTTTCGCGAATTGAAAGAAATGATATACTGCACTAAAGGATTCATTTCACATGAGAAATGTGTGATCTCGGACTATAACCGAGTGTTGGTATTTTTGACATAAAGCTCTTATTTTGGCGGGTTGCATGAGTACAGTCACCACTGAACTTCTTTGCTCTAATCGAGACTAACCGCAAGCTCACGCGACAGGCTCCTGGATAAGCAGAGTGCCTTCAGGAAACGCTTGGGCCAATGGCGAGCGCCGCTTTAAATGTGCTAATTTGTCTTCAGACCGCAGCGCCGCTACACCGGTTAGAGACGCCGCTTTTAGATTTCACCAGCAAGGTGAGGCTGGCCGCGTACGGCGCTTTGTCTGATGACTTTTTTTTATTCCCCAAAGAAATGGCCGGGGGGACAGAAAATACGGTGTAGGAAATCGTGAATTAACGTTTCTGAAATTGATGAATTGGAACAAATAGTTTTTTCGGATGCCTGTATCATCGTTAACTGCTTCCTGGCACACCTTTACGGGATAAAACACATCGTCTGAGCTTTGGGCCTCTTTTGTGACCCCGGGGCCGACGCTTTAAACCTTTTTGTGGTAGATGGTCTTAAAGGCTCTTTCATCTGTGTGTTCGCTGTGTTAACACGCGACTTGTAAGTGTATCTGCGCCTCAGCAAAGCAATCTCAGGTTGGAAAACAGGTTTGTGCTGAAAGCTGTTTTGTAGCATGTCTGGTACACCTAATCCAGCTGGCTTCCAGACATGCCAACATCTCTGCTTCCTAAAAAGCACACGTTTGATAGGTGGATAGCTGGCTAAGAAGGACGTTATAAATGAAACAAGTTGTTATTGCATGAAATGTATTACTGTATCAGCTTTATGCTATTTAATGATATATGCATGAGTATTTATATAGAAAGACTACTGTTTTACTAATACAATATGTCTTCTATAAAATGTTCTTTAAATATATGGCAAGGGATTTTTTTTTCACAATGTGCTTATATTTTTATATTGTTAAATAAATATATAGACATTATTACTTTTATTAAATGATTATAATTTAAATTATAATTAAATAATCATATATTTAATTTTAATTCAATATATACTACAATTAATTTATTTATTATAGTGTATTTGTAATATTAAATGCATAAAATATTTATATGATGTTTTCTGTTTTGAATCATATCATATACTTTTTACGTAATATAATGTATATTACATACATACACTCCACAAAACTCTATAATTCTTGTATTTGTGGTTAAAATTAAAATACTTAAATATCATTAAATTCTAAAAAATAATAAAAGCAAAATCATACAAAGCATGTTTATTATATATATAGAGAATATACATACATTAAGACATTACACACACATATTATTAAGACACACACACACATATAGTATATATATATATATATATATATATATATATATATATATATATATATATATATATATATATGTGTGTGTGTGTGTGTGTGTGTGTGTGTGTGTATGTATATATGTGTATATACATTTAAATTTATTAATTTATAATAATTTATTTCCAATAATATTTTAATAATGTATATTACATAGAAATATACCACTCTACAAAAGATTCTTTTAAATGTTTAAAATGTATAAATTCAACATTTTATTTTACATTATGTATTTCTTTATTTAATGTTTCTTTGATTTTTTGTTTCATCTTACAAAACAAAATTGTTGTCATAAACGCTTATAACATATCAGAAATATTTTTAATAATTAATACAATTTAATAATTAAGTCCATATTTAATATTTACTGAAATGCAATTTAGATATTCACATGACGTCACAAATCTTTTTTTTTTTTTCTGTCCAGATTTGTAATAAACAGTTTTCTACAAAACCATAAAGATAAAATCAGGCTGCTGCCCTATTTTTTTCTCATTCAGTATTGCATTGAGATAAATGTAGACGTGAATGCCGAGGAACTGTGTGGAAGACGTATCCACAGCGCAAGTGCAAAATATTGGTGATCTGTGATTACCTCCTTTCACGCTTCACATCGTCATCCAGATAGGGCCGATCAGGAAGCCAGCCGCGCGGCCCTCTGGCTAGGAACGTACACGTTCTGTGGAGAAGATCTCAAATGATCCCTTACGATATCAGAGAGCGAGGATAATCATGATCTGTACCAATATTTATCATTTAATGAGGTGACAGGCTGATTTTAGCTTATGCAGCAGGCTATTGTCGGCATATTGGGACAAAAAACGCAGTTGTGAATGTCGCTCACACTCATGAAGAAGCCGTTGAGCACCTGACTTGTCTGTCAATCAGAGCTGTTTTGCTAGAGCTGCTCTGTAAATAGAAACACTGAAGAAGTAAGATAAAGATGAGCCTATTCGTTCCTCTATGTGGAAACATTTAAAACAAGAAGATTAATTATTCACCCCATGTCGCTCCAAACCTGTGTAAGACTTTTGTTCATCTTTAGGTTTAATCTTCAAGTTTTGTTGATTATCTATCTATCTACTTCTCATCTATCTATCTATCTATCTATCTATCTATCTATCTATCTAATCATCTATCTATCTATCTATCTATCTATCTATCATGCAAAATATAAATGCCTATAATATGCCTTAATTAATCTTGCATAAAAATATTAACATTTAATTATTAAAGTAAAAATATATATCCATATATATATATATATATATATATATATATATATATATATATATAGAATAAACGCTTAACTTTTATAACAAGTAGCTAATAAAAATTATACAGATATAAATAATACTAAAACAATAGACATTTTAATATGTTTTTAGAAATCATTTAATAGTTACTATAATAATAAATGAAAGTAGTAGTAGTAGTATTACTTTAATATGCCTGCACTATGTACACAAATGCATAATTATAATCATTCATATATAAATAAATAGAATAAAAAAATAATTAACTAAAATTTTAAATATAATCATGATTTTTTTGGTTAGCTGACTATGTTTACACACATAGCATACAAGTAATTATAAAACATAGCAAATACAATGAAATATAATGATAAAAATGTATATATTTACAATATATATATATATATATATTTATATTATATATATATATATATATATATATATATATATATATATATATATATATATATATATATAATACAGTAATTTATTACAAATTCTAAAATGAATGTACAAAAACAAAAATAAATAAAACACATCTTTAAGGCCACTGAATTTCAAACGTCTGGCTTCCAGGCCAAAAACGATCTAAACATTTATAAAAACGCAGATGCGAACAAACAACAAATCGAACAAAAATCGTCCTTAAAACGCAGATTCAATTTCAGACAAAAAAAGATGCGTTTCTATAATAACTCGTCATTTCTGCCCGAACACATTCACATCGCGGTGTTTTATGCACACAATCCAAAACCAAAAACGCACCTCTAGAAAGGAGCTGCCGCCAAACCCATGGCAAGACACGGCGTTTCAGCCGTACCACTTCCACTCAGAGTTTTAAAGGCAGGCCAGGACTTTTCAGTCCTCCGAGCTTGATTTGATATATCTCTGCTTGATGCTTGCTGTCAGTAGCTGTGAGTTATATATATGCCAAAGGGGGCGTGGGATTAAAAGCCTCCAGATTGCACTGCCTTGCCTGTTCCTACCCGGCAGGACTTCAAGGTTCTGTGTTAACATTCTGAATCAGTCCCTGCATTCTAAATTAATTCTCCTTAAGCATATTTCTGCTTCCTTATTCCTCATAACATTAATAGGAGACAGATGTCCATAATGGAGTCCAAGATTTGTATTTTTTTGTCTATGATGCATTAAAGAGATTTTTGGGCTTTTTTCTAAATCCCAGGTGAAAAAGAAACAAAATACTACTGAACTGCTTTATCCATGCGGATGATAGACGTGATGGACTGGCAAACGCACTTGCTCTCTTAAATGCACAGGAGAAAAACATGATTGATTGCGTTTCCAAACCACCTTCAAAACCGTATTTACAGAATAATGTTATGCTATCTGTTGGGAAAAATAGACACGGGATATTTATTTAATCCATAACCCTCTTAATTATGCAACAATATGGTGTTTCTTTAAAACTAGTAGAAACTAGGCTGGATTCAGAACATGCTTCACTTTTAAATACTTGAACAGTAAATAAATGTGCGTATGAAGCCTAAATTGGCCATATTTATCTTGTTAATGCAAATATCAGGTTTTACGCTGACAGGACTCAATGCGCAACAACAAATAAAATGAAACTTTCAGGAATGAAAGTCAGAGTTCACGCTCTTGAGAAAAATAAAAAAGTTCTGGAATTGCCCAAGACAAACTCTGAACTGCAATAAAAATATATCTTTGTTGTAAGATGTAAGTTAATTTAGCTAAATTACAATTCTAGCGACAAACTGAATAGCAAGATGTAAACTCATGCAATAGCGATTTTTTTATCAGAATTGCATGGAAAGTCCAAATTCAGAATTGCGGTTAAAAATTCATTGTGAGTTAAAGTCTCAATTAGCAAAAACTTTAAGCTCATAATCCGGGAGAAAAACAGCCAGATTTTAAAGAAAGTGTGTTCATTTATTTATTTATTTTGTCAGAATTAAGTGTATAAAAATTTAAATTGTGAGACGGAAAAGTTAACATTTTGAGTCACTCAAAAGTTTGAGTTACTGGCTTTTTGTTACTATAAACGGACTTGCTCACGTTCCTGGAATGAACTACTTATGAGTCACTTCTGGCAATAATCATGAAAGTTCATAAATCTGTTCCAAATGTGTTGACAGCACATTCGATTTACTTTTTTAATATATATTTTAAAAAATTAAAATAAAAATTGTGTTTGTTATTCAGCCGTCGGTTTTAAAATATTATAATTTCTGAAAATCGTTTCAAAATTAGTTTAGGTGCATAAACTTCAGAAATGGTGCAAATAGTATGCTAGTATGTTATTTTAGACGTAATCAGTCTACAACTCACTGAACTGATACTGAATCTGACTGGAATCTAACCACAAGTGCAAAAACTTACTAAACGAATCATTAAAACAGGGAGATGTTAAATCGACCAGATGTCCGACCTCCCATCGCTGCATCTCCTAAATTTGACTTTGATTTGAGAAGATACAGCAGACCGGCATCGATTCTTCAACCGATCACGACGCCACGCCTTTTCCAAGACCGATATTCCCGCTTTCTTTTTACGATAGTGCATCTCTGTTATTAGTCATGAGCCCGCCAGAAGCATCTGAAGTGAAAAGCCACTCATGCTCTGATCTATCCAATAAGCCTCCCTGCCATCAAAGTGCTCTTTGAAGTTCATGTTCCTCCAGACAGATTGGTTCAGGTGTCAGGTCAGAGTTCCTGTAGCCAAAGGTAACGGCAGGCATTTGAAGCCTTATTCCAATACCTTTATGTTCTCTACTGCACCATCATGTTTATTAGAAGGCAGGAAGATCAAGCTTTCTTTGTTCTCGAACAAGATGTGTCTTATTTGCGCTGAGATTTTGAGAGACTTTGTTGTCGGATCAAGATGGGCTTTCAAATCACTTAGTCAGCTTAAGGCAATTTTTGTCTTGTGACTACTGGCAATCAGAAATAACATTCTTACGTTAGTGCTACTGTATATGTAACATTTTACTGGATGTTAAAATAAATGATTTAATTTTTTATTGTATTAATGTAAATAATAAACAATTAATATATATAAATAATAAATAATTATTATCATTATTATTGTTGTTATTATTATCAATGTATAAGTGTATATTACCTGAATCAGTTATTTAAAACCCTGAAAAATATTAGTAAATGTAAAAAAATCTAATAACACACAATAATAATACAATTTTAAATAAATTAGTTGGGAGTGGATAATTTAGAGAAGATGCTAAGATATACTATGAAATAGTATATTTTTTATAAATGTAATGGCTAAATATATACACATTTGAAGAATTATTTTATAAAAATATTAAATACATCATAAATGCTATTATTATTAATACTACTACTACTACTACTAATAATAATATACAATAATTGCTTAAATAAATCAATGAATAAATAAACAATAATGTGCAGTATGCACTGTTAATGAATCAATTATTTAAACCCAAATGACATGGAATTTTTTTTTTTTTTTTTTTTTTTTTAAAAACAATGGCATGACAGACAGACAGATTCTCTTTTGATGCAAAATAGCTAATTAAAATACTACAAATCTGTCCCTTAAAACGCATGCTCGATGCCAGAACTACAGTACTACAGACAAAAAGTATAATAAGTAATAAGTATAATAAAAAGTCCTATATAATATAGCATAGGTATAATAAAAATAAGATAATTAAAATGCACTGTATATGTTGATAAAAAATAAAATTCCTTTTATGTGACTCCATTGGAAAATACAAGTATTAAACCTGAATTATCGTCCGATCTTGTCACGACAAAAATCCTGACTGTTGAGGCCCGGTAATTGTGACAAACTCTCTTCACAGCACGCCAGTATTAGAAAATCCACAGGTACATAACGCAAGAGCACAGTTATCATGCTAATGCTGGATGCCGTTCACGCTTCATAGCAAAGGTTACAGATCTTCTAATCATGCAGGCTTTTACAACCGACTAGTGAGCACTTCTTTCTCCAATACCACTCTCATTTGCCTTATCATGAGGTAACTCAGCAATGATGCCGACAACATGGACACACACACACACACACACACACACACACACAGCTCGGTTCAGCGAAAGAGTCATTGCTTAAAGGCTTTTTTTGCTGTGCTCCTCTGAAGCAGCATGGGCCTTTAATGGTGCATTGCTCCTGAGTCCCGCGTAGCACCCATGTATCTCAAGCAAGGTCTGTGTCTGTCTGCTGCTGTGGGGTATTTTTGAGGTGTGGTGAGCGCTATAAATAATGTGTACCTGTAAATGATAAATTGCCTGGTCTCGCTTGACAACATAGCTTGGGTTGGTTTGAGAGGCAAGCCCCATCAAGACATTTCAGCCTCTTAGCGACGAAGAATTGCACTCAGAATTTTCAGAAAGTTGTTCTGAGCAATCATAATTTAAGAACTGGCCATCTTGTCCGACGAACTAATTAGACAAGGGAATAGACTACAGCGGACCGACAGAGCCACTCGGAAAATGATTTCTTCTGATTCTGGCCCATCTGAAAGCATTTTTACTACAGTTTACGGTTTGATGCTCATTCATTTAATGCGTACACGCTTGCTGTCGCACTTGATCGCAAAGTTTGCAGATTGTCCACGGAATGATAAGAGCACACAGCTTAACATATTTTTCTTGTGTATTTAACTCAAGCGCTGCACGCCATGGGTACAGCACGACAAGACGACTTTCTGTTCCGCAAAATAAGTAAGGAATTACTTAGCTTATTACGCTAACAGAAGCCAATTACAGCATGTTGCAGCCAGTTATACCGAAAAATGAGTTTCAGTTCAATCAGTGTTTTTTCACCCCATTTTAACACGGATTTCTTTGGAGCTCGGATGATGGTGGCATCGATTACTCTGCGTTTTTCTCCGACTAATGGATCGCCTGTCAATCAAGCCTCGTGAACGGTCAATCGCAGCATAAAAACAACACGTGAAGAGCGGCGCGAGCCGCTTATCTCTAGCTTCAGTTTGAAGATGCTGATGAATCATATTATCGCAGCGACCGTGCCAATTTCCAGAAATGATGGCGGGGATGAATTGTTACTAATGAATGATACATTTATATTTATACACACCGACGGTGCAATACAAGAAAAAGAAACGCCTATGTTTTCATCCAGCGCCATCTCCAGATATCCATTAGTCTCATTTTCACACAGTTTTAAAATATCTCTAAGAGGCAGATACGTGACGCTGTCATTTGATTTCCGCTCGAACTGTCGCGATATTTCTTACTATCGGGCTTAACTTCCTTTTTTTTAAGATTGTTTCAGAGGCTAAAGAAAAACGGCAGAGTCTTAAATTATGCCAATAAAAGAAATATGGGGGGGAATGAAAATCTTTTCTTACTGATAGATTGACGGTTCTCAGACTATGTTTGAAATTCAAACAAGGACGCTTGTCGTTCAAAACGACTGGGCCTTGTAAACTAAAAACCTTGAGAATGTAAATATTGTAATGTGACTTCTGATGTTTCTAGTGTAAAGCGGGTCAGTGGTTAGGGATCACAGTGGCAGAGCTGAAAAAACATCTCTGCTTTTAATGCTGTTGTTCATGTTCGGTTCTCATCTCTGATGCCATTTATGCTGCTGAAATTCAGTTCAGAGATATTATACAGTATATGAATTAATCTGATGCAAAGTTTAAAAATCGAATGGCCGTCATAACAATTGGAGACAAATATCGTATAATTATCGAATATATAGTATACAGACATCATCGCAAGGTGAAAGACTGAAAATCTGCGTACAAGCTGGAAACAAAGGTAAAAGCGGGTTTATAAAAGCAACACGCCAACTAAATCTGAATTCTGACTCAGATTATGTCTAAGGATGCTTAAATGTAATCCATTCGATTTTACACATAATATCTATCAGGCTGAGTTTGCTCACTTACACGGAAAAACCTTTTGAGGCATTTTTCTAGGCCTGCCAAAAGTGTGTCTATGCAGGGGTGATGTAAGACTCGCAGGCAGTGTGTTAGGATGAGCTGGTCTCAGAGCAGTTCTGATGTGGTCTGTCGAATCTCCTCCCATCTGCTAAAGGAGCCGTTTCCTCCCGCGCAGCGCCCCGGCCCGGCCCCATCTGGGCTGACACCCAGCCAGCACTACCCCGACCTGTGAACTTGGTCTGTTATATCGTCATGCAAAGAACAAGCCAGTTTTGAGTCAGGTTTTACCTGCATTGTGATCAGACGAAACGCTAAGAATCGTAGTAATTTACACGGGCAAAGCCACTGCACCGGCGAGAAAAGGGGTTTAATAAAATAATGAATATACCATAATGACAATAAAAATGCTGAAAGGTTTTTGTGGTTAGCGTAGGGATGTTATTTAAAAGTGACATTACCTTGGGAAAGGGGCTGATAAATAATAGAGCTGTCAATCATTTAAAATGATATTCAATTAAAAATTAATCGCATGTTGAAATTATAATTATATGGAATAATCATTTAATGATCTCATGAAATTACACCTGGATAAAATGTACTGTTTTTGATTTTTGTATGATTAGATCTGTCCAATAGATTAATCGCGATTAATCAAATCCAAAATAAAATGTTTACACCATATATTATATATATATCTAAACACACACACACACACACACACACACACACACACATTCCGTGCATATATATATTTGCACTTTAAATTAATTGATTGATACAATTATAACATATATAAATAAAATAATAATGATTAATGTATAATAAATAATAAATTATATGAACAAATACTATTTATTAATTTACATTTTTTTATTTAGTGCTTGTTAATTTACAATTAGATAAAACAATAATATAAATACTTAGTAATTAAATATGATTAAATATAGAACACTTATCAACCAATATTTGCTGTAAAAAAGTCCCCAAATTAATAATTTAATTCTGGCAAATAAAATATTGACCAGATGTGGTTTTAGATCTTGATATATGTATTTTTTCAACAGAGAAGATTTCTTTGTCACACATTATTTTCTTCTAAAGTAAGAGTACTAAATGGACACAAATTTCAAAATGTACAGGGTCTATATAGCTCTCTCTCTTCCTACATACACACACATATTTTTTTTTTCCTGTTATGCTGTGTGTGTGTGTGTGTGTGCAAAGTGGTGTAAAGTGGATCCAAGCAATCTATCTTTGTCCTTCATGTGTAAGAAGTGAGACTGACAGTTTGTGGCATGCTCAGCATGTAAGATGCAAGCTATGTCCTCATGTGTCCTGAAACACATGATGTGTGTATGAGTGTGTGTGTGGCACTGGAGAACACGACAGCTTTAATGAGATGCACAGGCATGAAGGGCTGTCATATGCTGAGAGGCAGCGCAGCCAGGACAGGGTGATTTGATCTGCTCTTTTGACCTGTCCGACCAATCAGAACACTCTAAGAGCTCGCTTCAGAGCCCATGCAATCAGCCAACCACATTGGCCCACTTACCAACAGCCACCAGCAAAGCCGAGTATACATGTAAGAACAATGTTCCAGCAATCATGCAAGAGATGCAGTAAAATCTCAGGTGAAATAACACTAACATATGTAATAATAATAAGCCAGAATTTATTCACTCTCATATCTTTCATCAAAAAGGAGATGGTTAGTCATATGTTTATATAGCTGCTCTTTCACACAATGAAAGTCAATGTGGTTCACTGATGCGCTGACATTGGCTATTTTATTTACTTATTTTATTTTTCATTTATTTTATTTTTCTTTTTGTGAGCGATCGCCATTTTAAGCGCTAAAATTTAATTTATAGCCTTTTGAAAATAATAACTATTAAGTTTCAGTAATTGATCTAATTATTAGAATAGGATATACACTCACAATAATGAAACAGAGCAATGATTTGATTTGAACTTTTCCAGAGTTTTTTATTTTCTCCAACTGAAGAAAATAAAACATTTTAGGATTAGCCAATTAGAACTGCCTGATTTTAAAATGTGCATCTCAAATTTGTCAACTAATCATTTACGCCACACTTGACTTACAGAGTAGTGCAGCTTAAAAACTTTGTGAGTTTGAGGGACATGATTGTGAGTAATCATGACAGAATTACACGCAGTGATATGTGAACTATGTAAGTCCATTCACACTGAATCAAAAATACAATTGTGCTATATCACAGTTCTCATTTTTATTTTCAGAATTTGTGTTACAAACTTCGCACTTGGACATTTTCTCCTCATAATTGCATGACTATAAATTTGCAGTTGCAGTATTGAATTTGAATTTCATCATGCAATACTTAATTTGAGTTTATACTGCCTACATGAGAAAACAAAAGTCTGGAATTGTGAGAGAAAATCTCACAATTACCTATTTTAAAATGTTTATTTAGTGGTGGGAAACTAGCTTCATAGTAAACTGTTGTTTTAAACAACCTGAAGCAAATAATTCTGTGTTTCTATGTAGGTTAATGGTAGGTGTGATATGAGTCTCAGAAAGAGAAAACACAAATAGCAACATCTAAGCTATCTAATCTGACTATTTTCCTCCCAACTCTTAGTCTGAGATAGAGGAAAACAAGTTTCATCAACCTATCTTCAGTCTTCCCGCTTGATAGAAGCAGATAAACCATTATAAGAATGGCAGGTTAAAAACCCTGTCACTCTGTCCAAAGCCTTTCTAAGGAAAAGTAAAGAGTTTGTTTCTCAAGGTGATTGTAGCAGTGATAAGGGAGCAGTTCTTATTAGGGGTGACAGCAAAGGGGCTGTATGCAGATTGACTGGATAACCTTGTGCCTGCTCGCCCTTCTGTGTGCTAGGCTCCTCTGCCTTGCCTCGTGGGACACAATCTGCTGGCTGGAATTACCTCGCAGCTGGAGGAAAATCAAACAGATTTCTGACCTTACTTGTGTTCAATAGTAACCTTGGTCCGCTTGCACAGACGGGCTGAAATGAATTCTGACCCGCTGCTTTGGCGACACGCAGGCATGTTAGCTGAGAACGACGAAAAATCACGTGTTGAAAGATGTTCCAGCAGCCGTCCATCCTCTGTCTGGGAACCTGTCGCTTGAAATGTTAATTGAAGTCATGTTTCTTTGATGGGGTTTAAACGTTAAGATACACCTCATTTCTGCTTCCCCAAATATAGCTGCTGCTAAAGCTAACACTGGTTTAAAATGATATATTCACAGAGCAGATACCACGATAGTTCTGGCTTACTTCATTGCTACGCTAAAAGTAGCAGGTAATGCTAATAAATGTTGATACTCTGTTAGAAATGATCTTTCAATCAAAGCTTTATTCTTAGCCCAGGTGTATATGTGTGATCAATTTAGTTTATGCTATAAAAAAGGGAGCATTTAACATATATTTTTTCAGACATTTAGACCAGCCAAGTGTAATTGAAAGGAGTAATCTGACCCCTTTTCCTCTTCTTATGAAAGCTACAATTATTCTGCAGTACTTGCTCTGTCTGCTTATTATGTTTATTGCACAAATAGCTTCTTAGCATGCAAGCTAGAATGCATGTGCATTTGAAAGAGGTTCTTCCATGAACTCATTATTCGCAGCTTATCACTTCCACCACTGACACACTCCATCTACCCCTGACTGTCAAGCATCTGAGCAAATTCATGCAATCGTGCTCACTATCCTTTAGACTGGGAGATAATGCAGGCACAGAAGTATGTGGTTAAATCTTAATCACAAGTGGAACCTAGCAGTTAGTCAAGGCGCTTGAGGGGAAATTGACCTGTTCCATTTTAGTTGAGAGGTTGAGCATGTGCATGTTTTTTCAACATGGATCGTACAACAAGATTACGGTAGAATTTTCTAATAGACTCAATTGATGTTAATTCCAAATGTATGGATGTGGGTTTCATTTTGAAGATTCTAAACCTGTCCAAGAATCATGCACAGAAATTTAAACAGTAATGTTCTCTTTTAGTTATTTAATTCAAATAAACAACGTTCTCTCATTTCACAAGTGGAATATCAACATCCAAAAGGGGAACAGGGGGATCACCAACACAATCCAACAACTGCTTGCATGAGCCTTGGAAAATCCATATACCAGCTGGCAGGCGCATGTGGAGAATCTTCATGTTATTTAGGTTAGAGGAAAATTAAGACAGAAACCTGTCATTGAGATGATCTCACTAAAAGACTAGATGGTTGGTTTTGGGGGTACTTGCTCAAGGGGTGGGACTTTTTGGGTGGGTTGGGGGTTGCATCAAAGACTAAAGCTGATTTATCCTGTGTTAGAGCTCTCAAATGTTCTGGAGGAGGCACTGAACAGCCCCTCAAAAAAGTAACAGCAGCCACCTTTATATCCAGCCTGTGCCAGTCATCAGGCCTGCATGTGAAGCAAAATCAATCTGTTTCATATCGAGATACCAGGGGAGAGGAGAGAGTGTGTGTATGAGTGTACAATCTGTCCTCAAAGCTCTTTTTTAATGACACATGTGTATAACAGAGCAAGGATAGAAAAGTGTCTAATAAGGCAACATGCTGTTATCTGGAGATGAGGACTAATATAAAAAGGCCTAGATGGTACAGAGGAGTTTTGCCAATCAAACATACTTTTAATTTCTATTTTCAAATTCCCTTCCTTTTCTGCTCACTAGCATGGACACACACTTGCTTGGGCAGAAGTCTCATAATAAAACAGCCTTGGTAGAAAAATCCACCCAAACAGCAAGCTAAAAAAGATTAGCACACAGCCAATAGCAATGGCTGGCAATGGTTACCAGTACTACTGCATCCTCATAAATTCAGAAATGCACCTTTTTATCGGGCAGCGCACTGTTCATTTTAATGATAACCCACATTATTAATTTAACTAGGCAGCATGTCAATCAGGTGACCTGTCCAGAGATTCCTTCTAATCCATGACCGCATGCAGATTGGAAATGATTATAAAAAGCATCTAGAAGAACAATTTAATCACATTATTCTATAGACTTACACAACCACTGACTGGAAAGCTCCCAGGAGGAGGTTCCTGAGGTTTAGAAGGTTCCTTGTTTTTCTTTGAACAGGTGTGGTGACCTTTCAATCCACTTAATGAGGATTACTTGAGCATAATTAGGAACTAGAGCCACTGGAGGGTCCAACAGTCAACCCACTTGAACTCGAGAGGAATAAATCCAGTGTCCATCTTAAAAGTACTGAATTTCATAGAGAGAAAGTAACGCACTAAGTCCCCAACGCATGGATCCTCAACTACCCTAGGACAAGAGGACGCCCATGAAGAAAAAGCAAAGATGAATGCATATGGTTTGCAAGCACTGCCTAAAGCAGTAGAAAGCCTGTCAAAGCAGGACACTTAGGATTGGCAAAGAAACCTGCAACTATTAAAGTCACAACGGTGTTGGATTGCTCCTCTGGGTGCTACTTGAGTGTCTTATTTAGGGGATGATGTGCAACTATTGGGCTGACTTGCCACACCTCCATCTCCAACATGGTCAATGAGAGGAAGGCAACAAGGACCCAAGGAAACCTAATGGGTGCTAAGGGACAGCCATAAGGCTGGCCACTCACAGGAAGTCCAAAGACAGCAAAGTGTCAGAGCGCCACGCGAACACACACCTCTACAATGGTATAAAATCAATGGGTTTTATGCGTATCAATCTTCTCTACAAAGGCCTGCTTGTCTACACAGTTGATGGACTAGGGATGTGGAGACTTGACATTCACCTTTTCCAAAATGGCCAGGAAGGATTTGAGATTTTGTTGACTCCATGTCTATTTGTTTCTTTCTCATTCCTTGAAGATTCTTAAGTGTCTGCAAGGTGGTCAGATTGTGGGAATTCTTTAACAAAGAGAATAAAGGTTCATTGATTTTATAGTACTTTCAAATGACAAATGATGTTGTCCATTTAGACTGCGAGGGGGCAATTTACTCTGGAGGGCTTACTGCAGATTTTAGTTTTTAACATTTAAATGAACACGCTAAATTTAAAATAAAGATTCTCAGGTGTGTTTGATTAGAAATCAAACAAAGATATGCGGGACAGTGAAAGTTCACTGCTGCCAATTCCCAGTTAGCCCTCAATTAAAAAAACAGCTTGAAAACACCCATTTTGCTTTCTTTACACTCTTTCAAGATCACAACTTCCACCATAGGATGCTTCCATGTGGGTGCATCCAATAGACTGATCTATTTACAGTAAACAGCAGATCGATGCTAGAGACTCAGAAATTCAAGGGTCTTGGCAAGTGTCCTACTATATAATTGATTGTTAGGCAAGTTGTGCATCTCTCGGCCAACCTCGCCTACCTTCCCCCAACATCCATCCCTGCTGTGGTGCATTTACACCTTTTTGTTTACAATATGCCCCTTGATTTGACCCAGACATCGAGTTGGGGTCTGGGGCCTAGGGCTCCCGCTTTCAATATCTAAGCTAATTACTTTTTAATTTACATAGTGCCTAATGGGCTTGGCAAGGAGCAAGGTTAGACAGGCAGCAGAAGTCACTTCCTTTCGCTCACTAGCAATGACGGCTCCTTTAATTAAAATGAATAATCTGCATCCATCAGATAGATGGAGAGAAAGAGAATTCAGAAGAAAGAAAGGTAGACCTGCAGTACCAATGCAGGGTTGGGAGTGGTCAAAGGTGGATCTGTTTTCTTTGATTAACATGATCCTTCAAGAACAAATTGAAGGAAAGAATCTAAAATGCTCATACCAGGATCTCATATCAAAATTGCATCCCAAAATGCATCAAACAGTGGTGGCCAATTTTGCTGAACTTTTCAGCAGGAGAAAGGCAAGCAAGTTCATGTATGTTCCTTACAAAAGATACATCAAAGAAAAAAAGAACAAGATGACAACTACCTCCACGGCTCTCGCTGTCAGCTGGTTTCACCTGGATGGGGCTGAAACATCTGGAAGAAGAAAAACAGTACAGACAAGACAAAGGGTTAGTTCAGGCACAGGCAACTGCTGTCACCACAAGTAAGCCAACAGCCCCAAACTATGTCCTGTCTACAAAGTTTGGATCAAATGCAAAGATCCACATGTCGGTTTGGCAGGCACATACAAAATACAAGTGTGGTGATTTGTACCATCATGTTTTCACATTACTCAAGACCCTGTTTCTATTTTTAGAAGTGCTGCACAGCCACTCCAGGCACAGCTCTTGTATGTTTTCTCCATCTAAAAAAATAGACGATATTTGGTACATATCCTGTGTTTTGCATTCCATTTTATTTAAGCATTCAATCAGCACCAGGCATATGAGGACAAGGTTTTGAGCATACCTCCAGACAAAACCTGAAGGCACCCCTGAGTCAGTTCACTCAGAAAATGTATTGCTAATGCTCCGGGCAGCTACTCTAGGTACAGCTCGCATTTACTTATATAGGTAAAGACTGAAATTTTCAAAACGCTTTGCCACGCTTGACACATTTCAAGAATCCAATGCAAAAATACTGTATAATAAAATTAGCTTCTTTAGCTTAAAGTCCATCTCTATGTCTAAAAATCACTGGCATCATCAGCAAGCTTTTTGTGTTTGCTCCATAGTGCTCGCTTGGTTACAGTCTCTAGCGGCGGTGGCAAGGAGGAAGTGAAATGCAACAACAATTAAAGTGGAGGCAGTGGCACAGAGAGAGAGAGAGAGATCAATGAAGCCCTATTGATCCCTGCCCCTTAGGCTGTGGAGAGTGTCTGGCAAGGAGGGATTCTGTGGGTAGAAGGCTCACGGTAATCTACTAAAGCCTGATAAGAATGGCATTTGTTGGATTAGATGCCTCTGTCATCACAGTTTTTGTGCTCTGTATTTCAGCTTCAAATCCATTTTTTTCCATTATCCCCATAAAGGTTGAAGTTTGACTGGTTCTTATTTGACGAACTTGAGCAAAACAGAAATAAAAATATATATTGTTTGTTTGTTTTTCCTTCTTTGCCCATCGTTCAAGGATTCAAGCGGATTTGCTGCAGGATCAAAGGATGTTCAAAGAGTTTTTCGATTCTCCCATTTATTCCTACCTGGGGATGTAATGTAGAAAGGAATGGTATAAGCATGGACTATTGAAGCAGTATAAGCAACTTTATAAAGTGATTCATTAATATTTTATGTCCTTTTCTATCGGAAGTTTATTTTGTGATAAAGCACATTTGATTCATTAGCATAAATGCTGATTAATGCAGAGCTTTAAAATCATGGTTACACTTTCTTTAATTGTTGAAAAACAGGACAGATCCTGTCCTAAAGGCCTAATTGACACTATAACATCCATTCCCCAGCATCGTAATCCAATGGGAGCTTTCTATCGATCCAAACAAACTGCTAATAGCAACACAGCAGGCCCAGTTTGCATGAAAAAGGGCCAAGAGCTGTACGGAGATTTACGACAAGATTACCCCAAATTTGCAAAGTGCCCCTTTGCAGGCTCCTCGACCATCTGTAACCTGAAATTAAGCCTTTTAAAGCTGCAGCAACTTTACGTTTCATGTCGACGCCAACTCAGGAGCCAGAGAAACGTTTCAGAGAAGATAGGATCAACATTTTGTCTTTCTCCTCAACATATTTTCTTTTACTGTCCAATTGTGTGTGTGGGGGCAAACTGAAAAAAGGTCAGTTTTAAAGACAGGCCAGTCCCATAAAAGCATGACTTGTTCAAGGAGAAACACCATAATGGGATTTTAAAATGCCTTAATAACATGCTGATATATGAGGAAGAGGGCCAGGCCAGATTCATTAAGTGTTAAACGTATCCATTTTCACCTTGAGGAACCGAATAACCTTCCTCTGAGAAATTATTCCATAAATTTATCCATCGTAAATAATAACTAGCAGGGTCCAAGTCTTTGTGCAAAGGGAAAAGGCAAAATATATAATTCTTATGAAGGTCAGAGTTCAGTAGCTTTGTCATAGACTTCATTTAAAGTAAAAAAAAAAAAAATCGTCGTCTATGTCATTATGACAACTCGGACGTTCTTCGAGCAAAAAGACAAAAACAATCCAACGGGCGTAATTGTGAGACATAAACATTCCAAACAAATCATCTGACAAACACAAACCGTGGGCCACATTACATCAAAACAGACGCTTTTATAAACACATCGCAATATGCATGCAACACTGTGGATGTAATGCCTTGTAATAAAGCAGAATCTGTTATTCTGTTTTGCAAGAGAATGCATTCAGAACTACCTCATACCTGTAAATGCCATCAGTGAGATGTATTCCTAACACATTGGACTTCCGTGTAAGTTTATGGATTCACCTCTCTAACTAGTCACTGTCCTGGTCATAAAATGCTGCTGTAATGGTCCATTTGTTTTCCTAAGAGCAATGTGTTTCTCCCTTTGTACATTTAGTATCGACGAACTCAGTTTATTGCATTTTTTCTCACTCTAATGGGATGGCGTACACTTTTGAGCACACTCTACACACACATTCACATATTTTGATCCCCATTGACTTCCACAGTATAGACTGCCATTGTTAATATATAAATATAATATATATATATATATATATATATATATATATATATATATATATATATATAAAAATAATAAACATTAATTTGATGCAATTAATCACAATTAAATGTGATTAATTGTAATTAAAGGCCATAAATCATTTGACAGCACTAATAAAAATACTATGCATTTATATAAATGATATTTTAAAATGAACATTAAAAAGTCTGAGTTTAAATAATAAGTAAATATATAACATTATTTATTAAAGCATTTTTAAACTACATTTTGGAAGTGGCTACATCACTGCTGCAAACGATTAAGTAAGTGGTAAAGACACAACTGACCAAGGCCATCCTAACCATAAATGACCTTTGCAATTTCACACACATTTAGATGCTCCAGAAACAAAACGAACGGCAGCTGACAAACTTGTTCCGCCGTCAGGAAAGCGTTCATTTAGCTTGAGTCCTGAGAGAGCCCACCACGCCTCCGCTGCTTTTGTGCCTTTATTGCCCAAGCGTTCTACTCATACGATAAAACAAATGAGCTTGCCTTATGCTGCGTTCCTTGCACAAAAACAACAACAACACGTGTTCTAATTGTGATAGATTCAAGGAGGTTTCCACACTCAGAATGGCCAATGCACCGAGGTCCAGGCTAAAGATTGAGGGACGGAGGGAGCTGTAGAGGATGGAAGGCAAAGGAGAACTGCCTGCAACTGCCAGATAAGATTGCTTCTCATTTGAGTGGCATTTCCAGAGCCGTGACTCCACCCTATTGCTCCCTCGCATATGCTGATAGACTCGTGCTGGCGAAACGCACACTTATACGTTTCCCGCCCGCAGCAAAAGCGCCGGCGTCCCTGTGTTTGCCAATCTGTTGTTTAAACTCAATGGAACAATTCAAATCCCCACGTCCCAACAGGAGCGTGTCAGTTGCATCTCGTTTGGGATGATGCACACGATCCTCCAGGTCCCCAGCAATCCCGACCCGGCAGCGCACGGCGTAACGTATTCTTCGGGATTTCCGCCATAGCTACGGGAACAACTGTCTCTTTGTCCTTTGTCATCTGTTTCTTTAAGCCATTACAATACTCGATAATCACGTTGTTTGCCGTGCTGCTGTCTTTCAAAAGGGGAGCTATCAAACAGGGTAAACAAAATACAGTGGGGATATGGAAACAGCCATTCTCCTGAGAGACAGTCTGTTCTCCTGTAGTGATGTTTGATTAGGCACCGCTGTGCTGGGGTAGATAGAAATTCAGTACAAGCTGCTCCCAGCAAACCGACTGTTGCCTTGTTGCCTCCGTGCCTATGATGAATGTGAAATAATTCCCATATTTGTATTACGCCGCTTTGTCATAAATCGCAAGCAGGACAAACAGTCAACATGGACTAAATGTATGGTTTGCTTTGGTTTTACAAACCGTGAATGAGAAAAAGATGCTGTTTTACTCAGCAGTCAGACTAGGATTTTTATTGTACACTATTTTTTCCAGGTCAGTGGCGTCGTAGAATCTCTGCTTGCAGAATCCTGTTAAAAACAGACTTTAGAGCTTCGCTCACCTGCTGGGCTGTACGTTCAAAAGGCGTTTCGCAACACATCCTGTTTTTTTTTTTCATTCGCATGCATTATTAAAATGGTTCACCACTCGCAACAGTACAATTTTGCACTTTAAAAGAGTGTTATAAATCGGAGAGTTTATGAAGCACATAAATAGTATGTTTTGTTTCAGTGTTATAACGCATACATTCAAAAGTTTTGGGTGAGAGTTTTTTAATATTTTTATTTAGCATGAGGCCAATAAATTGAATGTAAAATTCTTTTTCAAATAAATGTTCTTAGAATTTTTTAGATAGATTTTTTTAATTAATAATTTGAAAATTTGAAAAGTTCTTTAGCAGCAATTCAGCACATTGGAATTATTTCTGAAGGATCAATGGAGACTAATAAATTCAAATATTTTAATTTGTAACAATTACTGTTTTTAAATAAAATAAAATAAAAATAAAAATAAATGCAGCATTGGTGAAGAAAATTGACCAAAATGACCAAATATATATATATATATATATATATATATATATATATATATATATATATATATATATATATATATATAATATTTCTTTTGGGGAAAATTGACTTTGTATAAATAAATATAAAAATAATTACACAAAAGCTGTAAATGCTCTCTAAAAACTCAATAATAGACAATTTTAATGTCTTTAAATTTCAAACAACTATTATAAACAACAAACAAATAAATAAAAACTAAAACATAATTTTAAATTCAATTTCCAATTAAAATATAGCAAACCTGCAGTGAACAAACTTGACTAGTTCAGAGTCAGAGATTGTGTGTGTGTGTGTGTGTGTGTGGGAGAGAGTGTGCCGGTGGTTTGGCTGGAGTTTAACAGTGAGATAACAGCCTATTCCCTAATCATTATTTAGCATTAGCAGGCCATCAAAGCCCCTTCTCCTCTGTTATTCCTAATAGGGAAATAAACACCTTTTGACTGGAGCATCCCAGCTGCGATAATTAATATTTCCAATTATTGATTTGAAAGTGCGCTGTGTGGTGACAGCCTTGGGCCTCGGCTCAACTAATAAATCTACCGTACAGGAAGGTGAGAGCGGAAGAGAGAGGGACAGCGAGAACGAGAGTTATTCTTCCATCTCCAGCAGCTAGTCTGCTTTCAACACAAAGCAACAAAGTAAGAATTGTAATGCTGCATAATACGGGCTGCATTTATGAAGCGTTTAGACCCGGTACTCATTTGATTAAGTTTTATGGAAACGAGTGGTTGAGATATCCCTCAAAACAATGTTCCTTTACTCCTCCACAGGAGTTTCAAACAACACGAGGGGAAATAAATGACAAAATTAGCATTTTTGCGTAAACTGCTCTTTTAAAATGTAAGCCGTTTGTTTGCCAGAGACTCTCAGAGGAAGAAAATGAGACAGAAAATGGATGAGCGAGAACGAGGTGAAGAAGTATCTGCCAGCGTGTGTGCGTGTGAGGTATTTTGCTCCCAGCACCTCTGCGGAAGCCCTGATAAGAGTATCGACTGCACCGACTTGTCAATCGCAAGCGTCTGAAGTCGAAAACTTCAATTCGCACAATACTGGAGGTCGGATGTAGCTCCAGTGCCTTTCGACCATTGACACCACGCCTCCGAGCAATCCGAACGCCCGCAGTGCTCGGAAAATGTCTAACGCAGCGGTCCAGCTAACATCGAGTTATCTTACGCCACATCTAGCGTGGCGCTTTCTGTCTGACGCCCTCAAAAGGTCAGCGGTCTAGATTAAATCTCCCCGCCCCTTAACGCCTCGCCTCCTAAGTTCGCACCGACCGCAAGACGTAGCTGCTGACCTTTTTGCAGCGCTGCGACCAGGAAGACCGCCTGAAAACGGCGCCTGCATGAGAGTGTACAACGGTTCCTGGAGTGAACTCAGTTTTAACACGGGTTCACCTGGAAGTGGATGAAAGGTCCGAGCTAAAAAACTCAACAAGAACAAATAAAAAAAAAAAAAGAAAAGAGCGATAAAAGGCTCTAATCCTACAAACGCTCGCAAGCCAGTCACCGGAGTGTCAAAGCGAGATAAAGAGAGAAAGGTAGTGCACAAGAGAGATTCCTGACTTCACAGCTGCCGTGGTCTTTTATCAGGGGAAGGCATCTTTCCCAGACATCTCTGGTAAAAGGCGTTTGCAGCTCAAAGAAAACCATCGCTTTCTGGAAAGAGAAGTGAGGTGTGTTAGAGGGGGAAAAAAAATCTGTCAACAAATTCCTAAGAAGCACCATGGTGTTTGTTTTGATCTCTTTTTATTCTCGATTTCGTTTCCAGCCCTGTCTCGTAGAAACTATTTGAAGAGCAATTGGTATGCGTTTCATGTCAAAATGTTGGCAATCATGTTTAACGACTCTTACGTCTTCAAAGTTTCAGTGAATGACAGCTTTAAAAGTAGAGCATGTCAAAAGAAGCACTTCTAAGCTGAAAAACTCACCTGCTGATGATTGGGCCACACCTTCTCATGAATAATGAATATACCTGAACACTATTATACTCATTTACATACATCTAAGGAAGCCACGAGGGTCCATGAAGTCATCTCCGAGGCTGGACACACACCAAGTCGACGGTCAGGTTAATCAGTTTGTCTGAATATTGAATCAGGGACGTCGGAGCATTGGGGAACCACATGAGCCGCTTGATGTAAAGAAAGTTATCAACATTACTGATATTCAAAATGTTAAGCAAGAGCTGCTTTGTTTACATTTCATATTTCTATGTTTATCTCTTAAGCCTTTGTTCCAGTTTCTCAGTTTGAATGATGAATATTTACTATAGATAACTGCTGATACAGACATCAAAAGTATGTGCGATGTATTCGAGTGCAGCTTTTTTGTAAGCGTAAGGAGACAACACTGCTGGCTTTCATCGCCACTGGCGTTGGCTTGGTGTATCTGTGCCTTAACAATGTTGTGTTGTCCAAATCTCATTCTATTTTTCTCAACATAAGTTGTGCAAGTGATCTCAACAAAACAGTTCTTGAGACCTAGACAAAAAAACTGGTTTTTGACTTAAATGTTCTTGTGATCTCAACAAAACACAAGCTTTCTTAAAATCTAGACATAAAAAATTATTGTCGGTTGAATCCCTGACTTAATTTTTGTTGTTTTCTCAAGGCTTTGCTTGACTTTTCTCATAGTTTGCTTTTCTCAAGATGGACATTTTCTTGACATGTCAAAGTCGCTAAGATCTAGAGGAATTGGTTTCTTGGGATATCTTGACCTGAATATCTTGTGAAACCCTGACCTTGAGTTTTCCATGATTCTTTATTACTTTTGCTTTGTTTATCTGGCTAAAACCAGCGCTATATTTCTGTTTAGAAACAAGCCAGGCCATATTAAATAAAGTATGATGTATATACACAACTGGTAACCTTAGCTTTTCAACTGGCAGATATCTTTAGGATGTGCTAATACAGCATTCAGGGGGCTTCACAGTATTGTGCTCTGTGCTTGCTTTGCCCTGCCGTGGCAGAACGAGGGGGAAGCTCCCCTTGCTGTCACTGCTGCTACAGGATTGTGACAGATTACAGGGCACTTCTCTGACCAATGGGTGGCCAGCACCGCTTCCCGGTCAGTGACCCATAATTCCCGGCATACCTATGCCGAGTTGACGTTTCTTTAATGGGTTACAGACCTCCAGCGCGAGCCAACGCCTTCTCAGTGCTATGATAGCCTATTAGCAATTCACCACAGCTTGCACTTTTTTTGTCTTTTTTTTTTTTTAAAGCCACCCTGCACCCTTCCATGCCACATCTAACCTCTTTCAACCCCCGTGGTCCTGAGGGGACGACAACGGCAGAACTGAAAGGAAAGAGGCAGAGGAGAGAGGGAGGCAGCGATGCAAGTCGACCAAGTGTCAGGTGTGGACAGAAAAAAAGCCGGGGGGAATGACTAGGAGATGGGAGGATAGACAGATGGAAAGGGAAAGAGAGAAAGACCTGAAGCCAGAAGTGGCATTTGCTCAAAGCCATTCACCTATCTGCCATGAGAGATGATGCAATAATGGTAATGTGCCCGACTGCAGCGGTTCCCAACCAGTGGGTTGCAACTCAAAAATGGGTCGATGGTCTGTTCTGACAGGGTTTGGACGGCATGGAAAAAAACAAAAAACTGTGCTAAATGCAAATAGCAAATTGCAGATAACCACATAATCCTGCTAAATAAATGGAGAGGACTTTTCTTGTTGACCTAAAAAGCTGTATCCAATTTAAAAGGTCTTTTTTTTTTTTTGAACCCATTGTCCATTTCTTACAGCGTTTCAGCTAACTTATCTCGCGTTATCTAAATCGTCATTGCCTTGACGATCGATAATGAAACAACAGATCTTTGTGTGTTCAGTGTTTTACAGCCGAGGCAATGTGCCTCGGTGTCTGTCATTGTGAGCGTGTTTGTACGGACTAGAACTCAACGAGGATCCAGCATGCTTAGTCCATCTGTCTGTGGTTGCAGTCCAATTCAACTCCAGTAACAACTCCACTCTGGCATAGATAAAGAGTATACAATATAAATAAGGCACTCATTATCTGCTTATAGTATCAGACAGATTTAGACAATAAAAAATGCAATTTAGGGCTTGTAGGGATGTACCATATAGTAAATCCAGAGATGATAATTAAACTGCAATAAACTAAACACCCATCTATTCATTTATCAAACCCGTTTGTCTTATTTAATAGTAACTTAGGCATATATGTATACATACAGTGTGTTTGTGTGTGTGCATTTTTTTCTAGCAGTAGTAGAGGTGAAGTTATGCTCACAGTTTTTATTGAAAAAACTTCAGAGAAAAACTGTGTTTTATTAGAACCAAAAACGAAATAAAAAAACACCTCCTTTTTGAGCTTTCACTGTTTTGTTAAATAATGAAGAATTACTAACTTTCTTTTGCCTGCATTTTTGCTACCTTCTATATATTTGTTCAATACACAACAGAACATTATATAACATTGTATAAGACAAAAATTTCTTTTGTATAAATACATGAAAAACCCAGATTTTTCATCCGTCAAACCCCAAAAAGTAGAACAATGAAGAATTTGATCGATAGAGAAGTTTGAACAAATTGTTTGAATCTTCAAAAGCACAGAATTAGTGACTTTACACTATCTGCATAAGTGTTCTCATTAGTAGGCTATGTAATAGCCCCTAAACACATGCTAAGAAGTTCATGACTTGCAGCAAAGCATCACGCGAGCTAAATTCCTCTTATGCCGTAATAGATTTAAATCCTTCCGAGAAACAACTTAGTAAGAGCTGCTTTGTTATAGTTTCTCCTTCTAGAGAAGCATTCCCTGCATCCTCCTCTACAGTGACTATACAAACAGGTTTAGACCTTGAACTAGCGACGAACTAGCGTGACCTCCGTGCTGACAGGCAGATGAACTCCGGCATTTTCCATATCCCGCCCCGAAGGACTCCAACTACGTGAAAACACGGTGCAGTTATGCAGAAGACATGATGTAAGTGTCTGTCCATCTCAGAGTACATCTATATTGATTTTTAATAGAAGGAATGTGAGTTTACATGCATTTGCCAAGGTGTTCATAACAGTTTACATTTCTAAATGACAAAATACACCCTTAGAGTCGATAACGACGCAAGTTTACCTGACCATAAAGGTGCATTGACAGCATATCGTAATTACCGTGATTACAAGATAGAAACTCGAAAAATCTAAGGCTAAATGTAAAAATAACGCATTTGCATGGCAACTTTTACTTGTATTGTGTTTTATAGCCGCCGTTAACGTTCTTTCATGCAGGTTCGTTGTTGACTGTCGCTATAGAAACAGATAATTCACCGAGAACAGCAACGAGTTGAACTGAAGTTGAATTGAGTTGAAGTATTACGGTAATTACGGCATAGTGCGAACACAGCAAAAACCGAACCCTTAAAGAACACCAGGAAACGGAAGCGCCGTGCAAGAGAAATTAACTTGATAATAATTAGAAATACAAGATTAACTTAAAAGTACATTTACTTGAACCTGAAGCTATTATCGCTATTCAGAAAGCGTACGCTTAACAGTACGCTAAAACACAGATGATGAAACGATATTGTACGACAGCAGTCAATGGTGTTATTTCAGAAAAATACATTTTGAATAAACTAAATTAATATTATGTATAAATGTATATTATGACACCGCTAGTTAATTTTTTTTAATAGAATCCTTACACCTTTTCTGCATTGATTTTATGGGAAAATATGCGTAATTTAACGAAGCTATTTGTATTTGAAATCCTACTCATTAGATAAAACATTTAATAAAAATCAACACACCTGGGACAGAGAATGTTGAAATTCAGATTCTTACGGTCATAGGTTACGCACGTGGGGATACGATGCATGCAAGCAAGCTCTTAATGTATATCAGGACATCTCCTCTCACACTTGGGATCTCACTAAGACACATCCCAAGGGTTGTGGGTTGATTTACCTCTCTCGACTTCCTTCCTTTCTTTTTAAGCTATATCCACAGAGAGACAAGTCCGTTCCATAAACATTTTCATAATCATTTCCGCCACCTGTGTCCATCCCACCACGTTGACAGATGCTCGCTTCCCGTCATCCTATGCGCACAACCATCCAGGGACATTTATTTTACCCCGGCATTAATTCAACGGGGAGCATCGCATTTAAAGGTGTCAACGTTGATGTCCGTGACGCTGGAAGAAAGACGGTATGAAAAAGGGAGATGAAGCGACTCCCTCGAATGCCCTGCACTCTGCATGAACTCTAGCCTCCTGCCACGAGGTTTGCTGTCTTTAATAATTTATTCATTTTTAAAAGTTCACACGCTCTTTATATTCCGTTTGTAAAGCTACGAAACCTGCTAAATCATGCAGCATTTACATTTGAGGAAGTCAACCCTCTTTGCTAGCTAATGCTTGAGCAATCTTGCGCGTACACATTTCGCTTGATATTTTAACCCACCGCCTGCAAAGCCGTGTTTACACATGCTAGTAATTCACATAAACCAACTCAAACGTGACAGATGATGTATTCATCCTGGTGTTAAGTAAGTAAAGTGCAAAAAAAAAAAAAAAAAGTCTTTTTCTGAAAACTCCGCCTTGGCTGCACTCCACTGGAAACATGACAGCAGAGAATTATGGGAAAGGGGGGGGATTTCAAGCGAAAGGGAGAGCAGTGAAAAAAGAGGCCAAAGAAAAGTGATTTAGCCTCCTAGTTCATCTTCATCTGTGTCCTGTCCCAAAGACCTGGTTCATGAAATAAGTCCTGCTGAAAATCAATGCAGGGCCTGAGACTTATAAAGGTGACCCATTCAGAACAGGTGGCTTTTGTGGAGTGCTAAACTCTAGATTTGTACCGTTAAAACCAAGCTAAAGAAGAATTAATGGGGTTTCAGATTCACTAAGCAGGAGTCATTTTAAAGTGGGAACGCGGCCAATTCTGTGCGTGGAGATCATTTAGAAACCACTGAAAGGAGAAACATAAAAGTGATTTTTTTAAATTCTCTCCATAACCCATATTTATTTCCGATTTTTTGTTGAGTGTAAGTGTTTACAGGTACTTGCTGTTTCTTAGAATGCTTGAATTTTTCTTGAACTTTCTCTTATTGAGCTACATATTGTTTCAGAAGTTCTCAATTCAGAATGGAATTTGAAATGATTAAGTTATCATTTTATAATAATTAAAAAAATTGTGACAACGGACCAAAACATTAGTCATAAGTAGGACAGGTGTATTTGTAGCAATAGCCAACAATTTATTGTATGGGTCAAATTAAGTAATCTTGTGAAATTCCTATAATATATATATATATATATATATATATATATATATATATATATATATATAAAACAAATTTAGTGATTAGTAATATGCATTGCTAAGAATTTTATTTGGACAATATTAAAGACCATTTTCACAATATTTAGATTTTTGTCAAATTTCAGATTTTTTTAAATTCATTAAAAAAATGACCTTTATAACTGGTTTTGTGGTCTGGGGTCACATTTGAAAGCAATTATATATATATATATATATATATATATATATATATATATATATATATATATATATATAAAATATATATATATATATATTAAAAATGCATATATAATATATATATATATATAATTTTAAGTGATTAAATTCTTAAATGTCACATTTCCAAGTTTAAATGCCACAAAAAGTTATCAAATGTCTAAACTATAAAAAGAAAATTCTAATATTTTTGTACTTTTTTTAAATCGCCCTTCCTCCATCTTCTTTTTTTTTATTCCTTTTCTTGTCACCTCGGGCTTCTCATTTCTCAAGTATTTCTTCCGCCTTGTTTAAAATAAATCAATAAAAAGTCCAGGGAGGCGAATCAACGACACATGTGGCCGGGGGGCACGAAGCCCAACATATTCCTGCCATGATCACTTGCTCCACCGCTGTACACTTGACATCAGAACTGTGTTTGTGTGTGAACTGAGGAAAAGATGGTGACACATACAAATTTCTGCTCTATGACACGCGTGCCGAATCGGATGCCTCATTTATAATGTATATCGTGGATTTGTGAGTGATTTTCCATGCATACTAAAGCGGCACAAGGAAGAGCCTCTCCTGGAGAGAGAGGAGAAACAAAACAAAATGCGAGGCATGTTAAAGGAAAACCAAAATATAGAACAAGAATGAGTAATTGCCTCCAGGGACCAATTTCAATATTCCGTGCCATTTGTACTTCCACACTAGCGCGTCATGCGTTCAAGTGAGCGCCCCTTATAGTGTGAGTCACAGGGATTAGGCATCTCGCCACATATAAACAGTTAAGATTATTCAAATTGGGATCAGACATAGCGGCTTTAACATCGTCATGTTTTCAAGTTAGGCCAGGATGAGTGTTCGGCGGATTTGCAGCATTTAACTGACACCGGCAGGTAATCTAATGACGACTTAGCAGGATTACGCCACTGTGCATATGGCGACACCTTCACCTGTTCTCTATCCTTTGGCTGAGTTCAAAAATTGCGGTTCTCAACTGGTGGGTCGTGACTCAAAAAGTGGCAAAACGGGCTGTTCTGACAGACTGGTGGACAGCAGGGAAAAACAATGCTAAATACAATAACAATGCTAATCATGTAGCAACATAAATATGTTTGTCAGCTTTCAAAAGACAGGGTAAATTGCTTCTCGTGCCTTTAGTAAAGTTGTGTATCCAAGCAAATTCTACAGAATTTTGGTGCTAATTCGTTTGTCATTAAGGAACAGGTAGCTAAATTAGCAAGATGCTAACACAGACAGATTGCATGTCATTCTCAAACACACTGCAGTAAATTAAACAAGGTACAAAAGCTAAACTTATTGTAACATGGCAATATCAATAAACTTAATAATAATAATTAATAATATATATATTTATATATTCAATTTCAAATTAATATTTTTAAAGGGTGTTTTCTCAAAATGAATTTTACTTTACATTTTTAGTCCTGTCTATATCCTAAAGGTTTGTGTGTTCAATTATAGTTTGCTTGATTATATATATTTTAGTTGCTCAAAAATTGTGAAAATACACTGTTTTCAGTCTGTTCTAGGTCTTTTCTGAATTATGGAGTGGTAAAAATTAAATGACATGCCCAAAATTCCTTCTGTAAAAACATCTCTATTATTTAAAGTTTTGTATGAATTTTAAAACTGAATTCATCCAGAGTTCAGATTTTTACACTAGAAATGTATACAAATTAGTGCGTACCTAATTACATAACCTTAACATTTTAGAAAACTTGTAACACAAAAAAATTATCAACGTAATCAATCATCTGTCTGCCAATAACCGGTAGAGACATATTGTATATCACTATAGAAAATATTACCTAGATTACATTAAATAAGGGTTTTAATACAGAACGCCACTTCTAAAAGCAAAACCGGTTGAGAATTGCTGGATTAAAACGACCCAGACAGCCAACATCAGCATTGCAATCCTGCATTACAAAATGAAAATAAAAAAAGAGAAAGAATGAAATAAATAAACATGACAAGCGGGTACTTAACCGCAGACTCCCAGGCTGAAACCTGATGAGGCCCGCACCCCAGCGAAACTTCAACAAATGCTAAGTGACACGCTTAAGTGGGTTCAGGTTGTGCAACCAGAATAATTCACTAAAAATACAAATGAGGCCACACAACGGCTGCAGGGGAGAGGGAACCAATAACTATTCACCCATTCAAATGAGCCTCGGGTTGGAGGGTCTCCTCGGGTTCCCAGGTGCCGCACAGCGGTATTGACCGGCCTGCAGTCATCGAGCAGACACGTAACGGGCTGTATAGACATCATGGATTCCCCTCATTGAGAATCAATATCAAATAACCCCACTGTTCACTGGCAATTATGGTCGGTATCCAACATCTCAGGCCTCTTTATTTTCCACCTCCATCATTAAATGTGACCTTCAGGCCACTTTCTGGCTTCATTCTCCAGGTAGAGATGGAGACACGGGGAGCAGGCTTTTGGGGGATTCAGCTAGGGCCACAAGGGAGGTTGCAGGGGCATCTTCTATGACAGATCAATTATGGTTGTACCACTGGGCTTTGGGCCAGCTCCTCTTCCAATGCCACTAATAGAATCCCAAAGTCACCAATGACATTACTGACTAGATAGGTTAGCCTTTAGGTTCTAGAGGTCTCGAGTCACTGTCCCGGTCCTGTCATGCATTGACCGCTTGACCTATACCTACTGGAGATAGGTAACCATCATTTGACAGGCTGCATCGCAAGAGCACGGACATATACGTCCAGTTAACCTCCACACTGACTCATAATTGTCCTCGCCATTGATTTCATGGTGCCACTGATTGCTTCTTGCTCTGAAGAGACCGAGAGATTATAGATACGCTAGGTGCACGGAATATCAAATAAATGGTATTTGGGAGATCTTGCTGCAGAGATTTCTCTTCATCATGGTCTGACAAGGTAAGGGAACAACTTCAATATTTCTGTACCACTGCTTCTCAGCTCCCAGACTGATTCAGGATGGATTATTCCAAAATCACACTCTCTGGAATAACAACTGGGAGAATTCAAAATTCCGGGCCAAGATCAAGATTAGTCTCCGATTACTAACGTGAAAAGTGTGCACCAACACCAAAGTATGCGAGTATGAAACATTGCTGCAAATTCTCAAGCCGCCTCACTAGATAAAGAATTGCGACAGCTAAATGACAAAACAATCTTTCGCTATTCCAATTCTACATTCTCTGAGGTATTTCCTACACTGTCTCAGTTTCACACCCAACAGAAAACCTCTCTCTCTAATTCAATATGGTGGGTTGCTGTCCGGGTGCCTTGCACAGGCAATGACAGCCCTTTTAAATTCTCCATTGCCAATTACACTTATTCCTTCTGGTGGAGAAAGAAAGGAGAAAAAAGAGCAAGGGGGAAAAAAGGAAGAGAAAACGTGGCGACGATGAGCACTTGTTTGACAGGGCCGATGTGGAGATGGAAATGTGGTAATTTGGAGTAATTCGGCAGTGTGTCGACGGTAGCCGGGCCTGCCTGTCCGTCCGCCAGAATAAATGGGGTCAGCCGCGTGTGATCGGCAACTTTCATTTATATGTAAATGACCCCGTCACCGTAAAGCCGGCATGCAGCCGCACGAGCACACACACACACACACACATACACACACACTCAAATAGCACGTTAGCTACCACCCAGTCTGCCTCAGCTCCCTTCGCTACACTTGTAAAGCATAAATACGCAAATACCTCATAAATAGGCACGCAATACCGACGCACATCTGTCATAATCGTCAATGCTAAGCTACAGGTTGAAAAACCACAGCCAGAACAAGCATATGCTGACTAGCCTTTAGCTTAGCATTTTCACACTGCGTATTTGACATACCACTCAAATGACACTCAAAGTTTACTTGAGCTTTTCAAAAGCGTACGTTTATGTTAAATCATATTGTTTTTTATCAGACATGTCACAAAAGTTATTAATGTCAACATTTCAGACAATCAATGATACAGGATTCTGTAAAAGCTACAAACGCCCATACATTTTGCATGTTGACGTATTATGTTTATTTACTATGACTTATTTATGAGCCTGGGCCTTTGAAGATGTATCGATTTCATTTTCACATCTTTAGACGAATTTTGGTATCAATTAATTCATGTCCAGGCTATCACTGGAATATGTAAAATTGCATAATTCAGCTCTCTGGGTCGTGAATTTTTTGGATTTAGAAGTAGTAAATTATTTATAGTGCAGAGATAAATCTGTCTGCTATATATCTGGGCAAACAGGGCAGCAAAATAGATTTTCCTCACCAATAAAAGGTCCCTGTTGTGAATATGAATGATATCTTTTAATAAGGGCAGTTTTTCTTGCATTCATGGTTGTGTTGTTTCTCCTTTAATTTAATATTAAACATTTCCTGTTTATCTGGAGCATTAAATAATGTGCAAGGATATAGAAACACATTCCTTTCAAAGTTCTCCAAGGGATTCTTGTCTTAATTTTTCAGACTCTCGCGGCGTAGCTTGCCATCTAAATTCCTGCTGCAGTTGATAAGGTGGAAAGCTGCATCCGTGCTGCATGCTGGGAATGCATGGCCAAAGAGATGCTTTCCTGCTGAGCTCAGGCCCTGAAGAACAGAAGCTGACTCAATGTCTGTCACATCGTATTGCAGCCCATCTCCCAGCATCACACCAACTTAACATTATAGTTCTTCTCTAACTTTGCTTCTCTACTCAGAATCTTCTCGATACACACTTCTTGTCGACAGGGTGATATGTGTGCCAGTCATTTGAGAACATTAAAGGAAAATGTTGCATTTTTCCTAATCACTGAAAGTAGAAGATTCGTGAGAACGCCTCATTCATAAAGCTGACTCACCTTCTGCCTCATAAATTCTTCAATAACATCTTTGAACTTGAAATAAGGTGGTCAAAAACACACAAGCTATTTAAGGGTTTGACATCTGCATACTATGACTCAAAGGCAAATCAAAGTGAATCAAATTAGAAGAATAGTTCACTAAAACAAAGTTCAGTTTCTCACACAAAGCTTTTGTATTGCTTCAGAAGACTTAAAATACAGCACGTAAGTCATACTGGCCCCATTTATGAAACCTCTATGTAAAAGCTTGAAAGGTTCAGGTCATGTTTCCCATAACTGCATGGAAAACAGCGACCAGCAGTTTCAAAATTTTTCTCTACTGTTAGATGTTTTTGAGGACTAGGGGTGGGGGGATAAGGTGGATTTGTTTTGGTAAATTCCTTTAACAATTCAACAGCAGCTGCTGCAATAAGGTCATTCACATTTCATATTTTACTGAACTGATTGACATTCTAGTACTTGTCGTCCTGTTTTTTTTAAGTCATTTTCTTTGCACAGGATGCATGTGTGTACCCAAATCATTTGCACAATTAACCAATCAACTTTCTTAAGAAACTATGCATAAGAAATGTGCAAAGATTTTTTTTTTTAAATATCATTTCAAAGTCATGTTGTCTGAACGTCTGTTATAATATGATTCATACTCATATTCATCTCTCAAAACTAAATGCTTAACCGAAGACAGCAGGTACTTGAAAGGAATTTTCATTCCGCTGAAGACAAGACTTACCTCAGAGGACACCTTGGCCTTCAATATTATGAGGCTGCCGTTTCTCAGAAAATCACAAGATGTTGTATTTTGTATAACCTTGTGATACTTACTTATATCTAAAATCAACATATAGGCTAACTATAAATGGTCTACTGCCAGTACTGTTATATACGTTTATATAATGCCATGTATTTTGGATGTATACTAAGGTGATACATGTATTTTAACATTTACTATGGTAATGCCATGGTATTTATTGAAGTACTTCAGAGTACTGTGTAAATGCTGTAGCTAAGAATATGATAAGGGTAAGAATTCAGTGCCATATGCATTTGCACAGTACATTTGTAAAGGAAGGAGAATTTTACATAAGCAAAAATTAAGTGCACCAAAATTAATACACCTTAAAATTACTTTTCGTTTGAGTTTAATGTCACCAAGCTATTTAATTTTTAAAGGGTTAGTTCACCCAAAAATTAAAATTCAGTCATTAATTACCTCTTGCTATTCCAAACCCGTCAGACTTTCATTCACCTTCAAAACACAAATTAAGATATTTTCTGACCCTGCATAGACAGCAAAGCAACTACCATGCTCAGAAAGGAAGTAAGGACATCTTTATGTGACATCAGTACTTTTTGTGTGTAAAAAAACAAAAATAACAACTTAATCAATTTCTTCTTTTCCGTGGCAGTCTCTTTTTATTTTAGCCCTTGAATGTGTCAGTTGCATTGCTGTTTATACAAGGTCAGAAAGCTCTTGGATTTCATAAAAAATATTTGTGCTCTGAAGATGAACGAAGGTCTTACAGGTTTGGAATGAGGGTGAGTAATTAATGACAGAATTTTAATTTTGTCGTAAACTATCCCTTACCTTCTTCTCTAATCATCAGTTATATCTAACATTCCAATATTTTTAATAATGTAAATTTAGCAATAAAAGATACACAAAAAAAAAAAAAAAAAAACAAGAATAGCGTACTAGATAGCCCCAGCCATGCTGAAATTTCATTGTTCCAAATTCTTGATGTATTCATTTTCATTGTGCAAAGACGGGTAATTTACCATGTATCACATTGTGCCTGATTAGGACGTAGTGTAACTCTCAAAGTGGCTTAAATCCCTTGATGTCGGGCTGTGCTGACTGTGTCTTCGTTTGGATCTCCATTTCCCTGTCTCCCAAGCCCCTCCTCTCCTGCACTCTTCCCACCTCCAGCCTCTCTTTCTCCCTCTCTTTCTCTCTCTCGTTCCGTCAGGGTTGGGGAATGAAGACTTCAGGGCCAAGCAAACAAATTCTAATAAATTGCTGTAGCGTGACTGGAAAGCTCAAGTTCTAATCCTCCTGGTTTCTCCCACCTCTCTGCATATCGGCCGCTGCATTAATTCTCATCAGTGGGCCGTGGTGGTGGTACGGGGGAGTGTGGTCACGTCTGTCCTGCCTGTTGCACCTTCACTTAAGCCCCCACGTTCACGACTAGTACTTTTAATAAAAACGTCAGCCACCGTATCGGAGGCCAAACATTGAAGAAAAACATCCTGTAATCTGTCAGGACAAGGGAAGGCGAGAAGGTTGGAGAGAAAGAGAGAGAGGGAGTGAGAGATAGCGAGATACAGAGGTGAAAACAAGTGGGAAACCAAAAGGAAGCTGACACAGATTGGTTGGTTTGAAAGGGTGGGGGAGGGGAGGGGGTGCCATTGTCACCATGGCAACACCTGACCTTTAAAGGTGAAGCAAAGTTGGGCAAAGTTGTCTCTCTTTCTCACTTAAAGGGGAGTGACATTTAATAGTCCCCACAGGTCAAAGGAGGGTAACAAACACCAAATAAAGGCTGCCAGTTGATTAAATAAGGGACCACTATATCATCAAAATCTCCTAGGCTTTGGGCAACGAGCCTATCTTTAGGAAGCAGGGTCATATCTTCAAGGACTAGGCTATAGGGAAGGTCCCGCAATGCACGTTAGCAGCATCCAGTGATCCTTTCAGACTTACGAGTCATCTGACATTACACTCGGGATTCTAGCTGGTGCGATTTTCGTTTTACAGTTTGACTTCTCATGCATAAAAGTTACTACAGATGTAAAAGGTTGGAGACAGGTGGGGCAATCACCCCAACCCCAATTAACTGCTCCTTCAGTACCAGTAAACCTGGCACGATAAAGATCAGTCCTTCCGATACCATCCATCTTTACCTCTCCTTTCTATATAAGCCTCTATCCCCGTCTATCTCCGTGTCTTGTGTCCGTTAATTAACTAGCACTGCGGGTCATTGCCACGCATTCATCTCTAGCAAGCCATTGGCCACTGGAATAGATCCGGTTCCCTCGAGTTTTAAATGATTCAAACATTTGCCCTTCAATGTTCCTGTGGCGAAACGTGTGAGTGTGTATGTGTGAGAGGATTAGACCCTCGCCTCCATCTGCCTCAGCCCACGCACTTCTCTACAGAAACTCTAGCTCCTCTCTCATGGAAATTTCCACCGCTATTTCAATCACTCCTTTTCCTGACTCATTTGCTCCAAATGTGTTTCACTTAGTCGATCAGACAAATGACTCAGCACTTTTAACATTCTCCATCACGATTTTCAAGCGGCACCATGAAGACGAAAGGAGCGAGAGAGAAAGTCTACAAGACGATCTATGCAATCAGCACAAACCAAAATAAGTTTACGCTATTTGGTCAAAAGACCAACTCTAATGGCGTAGCTGTTGTGATACACATCACGTAAGCAAGAGGAAAGAGAAAGCGGTGGACAGAGTGAGGGCCATGAAAACTGGAGCAGCTGTAACCTTGTGCCCCTGTTAGCTCCCAGTCGTAAATGCCCTCTAACTGAAGAGGAGCCGAGAAGGCCAGCGGTACATACAGTAAATACATTAATTACACACTCAATGTGGCTTCGAGCGCCACTATGGCAGCCGTCGAGTTGAGTGGGGGTGGTACACAGAAGACTCTCTGGGGAGCATTGTCCACAATCCCCTTAGCTAATTACAGATGCTGCAAGGGTCCATTTCCCATCACCTTTATGCTTTCATGCCTTTTATTTCGAGCATAATCTCTTAGTAGATATTTCTTACATCCCATAATGAGCAGGTTATTACTTTAGACAACAAAGAGGGCAGCAGGAGGGAGAGAGGGAGGGGAAAGGGGTCTAGGCTGTTAACAACTCAAACGGTTACGTTATTACGACCCTGCCAAAATCAAATAACTTGTCAAGTTGGCTGTCGGTCTGTAGTGCAACCTTCCCCGGAGGTAGACTGGGCGGTATGACTGCTGAGCAAGTGCATCTAATAAATACATAAATAAACGCATACATAAATAGTTCATCAGACTAGGCCGACCCATCTGAGACAGTACCTGAGGCAGGAGAGAGAGAGAGGGCAAACTGCTTGCTCCATTGGCTGAGGAGATGCCTGCCTCCAATGATCGATCTGGAGAAGCAACATCAAGCAGCATCATTCACCCAGACGATGAGCGGAAGAGGGGATTCAGTCTGTCAGTCAAGCCAGAATTGACCCTCTGTGCCACAGCCAGACTTGAGGCCTACGCCTGGGTAACTTCCATGCATTGGAGTGCATCTGGTTCACTTGGATCCTGGGGAAAAGGGCAGCTTATCTAAGCTCCATTAAGCGCCTATCTTAATGTGGTGCAGTTACAAATTACTGAAGAGAAATGTGTGAAATGAACTACTATGAGATCTGGATTCACCCTCAATGCAAACCTGTACATGTGCACATGCACCGTTCCCAAAGATATTTGAGAAAAGATGAGTAAGAGGGAGCCAGAGGCAAAGGGGTTGAAGTGACTCGGCACACTGGCAATGTGAAATATTTCCTGTTATCAAGTCGCTGGTCAGGGACAAGCATGGTTTCCTGAATTGAGAAGATAAGTGGCTCTGATAAAGTAAGTTAGCATTGATTAATCCATGAAAACTTGGAGCTGCAGAGTTGGGAGTTAATGAGTAGGGTTTTCAATTGACCCTTAACACATGCGCTCACACGCAAACTCATTTTTACCAGAGCACAGGGATCCCAGCAACTGCTTCCATGTTATTTTAGCATGTTGCTGTCGATCGATTCATCTGACATTTGTTAGCACAGAAGATTCACAATGCAATTGGACCTTAACAGTCCTCTTGGACACCTCATGTACATCTGCACAAGAACAAAAAGGTCAGAACAAATATGGGACCAGGTTATTTATCTACAAATGCATAAAAGAACAAAGAGCTTTGAAGGGGCGAAGAAACCTACGATGAGCACAGGCAGTAATGGAGACTAATGCTGGCACATCTTTTTGACACTCTGGGGTCGGGTCGTTTGCTCTCTGTTGGCAAACCGGTAGCGGCAATGCGGGGGGCAAGCATGAGATGGAATACATGAGCCGTGGAAACAGTCAAGCTCAGGAGCTTGTGTTAACAACAAATGAGGCGGGAAACTGAATTAAGGTACATTGGGAAAAAAGATTACCGTTTGATCCTGAAAATACGATGATGGTGACACCTTCTTGGGTTCAGACTTTTGTACTTAATTGTTGTTACTACTGTGGAACAATTACATGTAAGACTTAATGAAAGGATTCTGAAACATAGCATGTTTAATACTACATATTTCTAGCACAGTTAATGCGACAAGAAGACTTCTGTACTCTTCTTCTGAGTGGTGACCAGAGTAGTGTAACTACTGCATGAATTAATCACATTTAGCACAGCCATGAAACTCAGACTAGGCCAGCTGAGTCCTCGGCAATAAAACCAATGAGAGAAAAAGGAAGGTTTTACTTCCTGCATTGATTTCTTGAATTCCTTTATTTAGCTGTATAACAGCTTTCCTGCACATTTTCACATCCGTTCCTTACCACATACGCACACACACACAAAATTGACTTGTTTTCTTTAAAAAAAGAAAAAAGTGGTAGTTACAGTGAGGCACTTGCAACTGACATTAATGGGGCCATTTTTTGGAGGATTTAAAAGCAAAAAACTGTAGCATATCATTTTAGAAAATCACTTTAATTCTTCTGTTAAAAGTTGTGTATTATTTCAGCTGAACAACTGTTTCAAATTCCTGTAGTCTTTTTAAGGTTAATGGCAGTGTGTTGCCATGGCAACAAAGTTGTAAAATTGGACATAACTTCACATAAGAAAGGATTTTTTTTATTGTGACTATATGCACAGCCTGATTTTACTGAGTACGATATGTCCCTAGATTAACGTCTTTGTTGACCCTGGAGCAACATTGTGATTAACCAATCATATTTGAAGAACCAGTTTATAGTTTTTGTGAAGCTTGGGCTTACAATCAGTGTTTGGTGCTTGTACTCCAGTATCATCCATCTATCATTTCCCCTGATTTCAGGGATTACCCATGTTTAAGCTTAGGTTTAGGTGTAGAAATATGGTCAAGATATTAATGGTCAATATTTGGATTAAATTGTTGTTCCGGGAACATAACTAACTCAAGATCAGAACGTGCATGTCTACACTATTAAAAAAACAGTATTTTGCTGTTTATGGATTGGTCCCATTTTTGTGGTTAACCCAGATTTTAAAGAAAAGGAGAGAAAAGTGTTGGAAATTTATTGTAATTCTTAAGACCTACAAAAGCTAACAAATTGCTAAATAGTTAGCTTGTCTAAGCAAGTTTGTACTAGTCAGGCTTGCCAATAGCTGGTTTAGCTGGCCTCCAAGTAATAAAAATTCTAAAATACTGGCAAAACATGTTAGCCAGAGTAGGCCGGAAAATAAGGCAGATTTATTTTCCATCTAGGCCACAACAAAAACAATTGGATTCCTAAGGTAGAACAGTTTGTTAGAATATTTTGGCGGAAGGATAGCACAAACTACACAGCATTTCCGCATTCATGCTTTTGGATAAGACAGAATGTGCTGCAGCATGCTTGCTAGTATTAGCACTTCATTATCCAAAGAGCAAGGGCAGGGAAAGTTAATCTCAGCACAGTGGAAAGGCTCCATCAGACTAACAAAAAAACCACAAGCCCTTAAGTCAGGCGCAACACTGCTAAGTCTCCCTGTGCCACTCTTGGGGGGTGGGGGTTTCTCCACAGCTAATTTCCTAATTCCCCCTTGGCTTCCCTTAGAGTGTAAATCAAATGAGATTCAAGACCCTGCTCTCAACCCTTCCTCATCCCTTCACACAGTCTTTTGTTTTAATGCCATTTTCCAGTAGGGGCCCTGGATATTCCGAGAAAAAGACAGCACTACAAAAAAAAGACCCCTCCCATGATAGGGAGCGTAAATCAGCACCCGCTGAGCAATCTAATAGCACTGTATGGACCTTATATACCGCAGGGCTTCGCCAGTCATGCATGGCTATTGTGCACATGTGCAAATGTGGTCTCCCGAAAAAAAAAAAGTAAAAGTAAAAGTAAAAAAGTAAAACCCACTTTGTTTACCTCATGTAAAACTGATGAAGGGCAATGAGCGACGACCCATAAGATCAAACTCATTGCTCCGAGAAGTCGTAAAAAAGGTCCAGTCGGGTTTCTAAATGGCTTTGGTCATTATCTCTGACCAAAAAAAAAAAACAAAAAAACACATTTTATCCATTCCAACAGGCTTTTCAGGAAGTTTCCTGCTTTGGCTGGCATTGACGATGTGGCACAATATCAGCGGGCTGGCAGGGCGAGGGGTGGGCAGGGGAGGGGCGAGGATTGGGCTCTCAGTATGTGGCCCTCAATCCGTCAGACTGCCATCCAAGCGGCTCGTCACATCAGGGTGTGTTGGAGATATGCCATCGGCACGCTGCGAGGCTCCGAGCCTAGGAAAGAGATCGAGAGATTTCTGTGCACAGCCCGGGAGCCTCAGATAGCAGAATGGCGGACAGGCATGAAAGCCCCTGAATGGGAGTTATTTGCTTCGTCAAACTCGCTCCGACTGTGTGTGTCAATGTTTCTTCTGCTGCTGCTGTGTGTGTGTGTCCCTTTTGACGTGCCCTTTTATTGTTTCGTGACTTTGGCTATACAAGCAGACACGCCATATTTGATTGCACTATGAATCTCGTTTAATAATAGTTAAGCATATTAAGAATTGCAGTGGAACAGTGGAAGGTTGGGGCGGTTGCTTTTAGTTGACGTGGCAAGCACGGCTTTCTCGAAAGTCTGATAGAAAAGGAAATGACATTTATGAATCTAGATCTCGAAACCATACAGTCACTGTTGGAAAGGGTTCAAATTGAAAAACCAAAGAGTGTGCAGGAGCTGGAGGATTTTTCTGAAGAACAGCAGGCAGTTGAACTGCTCAGAACCAACGAGGGACTCGTGAACAGCTATCACAACACAGAAAGACAGTCGTGGATTATACAAGAAAGAGATTCAAGGGTATTTAAACTTTTGAATAGTGTCATTTTTATAAATTGCGTAGAATAATAAACATCTTCAACGTGAAATAGCTTATTCAGGAGAGTACAAAAAATTACCATGCAATCTTCATTATTTAGTTAAAATGACTAACATTTGCATATTCTGCAACTGTATATTGCGCATCCCAAATACACGCTACATTCAACAAACTATTTCACCATTGCGATACATTTTATGCAATCTACTTTGCATAAATATCTGCGTAGGATTTAATAGGTGCATGTGTCATAACACAGTATGCAGACGTATTTCACGAGACATTTAGTGCAGCGTTCATAATCTTATCTCTAAGCCACCACTTAAGTCACCACAGGAGAGCATGTGTAGATAGTAACGCGTAAGGGTGAAAGTGCTTCCTATGGAGCAGAGCTTTACTGAGATACCCATGATTCATAGACCCGTATATGTGACTCATAGTCCTACTACTGACTCACCCTGGAGCGAGGTGTGTGTGTGTGTGTGTCACGCATGTGTGCGTATCTGCGGGAGATCCTCGGCCTTCAGTTCATCAGCTGAAATGACAGCGAGGGTCAGTGCTGATGCTGAAACATACGAGCAGGCCTCTGGCTCCGAGCACTTCCCCTCTGGCAGGAGGTCATCACTGTCACTCCCTCTCTGACTCAATAACCCTCCCCCACACACACACACACACAAAACACAACATATAGCCCAAGTAGCGTTGGATGGTATATTATATTCAAGACTCTCAAGACTCATACTCTTGGTGAAAGGCTGATGTGAAATTAAGCAATGCTACGAACACTGCAAGGATTTTACCATGCATTTAGTCACTAAACTTTTAATTAGATTAGATTCACAGGGTTCACGTGACAAGTGAGCATAAAGTCAGAGATGCTGTGCATTCCTAACATACAGTATAGTAGAAATATGCTAGAAGTTTCTGTATTAAAACTATAATAGCATACAACTTATACTAAACAAAAAATGATGCATATTCAGTAAGTGAAGATGATTCGGAAACTCATATTTCGAGAAAATCTAGTTGACATATTAGCGGCTGTTCGGTCAAACTGATTAAAATCTAAATACAAAAACACAACTTAAAGGCATTTTAGTGCAAATGCATAAATATATATTTTGAGGATATAAAGTCGTTTAGCTATATCCCACATACAGGGTTTGAACCCTAACATGCATACATTAAAGCACAAACCTTAACACACTTCCATAAACGCCTGCGGGGAGCTTGCCCTAAAATTAGTCACCTGCAGACACATCTCCAACGCATCCATATGATCTATAAATCACTCAAGAACCTCATGACCTTGTTCTGGTTCACCAATGGCTCCTATACCCACAGATTTTCTTGTCCTAAAAACCCCAGACCCTCGTCCCTCTGCCTCATCTACACGGGTGCACGCACTGGACGATTAACGCACAATTATCAGAGTGATATTTTATCCGAACGGCACCGGCTGCCATAGACTAAGAGTCGTTTGGCACCGTTTGCAGCCTGGCTGCCACCAAGTGGGAGTTTTATATCAATTTACCAAGTCTGCAATGAATGATTTTGGGGGGAGAGAAAGGGGGGGTGGTGAGCGGATGGAGGGAGGGAGGTGTAAAAAGAAAAAAAAGAAAGAAAGAAAAAACTTCGCTCGCGTAAACTCGCACAAACAAGCAGCCACCATCCGCGGCTTTGTGTGTAATTAAATTCAATAAATAAGCAAAGGTGAAGAAATAAATCAAGTGGAAACTGATGAACAACAGGAGATTAAATGCCATTGAGGCGTGCAAACAAATATTTCAATAGCGTTTTTAATAGAGGACACGCACACACATGCGCGCACACACTCCGCCCTCTCGCCACAGCTGTTGAGCACTGCTGCAATGCACATTCACCCAAAATAATAATCACCATCATCATCATCATCCACAGCACCAGAGGCACAACACACACACAGCCAGCCTTCCATAGTGAGTGCGTCATCTCCTCCAAAGGAAGAACACAAGTCTTTATTAATGACTATCGAAGTTGCAATTAACACTGAATAATACATGAACTACAGCTGTGCAAAGCTGAATAAAGCTGGTAATTAGGTGCTAAAGAGGAGGGGGAAAATGGTTCCAGTGAATATTAATGAGCTCATTAAAAGCAACAGGAACTAGTAAACTGAAGTAAGGACCGCCCACTTGCACTGTCCGCCAGTCGCAGCTCTTTCTAGATACACCCCGGGGCTATTTTCAACCTTCCAAAGAATTTCCTTCAAAAATTCGGAACTTTTTCATTTCGTAAGAATAAAATGTCAGCGTTTCGTGTTATTTGATTGTGCGGCGGAGATTAAAGATCAGCAGATTAAAAACATGACTTTTTTTGCGCTGTCTGCAGATTACTGTAATAATCTATATATACTATATATATATATTCGCACGCTACTTACGCTACTCCTACGTCCTATGCAGTCCACTGGAGTTCCACACTTTCATATTGCACTGATGTGTAAGAAAAGTCGTACACATCCAATGTGGCTTGAAGGTGAGTAAAGTTCGAAATTGTCATCTGAAATTTTTGCGCAATAAAAAATCTTAAATAAAAGCTAGTAGTCTACCTTAAATAAAAGTTAAAAACAACCAAATTTGGCTGAACTTTAGTTTTGGATAAGCGCTGAATGCGGTATGCTTTATTCATTTCAAGCTGTGGTGGGTTCTTACTGCATGATCTTTTGACACTGACAAAAATTTCTTCTAAGGGTCGGAAAACTTTTGCTATGCTGTTTCTTTCATAAAACAGAGATCTGTCCACCTACATGCATGTGTAGAACCATTTAAAGGCTCCTAGTGAAAGGCTTTCAAAGAGAAATAAAAGTGAACACAAGGTAATAGTGGGCTGCTTCTAAAGGAATTTCATACAAGGTTTGATGATTTGTGGTGCTCTTATAAACTGAAAAGGGTTTTTGTTACTTGCGTAAGACAGACCTCATATAACCTTAGTAATTTTATAAGGTCGTCATAACAGTCCCTTTAAAAACCTAAATAGCCTTTAAATGACTTCAAATGGCTAAAGTAAGCTTAAGCATGTCATTTTACGGAATGGTTTCTTAAATATGCCACTGATTGGTCACAAAATTAAAGTCCCAACCTAAAAATCACGTTATTGGTTGCTCAAAGCGATGCAATAATTGGTCATACATTATAACAATACTTTTAAAAGTATGAACAACCCATAAATGACTAAATAGGGTTAACTGAAGCTTAAGTGTGTAATTTCGCACTGAAACAAGCCAACCAACCCCGTCTGTTTTTCTATTGGCTGGTCAAACACAAAATCCTGCCCCCAAAGGCACAGATTGGCTGAGCCGCAGCTGTTGCTATGACAGGCTGGAATGCAGAAACAAACAACAGCAATGTTTTGATAAAAGTCAGTCAAAGGCATTTACACTTTTCAGATAAACTACAAATGGCTTTCATACAGCCGTTTCAAACCGAGAAAGGAGAAAGTGTTAAAAGCCAACATATTTAGTCACGTTACACATATTCCCAGTTTTATGGTGAAAGCAATAAATTGCTGTTTTTTAATATATATAACAGAGTACAATCGCACATTCAGACCCGACCAATGCATTGAATCAAGAACCCACCTTAAATTGATGTTTCTTAGTAATCTTCATAATCAAAAGAAAATATAATTAATTTATCTTCTTCTAAAACAGTGTTTTTTTGTTTTTAATTTGGCACGGACTATCTGATAATATTAACCAACCGCTATTTCTTTACGCACTTCATCTTCAAGTGAGTTTTGGCTGCTTAACATGGGAGACACAGTGGCAGCTGATTTACTTGTTAAATAACATTCAACCTAAAGTGATAACCTCTTACTCAGAGCGCAGGCTGCTTATTGCAGTCCTCGACAATAAAAATTCACCTCACGTGCCAAAGTGCCAATGCGCAACTGCACTGAGGTCTTCCTCAGCAACAAACTTGGACTCTGCCACTCTCGAGTGTGGCCGTTGCAAAACTTCCCCATTCATTTATTACTTTCTATTGCTTCCGATAGAGTCCGCCAGGGTCTGGGATTGAAACTGCAAGGACGAAATCACTTTCCCTTGGCCCTCGGCTCCCAGCGGAGAACACAGATCCCTTACCCCCCCCCCCCTTCTCCCTACTTTCTTTCTCTCCGGTCTCACAACAGCTGCTCTCTCCATATTATCTATCCCCCCTTCGTTCGCCTGCCCTTTCCTTCTAATCCTCGTTCCCGCACGTTATAAGTTTCCCTTAGACGCTCTGCCCGCTTTGGCAGATTCTGATTTAGTTGTTTTGCTGCTGGCTGGTATTTGTCTATTGTTTCACTAGGTTTTAACTCCCTCGATACAATAAGATGGATTTTGACTTTGCGTGCCTGTTTGTTCGAAAGGAGGCTGCATCAAGTAATTAGCTTGCATACATATTTCATGTTAGCGATATATATAAGCTAGTCAACATTTCAAGTGGATCAAAACGTCAAAACGAGCAATTGCACAAAAATAAAAATAATTGCTACATACATTGCATAAAGTACATAAATATATGAAAGTACTGTCTATCCTTCACTGTGTAAATGAAACATATTTCTTCTTATCAAGCTTATTAAACAAAAGTTGCTTGGATCCAATGTACTGTTACATGTTTTTTTTTTTTCTCAGCTGTTTGTTTTCACTTAAGACACTTTATTTACTTGCAAAGACATTCTGACACATACAAGTGCATGCATTAACTGTTCACGGTCTATAAAGGGGCAAAAATATCAGAAACAGTCTTTCGAACTGCGCACACATATAGCGAAATTATTTTTCTTTTATTGCTGATTGCATTTCTGCACCTTAAAGTCACTTGTAAAAGCAATACTTTTAAACTCATGCAAACTATACCTTTTTTGTGTTAATCATGTTTACCGGAAAATTACCCACCCCTAGTCCAGAGGTATTATTGTTTACTGAAATTAACAACATTATAAAAAAAGTGATTTTATTACAAATTTTTGTAAGCTATAGTAAAGTTTTTTTTTAAGAACACACAGAGATTTTTTTTCATGAAATGGAATCAAGTCAAAGCAATGGAGAACGTGACACGAAAGCTACAGCTCTCATGGTCCTCCCACTTATTGCATTAATGAAGTGCACTCTGACCTCTAACACAATGGCCCAGAGCCTAGTAGTCTATCAGCTTTTATTGGACTGTGGTAAATCATGTCTTGCACTGGGCCCTTGGTTGATCTAAATCATTGTAATGAAATGCATGATGTCAGCTGAGGGCTAAAGTTCACGTGGACAGTCAATGCGCTGGCCAGATCTATGTACGAAGTAGCTAAACTAATGCTAGATCGATCTGAAAGAGCAGAAAACATCTGTATCGTCAAAGTATCCATTTAAAAGCGCAGCAGGCATTTCCAGATGAAATCAGTGTTTAGATAGAATTCAGAAATCAGTCAACATTTGTTCTATTACTTGACAGCGATTAAAAACCAGCACATATTTAGGCTGTTAACCATTAGTCGGCTAGCTAGCTAAACTTTTGATAACATTGTCTGTAAAATCAATCACCAGAGTCAACTACAGAAGTCCTGCTAATCCATTTTGTGGTAAATGGAAACCACATCAAAGTTCTTACTTGCAAATTCTTTGTTTATAGATTTAGCACTAGCTGGCCTTCAAAAGGCCTGAGGAAAAGGAAAGAATGCTGATAAAATTACTTAAAAATATGGCAATTTTGGCCAATTTCTTGCCTGGAAATCAATCTGATTGTATAAAAATACTTACCTCTGTGCACTTTTTGTGCAACACCGTTACGTACCTTAGCGTTAAACACAGACTGAAAGCGTGAACCCTGGCGCTTTTATTACGTTGATATGGGTAAGTTGGAAAAATGCCCTACGCCAAATCTAACCCTAAACCTACCCTTTTAATAAATGTAAAACTGATATAAAAAGGCATTTGTTGATGCTACCGTGCCATTTCATGCTCCTTATAAACAGATTTGAATTGTTTTGTCAAATAATAATGCGAACAAGGGTTCCTCGCCTTTCAAGTACGCCTCTGACTCCATGAGCTACTGAGCAAACCGACTCGCTATGAAAACCCATGTTGTGAAAAGTTTTCAGTTTATTAATCAAAACTTTGTAAATTCGTGTGAAAAGGAACTAAAAAGTGCACCCAAGATATGTTCATGCCATGAGACCAAGTAGACATTTTCACTTTTATTCCTTTTTCATGTGAAATCTCGCTTTGAATCAGATTTTTTCTGTTGTTAAATTACCTTCAAACAGGGCCTCATTTACTCTCACAGTCTCTCTAAAGCTCTCTATGGACTCTGATCACTAATCAATACAAGTGTCACAGTGTGGCGGCCCTTTGCCTCCAGCAGCGGTTGACGATTCAGAGCTTCATTATGTAAAATCCATTAAACGCCTCGGTTCCAGTACCGTGGCCTCCAAAGAACATGCTTGATTGTTATGATTATGGGCTAAAAACATAACATGAGGCTCATTCAATCTACTCAATCTGCCACGGTCAGCAACATCTGGAAAAGCCGTGAACCAACACAACATATCTTGTTGGGTTTTGCCTTGGCTTAATAACCCTGATCAGTTGGGGCATCAGTCATGGTGGGCTCCAGGCTCATCCAAGGCTTTTCCCACAGGGAGTTGTTCACCTGCTTACAGACGTTCATGCAGGGTTTTCCCGCTGCTGCATCATGGCTCTAATTTGCCTGATTAGCTAAAACAAACTCCACGCTTCCTCACGCGCGCCACAGATTTATCACGGTCAATCTCCATGTCATGTACTTTTACTGGAATAATCCAATATGAAGAGTGCGAGGGAATCGTTCCACACACTGCACATCAGCAAGAAACAAGATACATCTGCGATAGAGGAGTCATTCATGGGAAAAGACAAGGCAAGAAAGACAAAACGTCTCCAATCACATTTATATCTTTAAGAGGAATATTCCACGTTAGAAAGTGAAAATAAAATAAAATAAACGGCATTAAACGACATGAAATAAAGTTTTGTGTATTTGGTGTAATGCAAAGTGTTTATGTGGTTTAGTTTCATAAAGCAAGTTATTTTACACATACACATACCGCACATTATTGTTCGTCCTCTAAGCACCGCCTTCCAAAACAGGGCGATCTATACAAAGCTCATTGTTCTAAAAAAGCGAGGTGTGCTCTGATTGGCCAGCTATCCAGTGCGTTGTGATTGGCCGAATTCCGCATGCATTTGGCGGAAATGTTATGGCCCTTACCGTAACATGTCCCGGCATTATGACATCAACAATAAAACATATTACAAAGGAGACTGATTACAGATCATCATGACTTAGTATTGTTTTTTTAAACATACCACCATGTCTGTATTCGTGATTGGAGAAACGACAGCAGAACTACCGTTCACTGCTCAAAACTCACTTTTTTTTAAGTCTAGCATAGGTTTGTATTTATGTACACATAATAAATATACACAGCACACCCTTTATGTTTGATAAGAATAATTGTGATTGATCATTAATCATTTTTATTTTATTTTATTTTATTTTTGGACTACTTACAATTATTTTCCACTGTAGCACTAAAGTTGCATTTAAACCTGTAGTATTCCTTTAAAGAAAAAAAAAAAAACCATGAATAAAAATGTCCGTGACTAAGATGTATAAATGTGACTAAATGCTGTTAAAAAGAACAGACTGGGTGTATTATTATCTGAGACAACATAAAGATTTCAAACACAAAGCCCGATTACTAGACACATGTAAACTGCCTTTGATGAACAAAGGGCATAATCGTTCTTTGGCTTGCTGATTTGCATTATCGTTGTCATTAGTCATTATGAGGTCACGAAAGACACGTGACGGCACGAGAGGCGCGTTTCTATCGTGTTCAGTGAGACGGGGAATAAACAAAAGATAGAGGCCAGACACCTTAAATAGCACGTCACATTCTTCACAAGAAGAAACATCGCTAGTATTCAAGGGAGAGTCTCGCTGCAAAATATCATCAAAACAAAGAGATTCAGAGAATCCCTCGCTAGCCGTCTTTGAGGAGGGAGAGAAATCTCACATCTCTGACAGCCTTTGTGAGAGCAGCCTGTCTGTTTGTCGAACGCAGGGGGTTGGGGGAGGTGGGCTGATTTACGTCAGCCGGCACGTGCGCGCTGCTGCTGCTAGCATCTCTGAACTCGGCTTCAAAGGCATGTTTTGGCAGCAGCTTTCATACCGTTACACGCTGGCCCACTGCTGCTCTCCCGAGAGGAAAGACAGACAAGGAACAGGAGGAATAGAGAGAGACGGGCCGTAACGCCTCATCTACGAGCAAGTTTGAAAGCGCCGCGTTGAAATGAATATTCGTTTATTGCCGTTTGTTTGCAAAGATGCTACTTTCATCTCAGAGCATCACAGGAATCGCGACGGTTCCGGATCTTGATTCCAAAAAGCGACTCAATTAACAATTCTTTCAGTACCGGAAGAATACCGCTACTGAATCTTCGAGTCATCTTAGCTCGCAACGTGATGCAATAAAAATTGTCTGTAGTGTAAACCAATGCTTTCGCAGGCTGCATGCAAAATCAAATATGAAACGTGACCAGTATTATCTAATTTACTTTTAGTCAATTGATATTCAAAAGAATGGCTCTTACGAGCCAGTTCTGTTAACGAATAATTTAAAAAACGAGTCTATCTTCGTTCTCAACCTGACGTAATAAAAAGTCCTTGTGAAGTGCACGCGAAATCAAACGTTAAAATGTGATCAGTGCATGTAACGTCACTTTTTGTGAATCGAAAAACATGCAGCGGCAGCACTGAAGTCCGATTCTTGCAACCGAATCGGCTAAAAATGCGACCGAATGGATCAGAATCAAATTAAAAGCTTGTGTATCACAAATCGGGAAACCGGTATGGTTATCCGGACTTAATAAAAGTAATTACTTTTGATTTAAGTCAATTTGCCCGCGCGTTAGACTTGCATTGCTTGTGCTGTATGTTTGGTAATGAATTCAATTTAGGTTTAGTAGCGGCACAGAACAAGTAAAGCTGTCACGACCAAAGGAATAGTTCACCCAAAAATGAAAATTGAGTTAATAATTACTCACCCTCATTCCGTTACAAACCCGTAAGACCTTCGTTTATCTTCGGAATACAAATGAAGACATTTTGGATGAAATCCGAATTTAGAGATTTCTGACTTTGCATAGTTGGCAAGGGTGCTACTGAGAATACTTTGTGCGCTGACTTTTTCCTCCACGTCACCCTGGCATCGTTATTGCGAGTGTAATGTCTGTATAAGTGCTTTGATCTACACTTAAACGTGATCCTCTCAATAACGGAGATGACGCAGAGGAGATGAAGAACCAAATAATGTCATTATTTTTGTCTTCTTTGCGCACACAAAAGCATTCTCTATACTTCGTACCATTGTGAGTGAACCACTGAGGTTGCACGGGACTCTTTTAACAGTGTCTTTCAGCATTTCTGTGTCTAATTAATGACATTCATTTCATTTATGGCCAAACTGCTTTAATCATTCATTAATCACTCCTGAATGTTTTTACAAAACGGAATCGGTTGTAAACTTCTCACAGCTGATGCAAAAATGATACTTTGAAAAACTCACGCTTTCGTTTAGATCACGCCACACAATACATTTTCCTGCACAGCTCTCTGAGAAAAGCTGCAGGTTTGCGAAGTTGGGCGGATGTTTAAGGGGGTCGCGTAGAAGTGATGGATTAAAATATCGGTACCAAATGAACCCTGTGTGGACACAGCTGTCTCGGCCAGAATGAAAGTCATTGCTCAGAGGGCCGGCGACTGGTCAGCGCAGTGCCGAAAAGTCTAAATGAAACCAGCAATCCCTTTGGACCCGGCAAGCTGCCCTTTGGCCTCCTTTTCTTCTCCGTCTACTCAACTGTTAATCATCATGCAAGTTCCTACAAGATAGAATAATGATGAAAGGAAAATGTAAAAACTGAGAGGTTTTGAGAATTTAAAAGGCTGCTAGATGTGACGCCTCAGCCATCACGTGTGAATATTATGGAGATTGTAATAGAATAATTCTCAAAGAATGAACAGTGCCTGCTAATAGAGGCTTTTTTTTGCACACAATGTCTTATGCAGTCAATGTGCGGCTTAGATAGTATTTATATAGTAAAACATTTAAAAATGTAAAAATTAATAAACAAAACTAAAAAAAACAATGATGCAACAAAAAAAATATAATAAAGAAAACACTAATATAACAAGGTAAAATAAAAACAAAAAAACAGAATCACAAAACAACAAAACCAAAACAAAATCCCGAAAAACAAAAATCAACAAACAAAATCAACCCCAAAACAATAAACACACACACACAAACACACACAAATACATAAATAAATAAATAAATGAGAAAAAATCATTACAAAATAAAAAACAACAAATGAAGCAAAATTAAAAAACAATAAAAAAACGAACTCAAACAAAGATCAAAGTGAAATAAAACCAAAAAATACATAGTCACAAAACAATAAAACCCAAACAAAATGCAAAACAATAAAACAACAAAACACAGACAAAAAAAACTCTAAAATACATTAATAAAATAAAAAAACACAAAACTATACGCTCTTCGAAGTACAAGAGACCATGCGGGTGACCGCTCCACCAGCGGTGGTTTAGTGAATAAGATGCAGGGTTTTGCATTGAAATGTCACGCGAAAGTGGCACAACTGTTTAGTGAATTCATCCCTAAAGATACGATTCTAAAATACAACTACCAAATCAGATACAAAACACTGGAAGACCCCCCGTGCATCTTCCATTGCTTTCAATGCCAGTTGGAAGCCACAACAAAAGAACGACAGACCCAGCTGAGTCTTCATCTCACATATTTCATTTTCTTTCTCTCCTTCGAGACGCACACGATGCCGTCCTCCCCCTCCTAATTTGTTCCTGTTTCCTTTCTTCTTCCACATCTCTTCTCTTTCAAGCTTTCTCTTCCCTCCCTCCGCCTCTCTCTTTCTTTTTATATTTCTCCTTGCTCTCAGCTTTTCTTTTCCCTCTTTATCTCCGCTTCATACGGAATAACTGCGCGCTGGGGTGAGGATAATGAGGTTGTTCATCCAGAACTTCAAACCCGAGTCTCTCCGCCCGATTCTAAAACAAACCTAATCCCGGAACAAATATTTTGACATACGAGAAAAGGTGTGCGCAATTCCTTGTGTCACATTTTACAATTCACGCACAGACAAAACAAATGTAAAAAAAAAAAAACTGCGAATAAACGGCCGAGATGTATTTTGCGAGAAGTGTTGCACGTTTGATTGTCAGTTTTCTCACGAACGGAAATGCTGTCTTCATTTCGCTCACCTGCAAGCTTTACAAAACCGGTGCCGTCTTGAATCTTATGTACGGCGAACATATTCCAATATGCAGAAATTGGTGACATTTTCCGCGTATGTAAAAAGACGACAGAACAAGAGCGAGCAGATGTAAATATCTATGCATAAAAAAGAAAGGTAATTAAAACGACCGAGACGCGTAGAAATAGAGGGATTTCCCATCATGCTAAATTGGCCGGGCCAACATATTGTACACGCAGGCCCGTTAATAGTGGCAGGTTTGTAATTGTAATTGCAGTCAGTGGGGAAAAAAACCCATGATGCTACATTGCCCTGCCATATTTACTATAAAGCAGATTAATATGGGGTAATTATCATAGCTTGGCCTGTTTAAACAATATACATGAGATCTATCATAACAAGGAGGTCTAATATGCCTGGAGAGAGCTATCCGTTACCATTCCCATTCAAAATTTCTATTACAAGTCTATTGCATTCCGTTATTAGCTCATCCAAAAATATAATGCGGCAACAACCAAAATGATTTCATATTAAATTAAATTAAAGAGAAATATTTATCTATAAACATTAATATGTCAATGAGAGTATTTTATAGACAGTAACCGTCTACATTTTCAAAGTAATATATATATATATATATATATATATATATGCTGTATATATAGTATTGGAAAGTCGTATGCAATTCCTTCATTTTGCATGATATAATAAGAAAAATGCATCACTATATGCAAAATGAATGTGTTGCGGACAAATCCTGACCCTCTTGCAACACCCCGACTCTTCTTTGTTTTAAGAGAAAGGCGATTTCAGTTGGCGACAGTTTAAGACAGTCGGGATCAAGAGGGTGAAATGAAACAGACAGTCCTCTCTCCTTGTCATCACGTCTGTAATCACAACTCTTGTTTGGCTATCGACCGCGGGGGCCGCTGTAATTCTGCCACGTGTTTGCTGTGTGCGTCCAGGGCAGGTGGAGGCGAGCGCGAGTCTGCCGTAGACACGGCCTTCTGCTGTAATGGGGAAGCTGTAGAAATGAGCCTGTGTGCTGTTGTACTTTAGGGCAGTTCATCTCTGCAATGAATAGTCCCCTATGGGCCGGATGCTTAATGGCATTTATTAATAGAAGCATGCAGCCAGTAGTTTGGGCCAGAGCCCTCTGAGAGCCCTTTATTAAAGTGTCTGGACATAAAGGGAGGTAGAGAAAGACAGAGAGAGAGAGAGAGAGAGAGAGAGAGAGAGCGAGAGAGAGAGAGAAACTGCAAATGTGCAAGTATATTGATTGTTCAGCAGAGGAGAGAGTGTGTAGACCGCTGTGTGTGTATTGGTGTGTGAGACGGAAAGTAAAAGAGATAGGAAGGACAGCCCCAAGCATTGGTAGTGACACAGATTAAGGTAAACTAAAGCCTGACTGTCATTCTCGCTGCTTTTACTAATTGCCTTTAGGCCACCGGTCTAAAAGTTCAAATGTTAAAGGGTTATGGAAACCGAGCCTCCAAGGGACAGCTCAGACAAAATTGGGAAATCTGTCACCATTTACTCACCCCCGTGACTTCTGAAATTAGTATGACTTTGAGTTTTCGGCAAAACCCAAAATGGACGTTTACCTGAATGTCCAAGCTGCTCTTTTCCATTCAGCGAAAGCGTCACTAAATTATCATACAACTTCAGATGACTTGAGATATAGGGCTTGTGGGGTTGTATCAAGAAATGGGTATGAAATCACTAAAACTGACTTAAAACAATGTAGTATTCATGCCAGACCAGTAAGTGGCGCTGTAATTCTGCCACAGGCATAGCCTAAAAAAACGGAGACATGCGTGTAAACCTTGTGCGCTGTATAACAAACACAACAGGACAAACATGGAACGATATGCTCATTACTGTTTGTTAATAAAAATAGTCGCTTTTACGACAAAAGTCACGAAATATACGGATTGGCCGTTCACACAAAAATGCAAGGTTGTTGTTTTCAGATTAAAAAAAACACAAAAAAGGGGTTTCGGGCTCCCAAAATGCAGGATCCTTCTGGACGAAAATGCAGATATTGTTACGTATACACCTAAATGTATCTAAATGTATATCTCAGTGTTCATGGGCCCATAGAGTATGAGCTAATAAAAACTACCTTCACTGTTTATCATTTAGTTTTTTGTCTTTTTAAAGCGTGCCATCTCCAGTCCCCATCCACTTTCCTTCCTGAAGGATAGGATCCTTTTGTACTTCTTGGAAGTCATGCAGGCTTGGAACAAAATGAAAGTGAGTAAATGATGACAGATTTTTGTGGGCACTAGTTAGTAGCTTAGTAATCCGAGTAACGTGTAATTTATACATGTTGAACGTGAGGTAAGACATTGGCAGTTAGATCAAAACTTGAGTCAAAGAGGCAAAAAGTTATAATTATTGGTAATATTGGATAAAACTGATAGGAAGGAAGGAGGAAAGGAAGGAAAAAAGAAAGAAATGATTGAAGGAAGGAAGAAAAAAAAAAAGAAACAAGCAAACAAACAAAAAGAAAGAAAGAAAAACAAACAAACATAAAAACTTGACCAGACCAAAAAAAAAAAAAAAAATTTTGTGTTTTTGTAAATAAATAAATGGTATTTGTATATTTGAAAAGTCATAATTTTTGCAATTAGAAACTTAGTTTTATGCATACTTCCCTACTACACAATAAGTAAAAAAAACAATATGTGTAAATTTACAGTATTCATAAAACAGTACCCATATGACCTACTCCTGACGTCATGTGACAATGACAACAGGATGGGTGTAGTACGACCGTTTTTACTTTTTAATGGTTGTCGCAAACTATGTACTTAAAAAAAGCACCAACTCAGAGAGTATTTGATTTCAGATGCATCATGTAGTGAAACACAAAATGTTTGGTCTACACGTCCGACACCATACATACTTTAAGATTGTTCTTTTACCGTAATGATAACAAACCTTCATAATTATAGGGGGCGACAAATATCTGTGCCGTTAAGCTGCAAGATGTCAACGGTGCAAAAACTTTCTGAGAAAGATTATAACAGCACTCTAAACATTTTACGGGTGAAAAAAAGAACCACTACTGTAAACTGAAAATGCGTCTTACCTGATGTGAAGAACATGGGAGTGATTTTATTGAAAACATGGAAAAGAGAGGAAGAGAGAGAGAGAGAGAAAAAAAGGAGTTAGTGATAAGCTCAAAAGAGTTCAAAGCATTTGCAGACCGTTTCATACCTCTGGCAAGAAATCACAGAGCAAATAACGGTATTTACACAGTGGATGAATCCTCATTGGTAATGCTGGCAGTGACATCACTTTGCATTTCTTTCAGAGATGCCAAATTCGATGCCTCTGTTGGTTGCGAAGATCTAAGCGTGAAACACAGTAAGCCCTGGAACAGATAGCCGTTTGATGTACGGACTCCAAATAGACGCTCTAAACTGGAATGACATGAAATTAGACAGCTTGCGCGTGCGTGTTTTTGCGAAGTACGTGCTAATATCGCTTTTGAGTGATGCCTTACTCTCCTGACCTCTAACCAGGGGTGCTGGGGTTCGCTTGGTGTTCGCCTTGAAGCAATAAATATTCATGGGCTTTTCGCTTGACCCTCCCACCCACATAAGCCCCGCCCACCCGCCTGCGTTCATACCATCCGAGGCCATCTGCATTAGACCGAGTCAAGCTGTGCGCTCTCTCTCACCTCCTTCAAACCCTTCCATGCTTCCAGAACGGAGCCAGTTCCCCATACTCTCGTCCAAGGCAACCTACACTTGGCACGCCAGGCGGAGAAAACACACAGCTTGCGTCTCGGTGCTCAATCTCGCTCTCTCCCACCACCAGTGCAGAAAATAATGCAAGCCAGAGACGATTTTCATACCCCTCGCCCATGCTTAATGTTATGGAAACTGAGAGGAGATTGTGTAAGACTGGGTAATACACTGGGACATTTATATACAAAGTATAGTCACACCGAAAGAGTTTTTGATGCGTGCTTTTGCATTTAAAGAACGGCGGAGCTGTTGAAATAGTCTTGGTATTACGAAATGTTAATTTTTTTCATTATTTTAACAAACAAACAAACCCCAATCTTCAAACAAGCAAGAAATAATAAATTTTATTATTATTATTATTATTCAAATTGACAGTTTTCAGATTTTTCTATACAAAATAAATCAATCATTCAATAATCATCAAATAAAGAAATTCAGTAGTAGTAGAAGTAGTATGGAACTGTAAAAATATTTTGGCATCATAAAATAACATTTTTCCAACAAAAACTGAATAAGCCTATAAAACTATAGACAAATAAGTAAGTAAATATTTTAGTAAACAAACAAACATAAATATTATGATTTTTATAATCAGTTAAAATATTTTGCTTATTATTGTTAAACAAATGTGTACACGATAAAAGTGTACACCAATTTTCAAACAAATAAAAAAACAAACAAATTGTTAACAAATAATTAATTTGAATAAGATGCAATATATATTTTAAAAATGAAAAGGTCAAACATCTGCAAATGATTTTATATAAATCAAATTAGAGGCGCTTCAGCACTGGACAGCGGCGCTTCCATTCAAATGAAGTGCACAAAAATCTGCATTCTTTCCAAAACTCTCTCGCAACATCCTCTATTGGTCGGCTAAACACCAACCCCAACATTAGTTAACAAGTTAAGCCAGTGTTGTTTTGTTGGGTTGGTTGAGATGTTCCAACAAACAGCAATTCGGTAAAAACCACAGAGCCACAACCTTCACCCTCTTTGGGGGAATCAACCTAGAAAGGGCTTATTTATAGTTGTGTCTGCATATTAAGCCGGGACGCAAAAAAAAAAGTATTTTAACAAAGTACAAAATTACACAAACCACCTTGAAAGAATAAAGCAGAGTTTGCGTTTCAGCACCGGACAGCTCCCAAAGAGCCTCGACTGGGAAATGCAAGGGAGTGGCAACAGGGACGAGCTTACCGAAAAAAATAAAGGGTTTAACCAACAGCGCTTCACTCAACTCCACCGTGCTGCAACGTGCCAGGCCTGGAGCGAGAGTGTGCTGGAATGATAAACAAACAAGCGTTTTCTATTTTTTTTTTCAGAAGAGAGGAGGAAGTAAAGCTTGGGAGGAGATGGGGGGTGAGAAAATAAGACTCAGGGGCATTGGAACATGAGCTGATTTCAGCTGTGCGCAAACGGGCGTCAGAGGATGAGCGCAGAGCGTCAGATGTTTGAAGAGGGCTGACGCAAGAGGGAGAGGATGAAGCTGCTATTGGCGACGTGACGCCTCTGGAAACTTCCACATGAGACGAGCGGAGCGCGTGCGGGCAAGAGCACGAGCTGGAAAAGCTTATGCTAGAGGATTAGTTTGTCTAAAAAATGAGAACTCGGTTGTCGTTTACACATCCTCACGTCGTTCCGAACACTTGTAGGTTTAGTTTTCTGCTGGGTACAAAATTAGACATTTCGACTTATGGTCAGTAGTTTCCATATAGTGAACGGGATATGAGCTTTCAAGCTTATGAAAAAAGTCTGTATGACTTGTGTACTTCAAGTCTTGAAATTTACATCAAAATTTGCCGAGAGCCTTCCTCTCCACTGAGATGTTAACTGTCACGATCGGACCATCGGGAATCAGATCACTGAAGGTCGTTCACTCCGGGGACAATAACTAGGAAGATAATGACAAAGGTAGTTATCGATATTAAGGAACAGCAGAGTTTATAATGATGTTGTTGGAATCGCTGGAATTTGTCCAGCTGATGAACGATAAAACTTTCAGCCAATCAGAATCATTCCTGCTGTAACGAGCTCGATGATGTTAAAATATATGGTTGATAATCGCTGGTGTGGACGCTAATATTGTTATCCTTGTAGTTATCGTTCTTGGTGTGAACAGGCCTTTAAGAAGTGGATTTCGTCTGCAAAAATTCACCAAACAATGGTAAACGCTCTCTACAACTTCACATTTGTCGAAACCGATCACACTCGTCTTACTGATTTGAAGCATGAGAGCCAACTTATAATGACTTTGATTTTTGATTTTAACAACGCTTCAGAAACCGTCTCTGTGCACCTGAGTGGGGCTTAAAACAGGACAAAAACGACCAGAAGGTATCGTAAAGATTTGTGGGAAATTTCACGAATTTGTACCCGTCGCATGGAAAAACCTTTCAGATCCTGTGGATCTGTCCCCACTTTTTATTAATGCAAAATTGAGTTTGGGGCAACGAAATGACTCGAATGATTCAATGCAAAAAATCCAGTTCGAAAGAAAATATTATTCGCAAATGCAATAAAAAAATAAATAAAATTGGTTGACGTCATACCGACTGTATTTTGCTCATGAATGAAAACTCACGTGGGTTTAAAAAAATTGTTAATTTTTGGCGAATTAAATTAGTTACGTATTGTTTCGCGGGACTTGGAAGAAAACGAAAAAGTGAAACGACGCAGTTTCCCATCAATCCTGACGTCTCGGCGGCTACGCGAATATTTGGGGTCATTTTTATCCTTTGTCTTGTCTCTTCAAGTAATTTAATATTCATCCTCCGCTCGAAAAACAATACTACACACTTCTCACACAAATAGGGATTCACACACACACACACACACACACCTCTGACATTTTAATCATAGACAGGAGCACTCAGAGTTCAAGACAAAGCCCAATCACTCACAAGATAATTTGGGTCTCCACTTCAATCAGTGGCCTTGGTAATCGCATCAGGCCCTCTTACAGTCTCTTTTCTCTTTTTCTCTCCGTCTCTGTCCCTCACTTTTGTCTCAGGCTTGCGGGAAAGACAATGGGCTTTTTCATTGGGAAGACATGTTTAAAAAACGGCCCATTGTCCACAGGAGCAAGCACCAAATCAGGGCCATCAGGATCACCTGTAATTAGTGTTGCTGCAATCAGTCTTAATCAAGCCTGCTCAGCTTGTATAAACTTTAGCCGTAAAAATTAACACCTTTTAAAATGTCAGCATAATTGCAAGAGGAGGCAACAAGTGCAAGCAGTAATAATAGTAATGAATAACAATGCTAGGGTAATGAAAGAGACTAACTTTGGTTGGAATGGCATTATTAGAGTTATCAGTACTGAAGTATTTTAAAAGATTATTTATTTATTTATTTATTTACGCTTGATAAATAATAGAGTATTAAATGTAAGAAGTGTAAAGGGTGTTTGTTGTTGTTGTTGTTTTAATGAACTGTAATTTGAATAATTAATTTGCATATTTTTTTCTTTATTTCTTCTTTTTGCAAATTGGTTTTGGAACGCATAGCTTTCATTTTCAGAATAACCACGCTATTGTAATAAGAGTAAGACAAACTTTGGTTGGAATGCCACTTTCAAAGGTATTAGAAAAGGAGTATTGATATTATTTATGATAAAAGTATTAAATGTAACCAGTGGAAATGGTGGAACAGTGGGGTTTTTTTAATGCACATAAATAATTTCTTTGCATCTAAATTTTTTTTCCTTATTTTTATTTTTTTACATTTATTTCTTTTTGAAATAAGTTTTGAAATGCACAAATATTTCAGGGAAAAAAATTATAATTATAATCACACACACCAACTTAATTTCAAATATATTTTAATTTATATGTGCAATTTTATTTATTATACAGGTATTATAAAAATAACTGTTAAAGTTTTAAACTGTTTTAAGTACATATATATATATATATATATATATATATATATATATATATATATATATATATATACACACACAATATACATATATATTGAGAGAGAGAGACAGAGAGAGAGAGAGAGAGTTGTTTTATATTAAATGATTCATTTGAATTTAGTCCCAAACTTTATTCATTTTAACTTTTTACTATTCGTTTAACTGATATTTTTTTAACAGTTTTAGATGTATTAATTATTTTATTTATTTTCAATTGTGAAATATAAAATGACCAATCCATTAATACAATAAAATATCACTGAAGTACATGCAATAAACTTTAGTTTTTTTCTGGAGTTGAAGTCAAATTGAGGGATATAAAAGCAAAGAGTGGAAGTGAGGGATGAGATGGAGTGATAAGGAACTGTTTTGACAAGCAGGAGCGGAGGGATAGAAGTCTTCTGTGATGCCTAGTGAAGTGACACCTTGCTGACACGCAAGCGCACGACCCCCTGCTGCTGCGTGTGTGTGTGTGTGTGTGTGTGTGTGTGTGTGTGTGTGTGTGTGTGTGTGTGTGTGTGTGTGTGCGTGCGTGCGTGCGCTCACACCCAAATAAACACACACCTAAACACTCTTCCACATCTCTCTCCTTCCCTATCTGACAGATCCGAGTGGAGCGACCGGGGGATAACAGCAGACAGAAGGATCAATTTAAATGATCTATGAAAGATATTAGTAATGACATTTATGAATACTTTATGGAACCTAGAGAACGTCATCATAAATTTTTATATAGGGAAATGAGTCAAGAATATAAAACAAACAGCATTAAATTTTGAGCGAGACATCCATGTCAGACTGAGCGCGTTCGGAGAACGGGAAGGGGAAAAAAACGCGGAAGACGGAAGGAAGGAGACGGCACTTTGTCATCCAGCAGCTATTCTGGGCCTTCGGAGACTCTGAGACTCGGACGACAGCGGCAGCCTGCGGGGAAGGAAACTCCGAGAAAACACTCAGCCGTCGATGCGCTTATCGGCCTATTGATCGCGCTCTGCAGGAATAAGCTAAGTTGATTTTCCTGTATTGGATAAAAAGCAGGGAGTTCGAGTAAATACAAAATCAGCAAAAGCCCTTTTGAATGTTCCTGATTCGTCAAATGTCGTTGGCGTCTCTCCCGATTCCATAAAAAAAAATAAAAAAACCTATGGACCGTTCAACCAAATGAAAGCATCCAACATAAATCAATAAATAATAATGACAATAATAATAAAATTATATTTTGAATTAGTGTTCTTATCTTATTCCTCTGTTTAAAAAAATAAAATCTATAAATGAAACAGAAAAGAAATTACACATTAATTAAAAAAATTCACACACACACACACATATCTATCTATCTATCTATCTATAAATATATATATAGTCTATATATATATATATATATATATATATATATATATAGTCTATATATATATATATATATATATATATATATATATATATATATATATATATATATATATATATATATATATATATATATATATATATATATATATATATATATATATATATATATATATATATATATATATATACAGACGTGGACAAAATTGTTGGTACCCTTTGGTCAATGAAAGAAAAACTCACAATGGTCACAGAAATAACTTTAATCTGACAAAAGTAATAATAAATAAAATTCTATAAATGTTAACCAATGAAAGTCAGACATTGTTTTTCAACCATGCTTCAACAGAATTATTAAAAAAATAAACTCATGAAACAGACCTGGACAAAAATGATGGTACCCTAACTTAATATTTTGTTGCGCAACCTTTTGAGGCAATCACTGCAATCAAACGCTTCCTGTAACTGTCAATGAGACTTCTGCACCTCTCAGCAGGTATTTTGGCCCACTCCTCATGAGCAAACTGCTCCAGTTGTGTCCGGTTTGAAGGGTGCCTTTTCCAGACTGCATGTTTCAGCTCCTTCCAAAGATGCTCAATAGGATTGAGGTCAGGGCTCATAGAAGGCCACTTTACAATAGTCCAATTTTTTCCTCTTAGCCATTCTTGGGTGTTTTTAGCGGTGTGTTTTGGGTCATTGTCCTGTTGCAAGACCCATGACCTGCGACTGAGACCAAGCTTTCTGACACTGGCTAGTACATTTCTCTCTAGAATTCCTTGATAGTCTTGAGATTTCATTGTACCCTGCACAGATTCAAGACACCCTGTGCCAGACGCAGCAAAGCAGCCCCAGAACATAACAGAGCCTCCTCCATGTTTCACAGTAGGGACAGTGTTCTTTTCTTGATATGCTTCATTTTTTCTGTCTGTGAACATACAGCTGATGTGCCTTGGCAAAAACTTCGATTTTGTCTCATCTGTCCACAGGACATTCTCCCAGAAGCTTTGTGGCTTGTCAACATGTAGTTTGGCATATTCCAGTCTTGCTTTTTTATGATTCGTTTTCAACAATGGTGTCCTCCTTGGTCGTCTCCCATGTAGTCCACTTTGGCTCAAACAACGACGGATGGTGCGATCTGACACTGATGTTCCTTGAGCATGAAGTTCACCTTGAATCTCTTTAGAAGTCTTTCTAGGCTCTTTTTGTTACCATTCGGATTATCCGTCTCTTAGATTTGTCATCAATGTTCCTCCTGCGGCCCACGTCCAGGAGGTTGGCTACAGTCCCATGGATCTTAAACTTCTGAATAATATGTGCAACTGTAGTCACAGGAACATCTAGTTGCTTGGAGATGGTCTTATAACCTTTACCTTTAACATGCTTGTCTATAATTTTCTTTCTGATCTCTTGAGACAACTCTTTCCTTTGCTTCCTCTGGTCCATGTCGAGTGTGGTACACACCATATCATCAAACAACACAGTGATTACCTGGAGCCATATATATAGGCCCAATGGCTGATTACAAGGTTGTAGACACCTGTGATGCTAATTAGTGGACACCTTTGAATTAACATGTCCCTTTGGTCACATTATTTTCAGTGTTTTCTAGGGGTACCATCATTTTTGTCCATGCCTGTTTCGTGAGTTTATTTTTTTAATAATTCTGTTGAAGCATGGTTGAAAAACAATGTCTGACTTTCATTGGTTAACATTTATAGAATTTTTATTTATTATTACTTTTGTCAGATAACAGTTATTTCTGTGACCATTGTGACTTTTTCTTTCATTGACCAAAGGGTACCAACAATTTTGTCCACGTCTGTATATATATATATATATATATATATATATATATATAATTTTTTATGTATGAATTATTTTTTGAATTAAAAATATTATTTTATTTAGCATTTTATTTATATTCCCCAGTAAAAAATTAAAATAGATACCATTTATATATATATATATATATATATATATATATATATATATAAATATATATGTAATGAATTAATTACAGAAAAGTAAAAATTCTAAAATATATAAATATAAATAGTTTACTATAAAACAAGAAAACAAATAAATAAAATATGTTTTCTTATTTGTTAGTCTTAATAAATTAATTAATTAATTAATTTAATATAGATTTACTCAAGAGGTGAAAGGTCACTAAAAATAGCTGGTTTCAATTACAAACAATACAACGTTTTCTTGAAATGTTCTTAAAGTTTACTGGAACACAACGAAACGATGATTCATGATATTTCCCACACACTTATAATTAACACATAGCATTAGATTTTGATAGTATTTTGTAAGGAACGCTCATGTGTGAGTTTTGTCTTCCACATGCTGCGAAACATCTCGTGCGTCTTTTATTTTACATACATTATGGCACAAAGTCTCTCCCGACACGCTCTTCCTTCACTGAAGAGTACGCTCTCCAGGGACCCGAATCTGCAAAAAGTTCCTCATCTCTAAAGCTGTTATTTTTTAGCGTTCCCCGATTTACATACCAGTGAAAATCCCTGTTTTTCTACACACTGATGGCATGACAGGTGAGAGACTATAAAAAGCCCAACTCAACCCTGCGCAGATGGCTCAGCAGAAACTCAAATCACAGAGACAGCGAGCAAAGTTTTATCATTCCTCATCCTAATTAAAGTTATCGATTGGCTTTTTTAGGTTTGGGGTGCGAGACGTCAAAAGCACTACATCTCCAGTTTCTGAGTCAAAAGTCCAATTACGCAAATGTTTCTTTTCTCTAGCAGTGGCTTTGAATGTTGAATCTCCACCGTCGCGTTGAAAAGTCTTTAATAAGAAAAAAAACGAATCTAATGTTTCGGAACTTTAAATGTCTACAATTTCTGTTTCAGCAAAATAGGTACATTTTAGTTTACAAACTATTTACTGTGAATTTTTACGTGAAGAAACAAAATGACTAAAATGACTAAATCAAAAATGCGTACGTAATAAAATAAACAAAATACAACCATAATAATAATTATTATTTCTAGTTACGTAACCTTTCTTAAATAAGAACCATTTTTAAAAAATGATTAACTGTTTTAAGTTTAAAAATTATAAATAAAATGTATAGTACTATTTATAATAATAAACAAACAAAATGACAACAATTATTGTTATGTACTGTGATATTAGTGTGGCTATTTTCAAAATAGCTGATCAATATTTAATAATAAGTACTAGGTAATACTACTTAATTGAAATTAATGTCTAATTAAGGTTTAATCAAAAATAAATTTATTTTTGTGACAATTATAATTAAATAATAATAATAATAATTATTATTATTATTATTATTATTATTATTGTTATTTTTATTATTAAAATATTAGTAGTAGTAGTAGTATATAATTAATATCTTATTACTAATTAATAATATTATTAATAATATTAATTATTCAATATTACATTACCATGTTATATTAACAGTGTAATTATACAAATTATATATCTATTATTATTATTATTATTATTTTTATTTATTTATTTATTTGAATTTGCATCAATTGTGAATTTGTATATCAAATATTTAGTTTACATTTTTCTTCCAGTTCAAAAAAAAAAAAAAAATCTAATATAACTATAACTGCTATTAAGGCAAAAAAAAAAATCTTCACAATTTACAAAAATTCGAACTGGGAATAGTGTTAAAAATGTTCAGTGCGTGATCCGTAACCAAGACTTTTGTGTCTAAACCAAAACTAACTAACAACCCTACCTAAGTATTCACTAAAAAGTGAGTAAAAAGTGTTACTAAATGCAGTCAAAATTGCAAAAATTCATCAACTCTGCCCAATAGCTCAAATATTGCGTATATTCTCCGGGTCACGAGGAGCTTTGTATTCAAATAGCACCTGTTGGAAATAAGCACATCTAAACTGAGAATAATTACAGTGATTTGCGTGAACGGGAGGAGCGCGCAGTAATTGCAGTGTATTGCGCAAGCGGCGAGAGCACGAGCTTGCAATCCCGCCCCAGAGTTCAGCGCGCGCGGGAGCCAGCAGCCAGACCGAGCTCCGTCAAAAGAGGCCGCGGATAGCAGCGGTAATTAAGTCTCTGTTTCCACGGCAACGTGTAAGCCAACCGGGAGCGCGCGCTTGACACGGGCCTGACGCCGCTGCTTATTAGCTCTGGCTAAGACCAACGCAAATATTTTGATAATAAGCGGGCGTTAATGACTCTGATGTAAAGGTGCCGCGGATGTAACCTTCAAGATGTAACGCCGCAGACTAAACAGGGCTGTGTGGTTATGCTACATCCGAGAAAACACTGACAGCGTTAGCAAAGGAGTGACTAGCTGAGAGTAGCGGTGCAGCTAACTTTACTTTTCCTTCAAGACCGTGATATCAGTGCTGCTTTTTTAGCCACCGAATGCTTCACTATTAACTAATAATCAAACGTTCTCTCCGTTTCTCATGTTTAATAAATTGGTTCGTCGTGGCTGTTCGTGTAAAGAATGGGTTCGTGACTTCCTGGTTCTGTTTTATTTGAACACTGTGGGACATTTAGTTCGATACAGTCCTCAAAAGTGCAGTGTTACAGAAAAAAAGCTGTGAATAAAAAAAAAGTGTGCATTTTAGTTTATTAACTGTCCTTGATGTCAATATATATTTAATATTTATAAGAAATCTTAAATCTAACGCCTTTAAACCTCTCACTGTTTAAGAATAATTATTAATAAATAATAATAATATTTAATAAATTGGACGTTATTTTAAAAATAATAAATTGAATGTTTTCTTTTTAACCAATTATACCAGTATCTATTATAATAATTGTTGTTATTATTATTATTAACATTATTATTATGTACGTGATACCTAATAGTGTAGATATTTTCAAAACAGTAAATAATATATTTCACATTAGTTAATAATAATAATAATAATAATAATAATAATACATTTTATTGTTAATATTTAGAAAACACCTAAAAGTAATAAACAAATAATGATACATTCTGTTGTTGTTCATTTTCAGTGCTTGTGTTATTATTGCAGCCTTGTTCAAAAATTGTTCAATTATTATTAATAATAACAGTAATGATGATGATCGCGATGATGATGATTTTCCAGTACCATGTTATTACTGCAGCTATTTTGATAATAGTTTAGCTGTTATAAATATGTTCATAATAAGTAATAATAGAAAACAAACGAACAGGTAGGTAGCTAGATGCAGCTTAAGCAGCTTTGCTAGTTTTTGTTTTCAAATGCGTACGTAGACGGACGGTTACGGTCCAGCTTTGTTTTTAGAAATCCGAATCGCCATTTAATTTCTCGAAACACTCTCAAATGCGCCAGCCGTAAAACTCTCAAAGCTTCCTGTAAAAAGCCGCACAGCGTTGTCGTCTCGCTCTCTCTCTAGCTTTGCCCGTTACAAATGATGTTATTTAGCAAACGTCTAAACCGACACCCGCGGGATGCGGCGCTTGATGGGAGAGAATGTATAATATTGCATACGGCATTAGCACGGTGTAAAGGCCCCAATGATTGGTGTTAAGGTTTTCATTACATGAAGTGAGTAATTGCTTGTCACTCGGAGCTGGCACGTCCCACAATCATCCTCACTTCTGTGTCATCAATCAGCCGTTAAACTGCTGACGAGCCGGGCTCCCGTTTAAGAGCAGTGGCGGAGACCCTTTGTTCGCTTCGTTACCTTTGCTGGAGAACGCCGAGGAACGAGGCAGGAACGAGACGTGCATCAACTTTGGATCTGTTTGTCCAACCAATAGAAAATTAAATCAGTGGGGAGTGACGCTATTGTTTGTTCATCTAAACGTGTTTCTGCATCTTTCTGTCTAGAAGTTCATCTGTCTAACTACATCTCCGATCTTTTTGTTGTTGTTGTCCTTTTAAGATTTTGTTAGGACGGTGTAGAGTAGACAGGAAGTGAAGTAGGAGAGAGAAGGAAGTGGGATTTGAACTCAGGGAGCTTGTAACGCAACAGCACTATTTACCAGCACATTAGCCACTAGACTATCAGCACCAGCATATCACTTCAGACATGTCTGTCTACCCAATCACCTATTCTTCTGTCCGTCTGTATATCCATCTGTCTATCTATATATCATCCGTCTATCTATATATCATCTGTCTATCTATATATCATCTGTCTGTCTATCTATCCAGTTGTCTGGCTGTTTATCTATATATCCATATGTCTATCTATATACCATCTGTCTATCTACATATCTATCCATCTATCTATATATCATCAGTCTATCTATATATCATCAGTCTATCTATATATCATCACTCTATCTCTCTGTCTATCTATCCAGTTGTCTATATATATATCCATATGTCTTTCTATATACCATCTGTCTATCTACATATATATCCATCTATCTATATATCACCTGTCTATCTATATATCCATCCGTATATCTATATATCATCTGTCTGTTCATCTATCCAGTTGTCTGGCTGTCTATCTATATATCCATATGTCTATATATGTATCATCTGTCTATCTATATATCTATCTGTCTGTCTGTCTATCTATATATCCATCCGTATATCTATATATCATCTGTCTGTTCATCTATCCAGTTGTCTGGCTGTCTATCTATATATCCATATGTCTATCTATATATCATCTGTCTGTTTATCTATATATTTATCTATCTGTATATCCATTCATCCATCCATCTATCAATCTATATTTCCATCCAACTGTCTGTCTGTCTGTCTATTTATACATTAATCCCTCTATCTATATAAACTTCAGTCCGTCTATCTATCTATCTATCTATCTATCTATCTATCTATCTATCTATCTATCTATCTATCTATCTATCTATCTATCTATCCACCCCACTGATTTAATGTATATCCAACTATATATACACATATATCTGTCTATCTCTTTGTCTATATATATATATATATATATATATATATATATATATATATATATATATATATATACACTCCTGTCTATAGATCTTTCTCTATATTTATACTGTATATCAATCTGTCTGCCTATATAACAGCTTGTCCATTTGTCTTCCCGTCTATCCATCTACATATCCATCCCATCTGGTGTCTATCCGACCATCTCTCTGTCTGAATCCATCAGTCTTTCTTTCTGTCTACATATCCATCCATATGTCTGTCTATCCACCGTCGAGGAAAATGACGTTGAGGGCAAGATATAGCTTTGATCTGCTTGTCCAAGCAGTGGAGGAAAACATCACTGGGAAATCAGCGCGCAAAAATGACACGTTTCAACTTTAAGATGTCAAATGTGCTTGTCTAAGGAACAAAGAAGTGCTAAATTGAAGTCTCTTGGCAAGCCTGAATCGTAATAAAGCAAAACACAGGCCTATCTAAGATCATAATCATCAATAAAAGTCACTATCTGTCTATCTTTTCCATTTCTCCAGCAGTGTTTACTTAGAAAACGGAGTATGAATCCCAATGCCTCCTTGTTACACGTGGCCAGTCGTCTAGATCTCTTGCACATCAAACTGAAAGTTGAGGCAGAGAGTGCAAGACAAGCTTTTTCATTCTTTTTTCCTTATTATTAATTTCTTTTTTATGTAATGAAGTCTCCCCCGTGAGAACGGAGGGTCATGTACACACTATTACTGATGTAAGTGCAATCAGGATAAAATGCCAGAGTGCCGCAAATGATGATGGCTGGGAGAAAGCGTGTGTACTCTTGCATGTGATGTATGAGTGCAGGCGTGCGTGACATTAGTATTAACCTACATGTTTTATCTGGAGATTGACTACTAACACAACCTACAATCATTCTATCTATCCGTCAATCTGTCTGTCTATCGGTCTATCCATTTATCTAACTACTATCTGTATGTCTGTCTCTCTGTCTATCTATCTGTCTATCTATCCATATTTCTTCCTGTCTGTTCATCCATCCATCTACCATTTGTCTATCCATCCGACTATTTATCTAACATCATTCCATCCATCCATCCATCCATCCATCCATCCATCCATCCATCCATCCATCCATCCATCCATCCATCCATCCATCTATCCATCCATCAACTCACCTGTTTATCCATCCAACTATTTATCCGACTGTCTATCCAACTATCTTTCAGACTTATCTTTCTGTCTGTTCATCCCTGCATCTCTCTAGGTACATTACATATCAATCCATCTTTGTCTATCCATCCTTTATCTATTTATCTGTCTATCCAACTATCTATCAAAGTGTCTGTATGTCATCCATCCATCTACAGTATCTATCCATTCCATCCATCATCCATCCATCCATCCATCTAGGCACATTACATATCTTTATATATACCATCACAAAGTTGCAATATTGTGTCGCAATGTTTTTATATATATTTCTGTCTATCTATCTATCTATCTATCTATCTATCTATCTATCTATCTATCTGTTTTATTAAGTCGGCTAAATCTTACAGCCGGTTTGTTTACTGACTCCACACTAGCATCACACTCTGAGATTTCTGAAAACTTAATATCCATCATGAAAGAACCAACAGGGTCCGGAGGCAGGGCTCAGTCTGCTGCTCTTGCCGGAGTAAACACTGGTCGGTCGGGCAGGCAGGCAGGCAAAGAGAAGGGCGGCAGCGAGGAGCGATGGGAGATCAATAGCTTAATGGAATTAGCCTGGCTTTGAAAACACCTCTGCCAATCATATTTACAGAGGCTTGCTTTTCAGCGCCAAGCCTGCTCAATATTTAAAGCCAGAGACTATGAATCGCTATCAGTACCTTAACACGGCAGCTGCTGTCCGGGGTAGTTTACCTCTAAGGCTGAGAAATGCGAATCAAGGTCTTGTTAAAGTTGGGATGCGTCTACAGGAGGCTGATTTCTTTTCACTTTTTAATATGGGCCAGGGTGCACTGTTGCCCATGCACAGACGTACTTGGAAGAAAATGCAATTTGCGGTGCCCATGTACACATATACTTGCACAAACACACTTACGGATTCCCAATGCACCCGCATAACTTAATTCAGCGTAGCTGCTCGGCTTGACATTTTAAGCCATTGTGCTAAATTGTCTCTGCATGGCATATGCTCAAATCTATTTCCTGTCTGGTTAGCGGGCAAGAGTGTGGTTTACCTTCCAGCTTTCACCCGAACCTGACCTCCTCCCTAACTAAGTTAGCGGATCCACCCAACTTGCTCAATTTGAGTGTGGGGTCAAAGCCATCAAAGAGCCTGGAGATCAAGCGAGTCCAAATGCCCGGGCAGGCCAAACACACAGCCTAAGAGTCATGTGGCCGGGCCCGATTACGGACACAGAACAGATGCCCACCTGCTCCCACTGAACCTGGCCTACCGACGTGCACCCGGGGTCGCCCCGGGGCGCCTTAATGCGCCCGCTCCATCTGTCACCTCCAGAAATGAAGGGCGGGAGGCGGCCAAGAGCGCCAGCATTCCTCCAGATTCCACGCCATCCCATCCCATCCCATCCCATCCCGAGTCTGGCCAGGTTGGAGGACGGAGGCATGATTAAACTGGCGTTCTTCTGTAGTTACTCCCTTATCACCCACACGCAGCGGGGTCTTTGTGTCTCGGCTGACAAACTTGACATTGAACGCGCTAATGTAACAAGGGAATGGGAGCGGAGAGGAAAAGTTGACAAAGCCTTCTTGTCTACTCCGATGCAGCTCAATCTTTCTATTAAACAAAGACAGCTCGTCGGGAAATGCTGTTTCCTGCGGCCGCGAATACATGGTACAACAGAAAAGGTAGGACGAGAGAAGTCAGCGGGGTGTATGAGGTTTGCATATTAAATAAACGGAAGCCATGTATAGTTTGATAGAGTTACGTGGGCCACTGAAAGCTTTTGGAGAATCTGAAAAATGAAATTACAAAAACATACAAATATCACATCCAAAATAATAGTTTTTGTTTATAATGTGTGTACTGTGTATGTTTTTATGTATATGTAAAGTATATATTTTGAAAATATTTACATCCATATATTTATATGCATATTATATATATATATATATATATATATATATATATATATATATATATATATATATATATATATATATATATATATATATATATATATATATATATATAAATGCATTTAATATATATAATAAAAAAATATTTGATAAATGTATTTACTATTTACATTGAATATTTCTATAAAAATAAGACGTAAAATATACATGCACACACTTACATTAAAACAATGAAAATATTAAATATTAATTAACTAAATGTTACACATACGGTTTGGCATACTCGACAAATAAACTTCAGCTATATATAAATAGTACGTACAAATATACATTACTGTTAAAACATTTAAAACTATTAAAGATTTCACTAAATGTTGCACATAAAGCAGTTAAGGCCACAATTCTCTCGCTCCTCTCTCTCATCTCTCACTCCTGGTCATAAATGATTATTATCAGTTCAAAGGCTCCCTTTATTCTAATTGCCTTGTAAATAAACTTGCTTGTCATTATTTCTCAAGCCAATTACATGCTGTCTAATAGCAATGCTTAATTAGCACACACTCTGCCGGAAAAGAGTGCGGGCGAGAAAGACAAAGAGAAGAAATGAATGGAAGCACAAGACGAATGTTGGTGGGGAGGGAGGGCGGCATTCTGCGCCTAATTATATAGTCGTCAGTTTTTCTCAGCAAGCACAATGCCCGCTAGTCATTCCCTCCCCTCCCCTGCCTCTCTCGGGTACCGTTCAATGGCCCCGTACAATGGCCCTCTCCATGGGGTCTGACCCACAGGCCTTAACAGCAGGTTGGCAAGCCTGGCATTACAGAAAAGAGTGGAAAAAAGACAGTTTGTATAGGAATTACTCTCCATTTCCTTTCTGTAAAGGACAGAGATTGACAGCGGTAATCTCTCTGTGTCTTTCAGCACAGACGTCGACCTATTCGTGCTGCACTTTAAGTCTTTTTTTCCGCTGAAGCAAAAATCACGGCTGAATGTTTTATTTGTGATGACAAATGGACAGCGTAACTGCCCCTTTATTTTCTACAGCTATATAGTAATCAGGGTATGATGACTGAACTCTTTTGTGGACTGTAATGAACTATAATGCTAACGGAGCTATAATGTCATTTCATGAAGTCATAAAGGTTTAAAATAACTGGCTGTTATATTAATGACAGTATGCTATGTATACAATCAGAAATTATAAAGATTTTTTATTGATTTATTTATTTTTTGCTGCAGCTCAGGTTTTTCTGTCAACAGATTATTTTTTTTTGTAAACTGAATACAAAAACAACCTTTGAATCAGAGACATAATAATAACAATAACAACAACAATAATAGTAATTGATATGAAAGAATTTTTAAATATTTAAGAAATGTTTTTAAACAACTTTCGAATTGGAGACATAATAATAATAATTAAAAAATATGTTTAAAAGATTTTTTGCAAACTGAATACAACAAACGTCTAAATCACAGACATAATAATAATATTAACAGTAATAATAACACATTGATATAAATGACAAAAAAATATTTAAGAAATATTTTGCAAACTGAATGCGATAAATACCTAAATCAGAGACATAATAATAATTAAGTTTATTATTATTAAGACAACGGTCACCTATTGTCATTTATAATTATTATTTACAATAATAAAAATAATAATAATAATAACAATAAATAGCGAGCTTAATGCAATAATCATCTAAATCATCATTTTATTCATAAAAATAAATAAAATAAAATGTAAAAAAAAAGCACAAAAAAAGTCCACTGAACTTAATGCAATAATAATAATAATAATAATAATAATAATAATAATAATAATAATAATAATAATACATGTTCTCATATGTAAGCACAGGAAACAGGAACCGAGTGGAAAAAATGCAGTACTGTGCCTTTCTCTGGTCTCTGTTATCGAGGCATTTGAAGCAGCCTGTGGTGGAGGTGTGGTGATTACAACTGTGTTAAGAGCCGACACAGATCTGTACACGCCAAGATTAGACTCTGACCATTTACAGGCTCTGGGAGCGCGTGTCAGCGTGCGAGTGTGTGCGTGTGAGCGCTCGGCTTAATACAAGACACCTGCTGCCGTAATCGTGCTTCTCTTATCCTCATTCTGCATCAGACCACTGCTACACTTTCACCCCGTTATCAGCTGCCACTCTCCCTCTATCCCGGCCAATCAAATTTGTCACGGCGAGGCCGGCGATACGGAGGGGAGGGACGCCGGCGCTCCTGATAAGAGCCAGACTCACACAGGCTAATTTATTTATTTTTATTCCGTATTTCACGCCTGATGCTCTTTTATTTATTTATTTTTTTTTTTTTTTGCTCCGATCGAAAATTTCTCGCTCTGTTCGGTTATCAGTTCAGCGTTGGACGGGTAGGGGGCGGATCAGGTGGAGATGATATTGGCCGCCGTACAGCTCGCCGATCGGAAACAAGGTTACAGCGACTGTTTACAAGAGACTCTGTATAATGACAGTAATTCATCGAGACTTTGAGCCAGAAGGACTGCAGATATTGACAGGTTTATATACAGCGTTCACTGTAATCCAGACAACATCCTCAAGAGCCTTATAAACACACATTTATGCTCCGAATCCATTCATTATTCATGGAAAAGTAAATACTGCGATATAAATATAAATACTACATGATATGGACTGTTTAAAAAGGTTTCGAATAAGTGAACTAAAAAAATGTCATGTTTATTCTTAGAAAACATTTTGTCGGGTAAATAAATATATAAACGTTGAAAAATAAGTTATTAATGCTCCTTTGAAAGTAAAAACTGGATACACATTGTTAAATTATGCATACATAAAGATGGACAAATATAAATTCAGATAGCGAGCATTTCCGTTTAATTAATGTTGTTACTGGTGAGTAAAAAAAAATAGCTTTCACTATTTGAAACAACGCTGACATAAAATGTAATTATCGGATGAAAAAGCTAAAGCTGAAATGAGAAATGTAACTAATTGGAAGAAGTTTTATAAAAAAAAAATGCCAAAACTAAAACTGAAGTAAACAGAAACGTTTGTAAGCTCAATAAACGTTATTACAAAACAACAGCCAATAAAAATAACTAAATCCAATAAAATTACTACAGCGTGAAGAGGGGCGTTTCTATGATTCCCAAGTTTAAGATAATTCGGCTTTCTAAATATATTTTCAAACATATCGCGCAGGTCGTTGATATTATTTATGCACTTCTTTAATGTAAAAATTGTAATGTTTGCGTCATTAACTGTGACTGATATTGGAATCTACACAAGAATTACTTTTTTTCCATATCCCTGTCATCCTGTACAGCAGTCATAACCACGGTGTCTTCATTTGAACGTTCGCGACTTCCCTCCCCATAATCAGTTCTTTGTTTCTCTTCATTTGTAAAGCACACAGAACAGCAGGAGAACAACGCCCCTTGCTTCCCTCCTTCTGACCAGCGCAAAACACAAATGCATAGCTTATCCTTTTGTTACACGCCGCTGTAAATCGCAGTGAGGCGCTTAGGTTGTGTGAAGAGGAATGGGGAATATTTACAGCGCAGAGAGCGCCTGCTGAAACAGATGTAAAATAACAATGCGCCTTGTTTGTTTTCTTTCCAGCTCCGACTAAAGTAGAACAGAGATAACAGGGTGCGATGATCGCTGGCACCGCGAGACGGGCACTAGGCGAGCACGATGGACTCGGTTTGGAAATAAGAGTTGACTACCAGAGGTATTTTTGAAGCTCGCGGTCCACAAAGACATCCAGGGAGAGCAGAGACTCGCAACACATCTACGCCACACCATAAACTCTTTATTTTAATCACTAAACGCACGTTTCGTCATTTGCCGAAGAAATAAACGTGTCGATTTGAATCGGAAAATATGCAAAAAATGCAATAGTTGCGTTAAAAACTAAAAAATTATTTATTTTTGCCAACTGAAATACAATATGAAACTGAAAGCGTTCAAACTAAACCAGGTACCTTCACACGTGGCAACGTATAAAGCCTTTGTGCCAGCCGATCCTGCTATGCCTCAAAATATTTACCGACGACGCCTCTGGGGGACGCGCAGCAATTTGTTAGGAAAATAAATGACAAGATGGGTTACAGTAAATGAGGAGGAAAGGAGGACATGGAACATCAAGCCTGGCAGATATAAAAGGAAATTGTTATTTCAGTTTGCAGGTGGAGAATACATAACTCCTCAAGGTAGTCGCTGTTAAAACAGAAGATGAGTGCAGCCTGCGAAGAGCGTGGGATGAGGTTAAATTTAGACGCGATTGGCATTTTGTCAGGATTCTTGCAATGAGTGATTAGCATTTGCAAAAACTGTCTCTTAGCGTACAGGCAAAATATGAACGCTACGTGCAACCTAGTCGTGGCACAAAATTGCAACTTATGCACTGCAACACTCTAACATAAAAAGTAATATTAAAACGTTATGAGTTATAATATAATTAAAAATCGAAATAATACTATATATATATATATATATATATATATACTGTGTGTGTATATATATATTGTGTGTATATATATATATATATATATATATATATATATATATATATATATATACACATAACAAATATTATAGCTAAGTTAATTTAATTAAAATATATTACTAAATTATGAATAAAGCCCTCTGGGATACCATAATGAAAAGTTTGATTAGATGTTTTGTATGTTTTTTTTTTTATTGTTGTTGTTGGATAAACAAATACGGTTCTGCTATATTTCCGAGCTAATCAAAACAACAAACATTGCTCTATAAAAAGCAGACACTGACAAGTTGCCCAAGGGTGTACCATTTCACTATTTGCTGCGAACGGCTCGTTTCAAATAGGCATCCCGCATATTTTCGGGCCGCAACCCATCAGTTTATGAGCCACAGGTCTACACGTTCCTGAATTAAAAAGGCACGAAGCACATAAAACCACCCAAAAACGCAACAGCGCTGCTGCAGTTCTGTAATCTACTTCGGTGGACATCAAACTAGCAGTATTCAGGCCAGCGCTGCATCAACACACACATTCCTTTTTGGCCTTAGACTCTGGCAGGCACCTTCCGTCACACATTTTCCAGCACGGAGGAGAAACGGGCAAGATTTCCTACACCGAGCCTCCTTCTTTCCTATGCCTTTCATCAGCCGCCAATGTTCCCCACGCTTGAAACAAACAAAAAGGACGAGCGAGAGAGAGGAAGAGAGAGTGAGGGAAGGGGGGGTGAGCGGGAGATACAGCTGATGCTGTAATCACCCTGGATATATGCAATACATTTTTCTGCCGGAGCGAAGCTGCCATCTTTCCTGAGACCAGATGGCGACATTACAACACTAAGGTTGAGTGATTACACCTTACAGACCGAGAGGTTCAGGAATGGGGGTGAAAGCAAGATACTGCTACAGTGAATTATTTTCTCCACTCACTTTTATGTATTCTAATATTTGTATTTTAGTTTGGAGCTGCATATACAAGTATATATGAATACTGTACATTGGGGAAGTACCTTACAGTAAAGTGTGATTTGTTTTGTATGTGTGTGTGTTTCCTTGAGAGAAAAAAACCTGAATTACAATATATCTATATCTATATCTATATATATATCTACTATATATATATATTGTTCTGCTTTAAGATATATACTTTTAAATATCTATTATTATTAGATTTTAATTGTACTGAAATTCCTATAAGTAGGGTCCAAATTTAATTCCAAATTATAAGACCGACAATTTGAAGTTCAATTAGATTTGGAGTCCTCTTTCAATGTGATCCCCATTGTTTTTGAATATGGTAATCAAATATGTTAATCAAACAGTGCCATTGTATTACCATCTGATACCATCACTGAACCATGGTACTCTTTTGTAAGGCACAGTAAGAAGCCATCTGTCCCATCCCGCTCTAAAAACGACTCATCTGGAATTGGTATAATGTTGGTCTCTCAAACCCATCACGTACGAGAGTACACACGGGATGTGTGTCGACAGACAAGCGTAAGCGAACCTGGGTGGTGTGGTCACACCAGAGAAACATATCCTATCAGAGCTAGGCAATCTTGTTGCTCTGTGGTAGGAACCGAGGATCCGTGAGCCAGACTAATCTTGGAGACAGAGGTCAACAAGTTTGGAGAGTGATGTGGAGAAGCATGACACACCTGTCACATCGCAGCTCCGCCGTGAAATCCAGGCATTACCCATTCAGTGGAATGAAATGGAAATGGAATGAAAGGAAGCGTTACCAAGACTACGGCTGGAGATGGAGAGCGGGGAGGTGAAAATCGGATGTGAAAAAAGGGAGAGAAAGAGAGGAAGAAGAGCGAGGACATGTCGCAGTTAGAAGAACAAAGGGCTGGAAACAGGAAAGAGAGTGTGGAAGGGCAACAGCCACTTCTCTGTGGGCACTTGACCGAGAGCAAATGTAATATTTGCTTTCCTTCATGTTATTCTCGGTGTGGTTTGGATACATTTATGGATAGCTAAAAAACTGTGAAAATATTGAAACATTTCAAGTCGTTCAAATGACATATGATAGCCGTGATTCTAGTCAAGAAATGACGTAATAGTTTCTACATAAATACATCAATAGTATCTAGATATATATATACTGTATATATCACTGATATTGGCACCCTTGGTAAATCTGATCAAAGAAGGCTGTGAAAATGAATCTGCATTGTTAATCCTTTTAATATTTTATTTAAAAATTCACAAAAATGTAATCCTTCATTAGATAATAAGAATTTGAAATAGGGGGAAATATCATTATGACAAATATTTTTTTTTTCTCAAATACACACTGGGCACAGTTATTGGCACCTTTTTATTCAATACTTTTTGAAACCTCCAATTGCCAGTTTACCAGCTCCACATTTTCTCCTATAATGTCTGAAGAGGTTAGAGAACACCTGACGAGAGATCAGAGACCATTCCTTCTTCTAGAATCGCTCCGGACCCATTCCCAGCTCCATGATGGTGCTCCTTCTCTTTAGTTCACCTCAATCATTTTCTACAGGCTTCAGGTCAGAGAACTGGAATGGCCATAGCAGAAGCTTGGTTTTGTGCTCAGTGACCCATTTTTGTGTTGTTTTTGAGGTTTGTGTTTGGATTATTGTGCAGTTGGAGAATCCAAACATGACCCGTTTGGTTTCTAGAGTCAGTTACTTATTGATTTTATTAACTGTTGGTTTTGAGTGTTTAAAAGCTCTTTTTTTGTTTCATCTGACCATAGAAGAATTTATTTTCTATTAGAATTTCATTATATATATATTTTGTAGTAATTAATTTTTTTTTTGCAAGTTTTGCATACATATAATTATATTTAGAATAAGTAATGCCGCAGTTTTATTTTGCACGATAATTCAAATGACATAGTTTTTCATTTTTTGATATTCCACACGGAGAAAAATGGAAAGGAAATATGCTTCCTGAAAGGCAGCGAAACAAGCTGGTATTCACTCAGTGTTGCACTATATTAAAACGAGGCTAACACTAATTAAAGATGAGCCAACCTCACGGCAATATTACTTCAGTAAGACAAACATGCAACGGACCGAAAAAAATAAAAATAAATCGCAACAGTTATTTAAAAAAATACAAGCTTTCAAAGAATCAGGTCATCCTGACGAGCAATAAGAGCTGCGTCTTTAAATTCACGACCGGGAACTCTCATTGGGCGAGCTTCAGATGATTAAGAACCGCGAGGAAGGGGCGAGTACATATTTGCCCAACGGCGCACCACAGCAAATACGACGACACACATGCAAGACACACCTCTGGAGTCTCTCACCGGCATCATTATTTTCGCTTTCTTTATCCTTACATCCCTCTCTCCCTCTCTGAATTTCTTAAAGTAATTCACTCACTTCCTCCCCTCTTCTGACATTCACCATCTTTCTCTCCGCTCTCAGCCACCCCTGGCAGTCTGACAGCCGCAACCCCTCCCTGTCTCCCCAAACCCCTCAGGCGCTCTCTCTCGCACACACACTCTCCCTTTCTTTCTATCTCTCCCTCCCCCCCTTCAACCTAGTGACAGGGAGTCTTACTCATCTCCAGCCATAGCCCACAGCGCTCCGCCAACATCTGCTTATATAACTTGGTTTAATTTGAAGTATCTATGCCTGAACTGTCAGGCATCTCTCTCTACTCTCCTTTCCTCTATCAACATATCTTCTGTCCTTTAGTCCTGTTCCGATGGGATCCAATATAAATACGTTCCGGATGCGTCCCTATTAACATCGTCCAGGAATTGGCAAGGTTACGGGTTTGAATGCTACTAGAGAGCATAAAGAGCGATATCTCTTTGAAATTTGCTTTAGATGTCAATAGAGCATCGCTACACGAATACGAACGTTACCTCAAGTCACTTTTTAATATTACCAGTTACTTTGTTTTTGCAAATGAAAGCAGTTTCAAAAAATAATGCAGAACCAATGAGTATTTTTGAGAGATACATGTGGCGTTAACTAATTGATTGATTGAATTATTGTGTATAATTAGTGACTCATTTAGGTTTTGTTTCTGAATAATACAGTGTTTTCAAATGAATTAAGAGTCACGGATCTCTATTGAATTGTTAGTAAATCAGTTAACGTGCCCCTAATATGAGTTATGAACATTTTTTGAGAGTCTCAAACAACAGGTTGACATACATGAAAGGTCAAAAACACTTTTATTTTCTTATAATATGCATCTTTACTTTTATCTTTGATATCTCTTTACCTTATTTGTTCAACGACTTCCAAATGATTTGTTTAACGATTCATTTTTCTAGACCCCTACAGTGATTGGTCGATTTTATTTAATCGATATCATCTAGTGGCAAAAAAATGAATTAGCATTTTGAAACATGAAAATCTAATTTTCCCAGGTCTGTGAGCGCAAAAAGGGGAAGAGCAATATGCTACTGTTTCAACATAAAAACTTCTTGGGACTCATTTTAAAAACTACTTGTTTCAATGGTTCAGTGTCGACTCTTACTTTTAACTTCATACACGATGCACTTTGTTTTCGTTGTTTTCATTCACTTACACACTGCATTGTAGCTAATTTTGGAAAAATTCATAACAGGGGCACTTCAACCGAACGACTCATTGATTCGTTAACTCACTTAACAGGTCAGTTCACTTCTGAACAAAATCAATGAAGTGAATGACTGAATGAATCAAAAAGAATCGCTTCTGAATGCTTCCTGAATGAGTCAGTGTTTTTGAACGAATTGTTTAAGCAAATGATTCAGTGACTCAAAATAGAAAACGACTTGTCGCCACCTACAGGCACATCAATGATACCTGTTCCTGGAGAATCATGGAAAGGAGGATATTAGGGAGAATCTTAGAACTACTTTGAACGAATTATCTGAGAATTGCTGATATTAAACACAGATTTTGAGAAAACAAAGTTTTTTTTTTTTCACCTTGCATGTAAACCTATGTTTAGAGACCCCCAAAACAATATTAGGCTTTAAAATGGAATAACAGAGGCACTTTAATGCTGTGTATTTGTTTTTCTTGTATGCTGTGGTAAGCTTTCGCGCTACAGATCAAATTGCCCTTAAGTGGGACAACAGACAATTTTTGTCAAAAAGATATTTGTGAGACAAAAATAGGTTTTGCACTTCCTTAATTACATTAAATCATTCTATATTTAAAATGGGCTGAAATTTAAAACACAGTTTGACACAGATAATGTAATAATTACAGCAATTGCGGCAATCAAAATGGTACTTGGTGCAGAAAAGCAAGTCCACACACCGGTTTGAGGGGAAAGAATGGGTGCTAACTCACTCGAATCTCCCAACCTCCACAGAGTGCTCTACTTGAGTTAATGTGGAATCTTGGTCCTCCGGTGGCGTGGCAGGATACCAAGGGTCCTCTGGCTGGATTTGGGCAGGCGGTGTCGAGTTTGTGATCACTAACGGACTTCCCCGGAGAGTACGCGAACACATGCAGCGGGAAGATAAGGCCCGCCTGGCTCCCTACTCCTGCTGCTCCAGTGAGTCTCCTCGCACGGGGTGCCAAGAAGCCTCCCTGACAATCTATCGCCAAGTGATGCCTCTATTACAATGGCTGCCCCACAGCTACAAGAGGCCCTGCACCAGCTGCAGCAGATTATAATTAGAGGAACCATGAAGTGCCCCGGACACTGGCAATTGATCTGCCTCTGACAGTCCAATATTTCCACCAGGGAAATAAAACCTTTGCGTCGCATCGCAGGCTGAAGCCGGGAGAAAATGTGCGTGCGTGTGTGTGTGGGGTAGGGAAAAAGTGTTAAGATTGGGCATTCTTTTTTCGCGACTTGTCTGTTTCGAAACACGCCGTTATGTTTATTGTGCAGTTCAGCCGTCACTCTTTATCACATTGATGTTCAGATGGGCGGCTCTCGAGCAATAAGCACAAGCCCTTTTGTGTCCCGACACGGAAGCGGAATGGAATCGCGGCTTAACCACGTCAATTCAAGTCATGTTTTTATTTCTCAAATGAGCTGTATGGGATCTTTTGTTCGCCGTTTGAGTGCGCCGCTGTTTAAGAGTAAAAGTAATTTCGTGTCAATTCAACAAATAAATTAGATTTTTTTTCTCATCCCGACATCCGTTGAAATGTTTCCCGGCCTTTTGTCTCCATCCTGTTTTTCCATCAAGCTAAGCAGCAGATAAGTCTCAAACTCAAAGCCTATCAATGCTGAGCCACTAAAGAGGTTAAGGAACTATAAGCAAACCAAGCAAGCAAACCGGAAGGCAAAGACCAAAAAAGTCTCTGTGTGGTGAAATAATATATAATACGGTGACATTTTAATCCGGCCAAATCAATTCTCTCAAATCAAGAGAATATTGATGTTGGAGACATGGCTTAGTGTGCTTGTTGCATCATAGTGCTTGTGTGGGAGATTTGGGTTTGAACCTAGCTTGCAACGTTTCCTAAAGCCATTTTACATGGACGAAAAGATCAGAAACGAAGCTACAAATTAGATTACTTTGGTTTGCGTGAATATGAATCAATAGCAACTTCCGTAGAAAGATCCCTATAGCTCCACGTCTAAATTGACAAACGTTTTCTATCTCCATTAAAGCAATAAGACGTGAGTAATGTTGTATTCATCTCGTTTCATTGTTCTCCGGCATTGTTCCATAAATTATTTGACAATTACACACTAAATACCCCCCAATTAAATATGAACTCATCTAACCTACACACTGACAGTCCATTATTAAATAATATGAATTTTGCATTATGACATCACAAATGAATAAACCATGAGCGGGTGTGAGGGGTAACAGATTGAACTGTTCAACTGTCCTCTTAATTCTGATTAAGCCGTCAGTCAGACCAACCCGGCTGAGACGAACGATCAGAAAGAAGCTTCGCCATAAATACTTGAAGACTCAGTAAAACGGACAGATACGAACGAGCCAGAAAAGAGAAACGAGAGGACTTTTAATGGTGTCTATGAGGTTTTATCGGGTCCTTTTTTTCATCGAAATTCCTCATGAGACCTTTGAGGACAATGAACCCCGCCGCTGTCATCTTTCATTACAAAACACAGTCGACAGAAAGCATTTTATCTGTAACGGAACGATCAGCAGCACTGGACAATAAGGTTGGATGTGTATTACAGTTTAAGAGGCCGTCACGTCATACCGACAAAGGTTGTCACGCGACTTTATATAAAAAAGCCCATTGCGTACCTGTGAGGTATTTAGAGGATAATAAAAATACTAAATAAAATTGTAAACGCAACCTCAAACTCAAATCGTTTTAAGGAAGGTACGTTTAATGGACTGGGGAGCCTGAAATATAATTAGGTGTATTAGTTTTCCCTCCGCCTCATTTCTTCTTGATTAGACCGTAAGTAAAAGTGGCACATCTTACCCCGCTTCCCCCTATCATTTTTGGAACATGCGGAAGTCAAGCTATCAGGGATGTATCAGCCCGTGAAACAGTGTATCTTATAGCCAAATGTGGAGTACATCAAGGCTCTATGCTTACCCTCATGTCTCGTCTCTCTGACAGAAAGTAATGTGCTCTCTTTTCATCTGGGGGCCATGCCTGTATTATCGGTCTATTAGATGTATGGCAAGGCAAGACAATATTAATGGTCTTTCTCTTCCGCAAAATGAAAGAGGACTCTTGGAAAAAGAAACCACTCTCGGCTTCGCTCTCAAGGCCGATGATGGTGCGGCAGATGAAAGGAGATTCGAAATGACCACTCTCTTGCTTGAGTAGCTGCTTTGACATATCGTAGCGAGGCCCTGCTTAGTAAAGGTCTGGGTAATTACGGGGAAAAATGGCATTTGTGCTGTGCACCGTCGCAAATTGTATTGGCTACAACTTAGCAATGGTTTCGTGGAGAAGCTTGAGCTGTCAAGACGGTGGTTTATGATTGCGGTGGGTCATTTTGATATGCTGGAGCCACATAATTCGTATTGGAACGCTAAGGAGAGGAGAATTAAACTAATACCGATGCCTTCTCAGTGAGTTCTTCGCTTTCTTTTAACCTTATTTTGGACTTTCTACTGCCATTTTTTAAGGATTATTCAGCTTAGTCCTGTCTGTTTGTTTATTTAGACTCAATCTCTGGTAAATAACAACAACCATTCTAACTCCTAGCAATTGTATATGCAAAACTTTAATTAGCCCGATAAATGTGACCGGTGCTGGCAAAATGTGTCAGATGCTCACAGACTAATTTTGAGCTACAGGCAAAATAATTGAAAACGGTTAGTTTTGATCGAATTTGAGTTCATTAAGCCCTTTTCTAAGGATCCCAGTGCTCCAATAGCAATTAAACAGTCTGAAATAATCTCTATTTGTACATTTTCTGAGAGTAGGTATGTATACTGTAGGTGTATTGTTGCATAATATACCTTGTTGCATTCACATCAAATGAAACATGATTTTCAAACCCATGAAAACAAAATGATCGCGTTGACCTTTCATTATTACATTGCTGCTAAATGTGTCTTGGCAATAATCTTTTATGTCTTACATGAATGTTAAACGAACGACACCGCTCTTGATAAAACTACTGTTTATTTGCATAGATTTCTTAGTTTAATAACAAATATGAAATAGCTATATTGTGATTAATCATTTATTAATTGCTAATAAGAAAAGTATATGCATATGCAGCGTTGCTTGGTGGTTTTGCTTTTGAATCGATTTTTCTCGAAATCAGATCCGCTGACTCCTACTGCCTCATTTTTGGGGCGAACTGTCCCTTTAAGGCATCTCGTGGAGTTTCATATATCATTTTGAAGGTATTTTAATGGAGAACGTGAAAATACATTTTGGGAAATTTGCGCATTTCGACTCGTTTTGCCAGCAGGGGTCCGAAATGAATAAATAAATAAAACACAGAGTGCATCTTAAACTTTTCGAAAAGTAAATCAATAAATAATAATAACCGTTCCGACTCTAACAATAGTAGATGCTCAGAAGAGTGCAGCTATCAGAGATGGCATGGATGATTGAACTGCATGAAAAGTCAATGCCGGACTGACACTGGCTTCACTGTCTGACTGCATTAAAGCAGAAATTGTGAGCTTTCTGCATGAATGCATGGGCTACTGATCTAATTTCTCTTGCTGTGCAGCACATGGGGAAAAACTGGGGTGGACATGGTGTGTGTGTGTGTGTGCGTGTTAGCATGTGTGTGTTGGGGAAGGGGATTATAAAGCGGAGGTTGAAGCAAAAGGGGTCGAAGGAGCCTTTCGGCTAATTATAAGCGAAAGCTTAATTGGAAACCAAAGCAGTTATTTCCTATCATAAGCCCAAGAACGCGTTGTTATCTTTTTTATCTGCTCCATTTATGCAGATAGTTTATAATGAGACCCCATTACAATTATGCACAAACGGAGAACAAAGGCTAAAGCTCGCTGGCGTACACCAAAAGAACAGGACTTCTAAATTAAAATATCTTGTTTAGGTTGGAGCTACACAATCATGCCAACTCGGAGACCTTAACCTGAGATACTTCATGACATGCCTTAAAGGGACAGTTCGCCCAAAAATGGCAATTCTGGCATCAGTTATGCACAAACTTGTATGACTAACAAATCTCTCTCTATCAGGGTGTGTGTGTTTGTGTGTGTGTGTGTGTGTGTCTGTGTGTGTGTGTGTGTGTGTTTTCCAATTCAATGAAAATCGATGGGGTAGAAATGTTGCTTTCACTGTGTTAAAAATGAACACTAGACATATATATATATAAAAAAAAATTTCTCTGATTAATTGACATTTTTAAATATGTAATAAAATTGTTGCTATTTCTATAATAGTAATAATCTAAATAATAAATGTATTTATTTATACAAATATAATAATAATAATAATAATTATTATTATTATTATTATATTTGTATAAATAAATACATTACATATAAATATACATATAAAATTGTTTTAGTAACAACACTGTATTTATAATATAACATTGTATCTAATATTTATATAGTTGTTTTATTTACACTTATTTTATAAAATTTTTTAATTAGAAATATTTGTATTATTTTTTACAATTTAAACTAATAATAATAACAGGTAGCAGTTGTAGTAGTATAAATAAAACTATATCTATTATTAGTATAAAAATAACTTATATAATGTCATCATTATTACTGGTGTTGTTATTGTTGTTATTATTGTTATTATTGTTGTTGTTATTATTATGAAGTTAAATAGATTTATTTTTTCTTAATCAGTATTTTTGTCTTGGTTTCCAGTAAGTCTTTAAAAAGCTCAAACTCACTTGAAACATGCGCTATTAATCTTAATTGTCTTTAAACAAACATTTTTTTCCTAAGGATAAGCCTCAGTCCTGCTTAAAACGAGACCAAACAGTGCACATCAAACAATAGCAATCAGGCGATTATAAAAATGATCCCGACTAGGCCGACTACAGTCAAGCTGAGCTGGAGGTTCCCAAACACAGGAAACAGGAGTTCACGCCTCCCGTCGGCAGCAAAGACTCCGGTGCGAACGCTCTATATTTAAAAGGCATTAGTGCAGACGAGGCCTGTCGGGTCACGCCAAGAAGCAGCAAACTGGCTGTAGGGAAGCTTTAGGCCCCCGATCCCCAGAGAAAAGCAAAAAAAGAGAAAAAAAATGGCTTTGATGGGGACGAGATTGCGAGTAGCGGGTAAATATGTAGAGCGAGGTGGGTTCAAAAGAAGCGCAGCATTAAAGAGAGAGAGCGGCCACTCGGGCGAAGAAATCTAGCGAGTATTTTTGTCATATGGATGAACAGATTAGTACGGGCAAAGCAGTCATTAAATAGCCTAGAGGATGTGTGTTCAGGTAAGCAGACGCTTCGGTGTTGAACAGAATGATTTGCTCCTGATTTGCATCCGTCGTTAATTGTATTGCGATGCACTGAGGTGGGAACAATCGGGGAAGGGAACGCTTTCAACGAGATGAGTTTGTTTTCGCATGCGGCACGCACACGCTTTGGCTCGCCGTCAAAAGTTGGAATAACGTTCAGGCTGAACCTTTTTTTCCCCACTTCGCCGGCTGACAATGAACGAGGACGCGAAAGCAATTATTTGTTTTCCTCTGAAACTCAAATTTGCTAAAAGAAACGCATTTACGCTCATCCGAACTGCCAGAGCAGTTGACTGGGCGCCATAACGGCAGGTAGGCTGCCTGTCTGAAGCCCACGGACTGATTTCTTGACTGGAACAAACTCAATTGAATCCAACGCATGAAAAGCAAAAGCTAGGCCAACGTAAAACAAGACTATTTAACAGGAGAACTGTTCTCAGCTGCTCCTGACGGTCTCTTTGGCGAGCGCAGTTATGTTAGTGTAAAAGACCGAACCCGTTTCAGCACCTTGGACAGCGACACCGACAGCCTGAAGGCATGGGAACTAACAATGTGACAATTAGACAATATGTGTGAGCGTAATAGCCTGTATTAATGTCTCGTATGAAATATAGGACTAAAATTCAATTGGCAACTCTTTACTTTATAAAAAAATAAACAACAATCATTTTATTTTTTAAGATAATTTATATACCTACAATAACAAATGGTTTGACAATAGAGATAATATAAAATAAAAGTATAAACCACAACGGTATTTATTATTGTTGTTGTTGCTATTATAGTGTTATAATAAAAATAACAGAAATGTAAAAGTACCTACTATTATTATTACTATTTTTGTTGTTGAATTACATAAAATATAAGCAACAAGTTATTATATTGATATATAGTAGTAACAACATTAATAATAATACACTATTATTGTTAATAATAATAAATACAATAAAATGCATTATTATTATAAATTAGATTGATTATTGTTGTAGTTCTTATAAAATGATATATATTTATATATATAAACAATAAATATTATTTACTTTATATTTTATATTATAAATTATTAAAAAATTTACAACAGCAGACTATACTTATCATTCTTCATAATAATAATACCAGTTACAAGTAACATATATTAATAAGTAAATAAAATATAGGTAAATATACATAATAATAAATAAAATTTGAACTTACAAATACAATTAATGTGACCAAATATAACTAAAATATAAACTACAACAAGCTGACTTATTATAATAATTATTAGCTGTTATTGTTATTGTTACCATTATCATTAATATCATTATTACTTTTATTGCTGTTGTTCTTGTTGTTATATTTATAATAAATTATATTAATTTATAATTACCACCACTGTTATTAATTGTCTAATAAATAAATAAATAAACGCAGACGTTTTACCACAGAAACCTACAAGCTATGTAAACCAAAAAATAAAAAATAAAATAAAATAATACACTAAAGTGGTACAACACAAATGACAACTTTTTAAAGCCTACCATTACCCATAATCCTTTCTGTCAAAACTTCCTATTGAGGTGTTTAAAAAACCCCAAACGCCTACACGGTAACAAAAAGGGGGGGGGAGGAGAAGAAGAATAAAATCAAACTCCACGAGGAGAACAAAGGCAAACATCTCTAAGCCCTCCTGCACTTCTCTCGTGGAGAGATGAAAAAGAGGAAAGCTTCCCTTGTTAAATTTGCGGCCTTGACGTATGGGAGTGCGTGGGTAGGTACGGCTAAAAGCGGCGCTTTAAAACAGGATTTGTAATCTTCAGGCTGCTGCTCCCAGAGCTACTGACTGCTGACTACTCACTACTGACTTACCAATCCTGTGGCGACGCTCTTACTAAACCCCTGTAGTTCCTCATTTCACAATACTATCAGAGTAAAAATACTCCAGCACACCGATAAGGTCAACTAAATCAACTAAATCTAATACGCTGTGGATGCACAAAACATTGATTATTTTTCTACATGTCCAGTTTAGCCAGTTCTTAGCCAACTTCATTTTAAGTTTACGTGAAACGTTTGCAATGCATTGGTATTTTTTCTTCGCATTCAGTCCAAACGCAGGCGTATTATTCGTTTCAATTAATTTACATATTAATAGTTACTTTACTGGGGACTTTTTGTATAGTAATTGGCTTTCTCGTTCGCAGCTCTCTCGCCAGAAAATGTGTTTCCAGCTCCGCCCTTACTTAAAGTACCACGTAGAGATTCATGGAGCACTTGTCTATTTTTAGCCCAGGCTAAGCCATTTAAATCTGTGCCATGATCTTAATTCGATACCTGAACTTAATTAAACTCATCCCCAGGACCAAAGGGGCTTGAATGTAGCCAATTAGTCTCATAGTGCAAATGACGACAGACCGCTTCATTTATTCTTGTGTAACTTCTCGGTAATGAATAATGCATGGTCTGTTTTCAGATGCCTGCCCTCGCAGATAAGAATGAAGAGATCTGGCAGGGATGGCTTCGCGTTTGATTGGGATTACGCAATGATTCAAACGTACAGTTATGACGTCTTTTTGGAGAAGCCGTATGATTAATAAAAAAAACGTTTCAGCGCACCTCACGTCTTTCCAGACCAACTTCTTGCCACTGTTGACCATAAAGAGAAAGACTTTTGGAGCACGTTTTTGAAACCCGAAAAATGAAAATACCCTCAGGCCACCAAAGATGGATTTGTCCAGAGTGGTTTGTTTCTTACTCAAAACTATTTTTGGGTAATCGCTTTCTCACCAGCGATCCTCTGCAGTGAATGGGTGCCGTCAGAATCAGAGTCCGAACAGCTGATAAAAAAAAATTAAAAAACATTGTAAAATGAACAAGCAATCCACAGAACATCGATTCCTGTCTTGAGAAAAGCTGCAAGTTTGTAACAAACAAATTTAGTGATTTCATTTTAAAAATACGAGTCGATAATTTAAAATAAAGCTTACTTTCATTGGAAAAAGCCCATGCCCTGTTGTCCTCATCTAAAACAAGCAGAGTTTCGGACCGTTTTCAATTCTAAATAGTGCTTGATTTGTGCATATTTCTCTCCAGATTCAGATCAGATTTTTTTTTTCCCCGCTTGAAGCATCGGTTTGAAGTCTAAAATATCTTAATGCGGTTGTTTAATACAAACGTGCGGCTTTTCACCTCTTAAGACGTTAGCTTATGGGCTGGATCTGTATGGATTACTTGTGGATTTATCGACTGTTTGGACTATCATTCCGACGGCACCCATTTACCGCAGAAGATCTGTTCCGATGTAGCCTGAGCGCAGCCTGGGGGCGAATCAATTTTCCACGAATTTTCATTTTTGGTTGATCTGCTCCTTTAAAGTAAAAGGGTTCGGAGCTACATGAGGATTAGCAAATTGATTGATAATTATTACGAGCGTTTGTTTATTTCAAGAGACCAGTAAAATCTTTAACAATACATTTGATTGCTATTATTTGTGTGTGTCGTCTATTTGCTCCTTCATTAGTTGATTAATGATGGATCGTGAATCCAAAATGCAATTCGAAGCGCAATTAGCCTCATCAATAAATGAGCCCTAGCTTTCCTAAACGATTGTTAAGATTCCACAGAAATATATACAGTCCCGTTTTATACCTACACTTGAATTGCCAGAGTGATAAAGCATTTCATATGCTGCACACCTTGTGTTGTTTTCCCTAATGGGATACAATCTGGTCGCTATCACATTATAATGAGGGACATCTTCAGCGTGATGCACTAACAGACCCTGTCCTCTCTGACAGCACACAGTCTTTCAGAAGAGAAAACAAGGAGCATGGCGTATTTCTGTATAGCTAAATTCCTTCAAAAACTCACAGCGGGGTAAACAGCAATACTGGGCGTGATAAAATCGCGATATATATGTATTTGGCGCTGTTGCGTTTGTTCATGCTCACGTGAGTTCGCGGTACGGCGTGAGAGAAAAGGAAATACCCTACCGTCGGTTTCACAAGTAAGTTTAGAGTAAGTTTCAGGTGAGGGGTTTCAGGTTTCAGACTTCTTGGTTTAAACGTGACATCTCTGCAACGCTGACAACAGACCGCGAATATCTTAAAGTCAGGTTTGCGACCGGTTTACTCCGGTATTGTGGCGTACTTTCGTGAGAAATAGTATAGTATTTTTTTCCTCCTGTGAACTGATTGGATGTAGCAAAGTAGGCGTTTCATTCGGAAATGAACGCTGACCGTTGGAGGGGCGTGGTTAATGATGTCACGGCCATGCCCAAGCCGTCAGACTGATGTCATCAGAGAAGACCCGTCATTTCAGAGGGGAGGAGCATTTTCAGATGTGGATAAATTTTTAGATTGACCTGCATGGATGAATTGTTCGCCATAAAAATAGAGCTAACAAAAAAAAATGTAGTCAAAATTAATTTCAAGCGGACTTTAAAGACATCCAGTGAATGTCTATTTGACATCTGATATATATATATAATTTAGATTATATATAACACATATAGAATATTACAAATATTTTGAGTGAAAATGTAAATTTGAAAAATTGTAATTAAAAATATTACTGAATAGATAGATAGATAGATAGATAGATAGATAGATAGATAGATAGATAGATCAACACAAGCCCGATTACAAAACTGTCATCGCAAAACCTTTCGCCTACATGGAAAAACGGCGCTCTGGCATGCATATGAGTTTCCACTCCCTCTCTGCCATTTTTCCATAGCAGAATCCTGGGAAAGAGCCAAGCGGCTTGGACAAACCTTGAACTAGGCTGTTGCTCTTCCTAATGCCGTGATGGAGCTGCACTGAAGCATGGATGGTCCCAGGATGGATGACCACAGGAGCTGGCAAGCAGGTGAAATTAGAGTCTGTGATGCCTCTCTGTGGAGAACCCAAAAATAAAGCCTCGGAGGAAGCTGACCCTTAGGAGCCACTACTGCGCATCCACCCACGTACAATGAATGCGGTGTTATTAGACACCGGGCGGCCCTTAAACACAGACGAGAGCTGCAGGATGTGTGAACTGTGGGGTCCAGGCAGTCTGTGGCCTTTTGAAAGTGAAATATAATAAGCTGGCAGCATGTATCTAGTGTGCGTTGTGTGGGGGTTTATATCTATTTATCTTTTCCTGATAATGTCTGCAATGACATGTGTTTAACAACCTATTGGATGTGCTACAGGAAGTTATTCCGCTCTAAATAAGCACTGTGGCAGTAACACGGTACGGTGATGCTGCGGTAAAACTGCGGCGCTGTGAAATACAGCAAGGAACTGAAATTCAGGTGTTAACATAGACTTAATACCAGGGTAGTACCATGCAACTTTTTCTAAGAAAAAGTACTTGAAGGTATATAAAAAAAGTCTTGTCATTACTATGGTACATGGTCAAAAACCATAGCAATTATATATATATATATATATATATATATATATATATATATATATATATATATATATATATATATATATATATATATATATATATATATATATATATATATTTTTTTAGCAATGTTTCACTAAAATACTCATATAACCCAAGATATTTCAATGGAGAACCATCAACAACGCCTAAAATTTATGATATAATTAATGACATTGAATTAACATACCAGGGTTTTTAACATAACATAAAAAACATGGCACTTATATGCATTACATATAATGTTTCAATCTGATCTACCATGTTCATAAATCAATGTAAATATATGATATAACAAGGGACCGATTTATTATCATCAGTTGTTATTGTTATAAAATTAGTCTTAAGCTAACAATCTTTTTCAGAAATTGAAATAAAGCTGAAATATAGTATAAATATTAGATATATAAAATATCAGATAAATATTATACGTAATAAAAATGTTTCCTTCACTACAAACTGTGTGTGTGTATATATATATATATATATATATATATATATATATATATATATATATACACACACACACACACACACACACACATACATTTCACTTATGTTTATATTTCACCTACAGAAGCAAAAAATGACATAACCTTGTCAATAACCATAAGTCAATAAAAAATGTTATATGTTTTATAGGTAAAAAATATTCCAACTGAAGTAGTTGAAGTGCTAAAATTTCTAAAAGTAAAAAAAGAAATCTAAATGGAACATTTACTAAAATGACAAAAAAAAAATTAAGAGTGAAAACAAAATATAAAAGCTAAAGGATAATAACAATAAATAAAAATCCCCCGAAACACTGATTGCTGCTGATACCATCAAGGTATTATCCCAAAGCCACGGAACATCCAAGCGCCCAATAAATCTGCCTGCGATACCACAGAACAGCAGGGTAAAAAGAGGACACAGGACCTCAAAGACGCCCCTCTGCTCGGTGGCGGCTGGCTGCCATACGCCCAAACTACAGACCGAATCTCCCTTTTCCAATCGAAGGGAACAAAGGCTAGTATATCCTCGTGGAAGCCTGCCTTCTGCCCGACACTGACACAGATCGATACATCATAAATTATAAATAAGGAAAAAATAGGGTAAATAAACCCAGTAAATAAATGTGTGTTGTCTTGTCTCCCCCCTCCCGTTCTCTCGCCTAATGGATCGTGGATCGTGCGTCGGTCTGGTGTGTAGTTTTCCGCTGTTGCCATGGCGACTGGCCAGCCAGCCCCGGAGGCGAGAGGTGACGGCGAGCTACAACTCAATTCAGCTCACAAACACATGCACACACAACTCAAAACCGGGCCCGGAGCGAGCACACACACACAAAATATATACACTCATGCATACAACAAACAGCTCGTTTAACCCCAAAGGGGCGATTTATAATAGAAGTATTATTTCAAAAGGGTGTGTTTCGGCTCCCGGTGATTTTATTGGCCCCTTTGCGATTCGAAATGAATGTATTGACCCTCTTCGCCGGACAATGCGCTTCTATTATATGAAAAACATGTATCACCGTAACTTTGTGTGCTATCTGGAGGCACCGGGGCAGCGTGATTGCTTTCCTTTTTCTTTCCCCCTCAAAGAACACCGCAATATTCAGTCCGCGCGCCGTATAGTGCCACGCTGACATCTTAATGATTATCCCCGGGAGGCTTTTGGTGTTCATCACGGTGCTCCATAATGGATCGGTCGCCGTTGCGCGCCGCAGTTCACGACCAGAAGCCGTGAAGTATTTTTTTTTCTTCCCCCAGACAAAGACAATGCGACCAGTGCGCTATTAGCGGCGTTTCATTTTTATCTGACTTTGGGGCGGCAGACTTTCCTTAATGAGAGTGGACAACATGGCGAGCGGCTTTCAAAGATGCTGATCGGCTCGTCGCACGGAGCGCTCCGGCTCTAAATTGCCTCCCCGACGCACCGCGGGCGGATTCGCCCCAGCTGTGAGGCACCGGCGCAGACGCTCCGAGGAGGGGATCTCTAGATGGCGAGGCCCGCTTCCCTGCCGGCAGCGAGGCGAACAAATGACATTTGTGTCACTTGAAGTCTCCTCGCGATGGATCTTATGCAGTTAGAGTTTGATCAGAATTTAAATCTGTTTGAAAACAGTTTGGGCGATGGAAGTTTGGTCGAAGTTTACTTCGTGAATGATAGAGGCGGCTGCGGCTCGGCGCCTCGTTTCAGCACCGGACAGCGACCGCGTCGCATTTCGCTGGCCGTTTAAAGGGAGGGTTCACTCACAAACATTTGATTTTGTCATCATTTAATCACTTAGGCTCGTATGACTGGCTTTCACCTCTGAAACACGCGAGAGGATATTTTGAGAAAAGTCAATGCACACAATGAGAGCCAAAACAACATTGGACCCCATAGGGAGTGAAAATGATTTTTCAAAATATCTTCTTTTATGTTTCGCAGAATAAATAAAGTGATAGATGTTTGGAACGACATGAAGGTGAGTAAACGACAGACCTTTCATTTTTAGATAAGCTGTCGATACGAGCGACTTTAGTTTATCTTCATTCGAAAACGTAGATGTTTTTATTCAGTTCCACTGGACGGCAGGTTATAAAAAGAAAATGAAATAAAGTTTTATCGGTTAAAGAGTTGTGCTTAAGCTCTTAGAAATAAAGAAGCGGAAAGAATGATAAAGCATAAGTCAGAATGACTTTAGATCAAAATAGATCAATATAAAATAAATAAAACTTCAGAGTGATAGGATGCTACATCAACACAGGAATGAATAGAATGTTAGACAGAATGCTAAAAAGAACAATAGAAGGATTGATAGAACGGTAGAAGAATCAAAATGGTAGAACAACAGATAGATAGATAGATAGATAGATAGATAGATAGATAGATAATGCATTGTATGCTTAAGTATATCTTTTAATTGAATGTAATTTGATAAATACACATGAGAGCGGAGGAAAGTGGTGAAGGTACAGAGTCATCAGTGTGTTTCAGCACTGGACAGCGACCTCCGGCTCAGCTCAGGCTTTCTTGGACCGGAGTTTGTTTCATCCGAAGAGAGCGCAGTCACACTTTCTGCTCCTCCATATGGCACACGCTCCGAACCAGCTCGACGTGATCGACAAGAAGCCCTTCTCCAGGGAACACCCTTCCGCACGGCCATCACGCACACTGTGATTCTCACATTTTATTAATCAACAGGCGTCCACTAACGTCATTTGCTTTTCCACAACGGCCTTCTTCATTCTGGGTTGAGCTCAATCCTGGTTTGAGAGACACTTACAAGTGAGGGCCGGTTTGTAAATATTAAAGTATTCAAGGTTTAAATAGTAAAGCCACTATGATTTTGATGTGGATAAATTGCTCATTCAAACTTTTACAACATTTTTAAACAGAAGGATTTAAGTGCTTGTGTGTTTCAGAGCAAAGGACTGTTTTATTTTACATAATAATGATAAAAGAAGCAACATTATATTACATTTACGTTTTCAAACGAACTTCTTAATTCAACAGTGAAATATTACAATAGCAATATTTCTCCATTTATTACTATAACACTATTATTATTATTGTGGTATTTTGTAAAATAATGTTAAATTACTTAATAGTAATTACAATAGTAATTTAATATTTAATTTAGTAATAACAATGGACTATTAAATATTGGACTATTAAAAGACTATAAAAATTTATTTGTACTTTATTTTTTAGTAGAAATGCTCAGTAAGAAGAATAGTAATGATACTGAAAATACAAAATTTTCTACAAATTTTACGTACCTTACCGCATGAGTGGCGCTAAAACACAGATTTAATATGTGAACCCTAGCACGTTTTTATTACGTTGAAATAGTTACAAACCGAACAAACCTACCGTCTATGAAAACCCAAAGCTACGAAGCTGGATGTTGCTGTTAACATTCAAAAGCATCAGTTGTCAAATATCCCAGCATATTAATATTGTTTTGATTGTTTGTTAGTGATTGTGCGAAAATTACGCTTTATTAATCGAACGTTTGTTAACTCTCATGGAAACTGCAGTGATATGTTCTAATCGGTACGTATTTCGCTAAAAAGTAGCATATTTCATGGTTTGATAAACGATGTTGCGACATTTCTGGCCAAAAAAAAAAAGGGCATCGAATGTAGAACTTAAACGACAACAAAAAGCATTTCGGTTCGTCGCATTCATGTTCCTTCGAATGCGAACGACCTCTAGCACCTGCGTCCGCCCCACGTTCGGGGTCACGGCCTCACAAGCACCACGCGTCGAGTGTCGAATCTAGCCTCCGGAGAGGACGGTCCCTCGTCACGACTCCTGTCAGTCAAACAGAATGACACAACCCACAGCGAATGGGACGGGGGCCTCGTATCCTCGGACAAACGCGTTGCCCTACCTTCTGTGTTCAGGGCAGATCTGCCTTTTAAATGAGGGATGGAGAGAGATAGAGATATAACGAGAGAGAGGAGGGTTTTAACGTGAACTTCTGCTCTCGCGCCCCGCTGAAAGTATGGCTTCAAGCTGTCGGCATGACCCCGTGTCCTCGCCTCCTCCTGATTTCTCTCAGTCGTTCCCTCTAGCTAGCGCTAATCTCCCACCTCTTATTGCTCGATCTGTCTTCGCTGGATTCATTGCCTCAGAGACCCCGCTTCTTTTTGTTTTGTCATTCTTTATCTCTCTAATTCTAAACAATCTGTCCGGCTCCGCGGCGTTCGTTCCCTCTTCGTCGAGGTCGCGAGCAATTTGGACCTGAAAGATGTCCTTTAAAATGGGCTTTTCCCAAAGCAGAGGCGAGCGGGCACCTCTGATGTCTCGCGTCACATCGCGTGATTCTATATCAGAGAAACTTCTTTGAGATCATGGTCTGTATCACAGACAACTGTTTTTTTTAGTCGTATAACCATCAACCAACAATCTGCAAAATTCATCTTTCAAAACACTAATATATCAATATCTCTAAATATGCATTTCTTATACAGTACCTAAATTAACTTAAAATTACAGATTTGGGGGTTTTCAGTTTTAGAAACACCGTTATATGAATTTTTAGCAACTCTCAAAATAAATATCCATTTCAGTCCATACAGTCCATTGTAGTGTTAATATTTAATGTCCAAATTAACTGAAAATGACAGATTTTTATTTTTTTATTATTATAATTATTATTATTATTATTATATTTTTGCAAAATAGTAAACAAGTGTCTCATGTTTTTTTTTTTTTTTTATATATGTACCTAATCTAGCATATAAATGTAATCTAATTAAAAATATATATTACAGTTTTCAGTTCTTGTTTATTTATTATTTACACAAAGAAGTATAAAAATGTATAGTTAAACGTTCATTTTTCTATTTATTTAATTGTTTACCTTGCGTATAGACTTTTGTCTTTTTCAGCTCTTTGTGTTTATTTACACGATGTAGTATAAAAATGTAATTTGCATTTAAAAGTTTTAATAATACTACTAAATATTTCATTTCAATTATGCGTTATATGCGCAAATATATTTGCACACAAATGCAGTTAACATTAAAAAGTTAAAAATGAAATGAATTCAAATGAATAATTTAGTTTAACGTCATTTACAAAGTTAATGTATTCTGTTTTATTTTATTTCCTCATTAACGACTGATTGACCGTAATGTAATAATGTGCTAATAATCTGTGTATCGATCCCGTTAGGGATTTTATTGGCTAACAGAGAAATAGCTGAGCTAATATGTAAAATCATCCACAATCATTTCAACAGCCACACAGTAACTTCAAGCCTGAGCCTAACCCAAAAAATGACCCCGCTTCGCCGCGCCACTTCGTCTTTTCCGACGTCCCGTCTCCAGCCTCTAAAAACCTTCAGAAGAGACTGGCCACTATTTGTCTTTCCGGCATCCTCCCCTCCCTTTGTCTCTAGCTAAGAGCTCTCCGGGCCGCACCTGCACTCACACGGCAGCCGAGGGGACAGGAAGATAGATTGGCAGGCGGGAGATGTGGGTCTTCACCGGGGCCCTCGTTCAGCCCTCATTCCTCCTGTCCTGAAGCCAGACTCCTTCAGACAAGACCCAAGAGAGAGAGCGATGTGCCCAAAGTACAACCACTACAACTCACGCACACACTGGCTAACCCAGATCACATCGTCACATGACTCACGAATCCCACAGACGGCAGCTCCCCAGTCCGGCTACAACCTGAAATAGACTAAAAATGAAAAACAAACGCATTAATATTTTCTTTCTCTTATTTTTTAGCCAACAAAAAAAGCACTTGCGCCAGAAGAGCGCCTAACTGATAGCCAGGTTTGGAGGATTATTTTGTTTTCGAGGCATTTTTCCATTACCATGAGGGTCACATTTGTAATGGAAGACAAAAACTGGCAACACTCCCGGATATCTGGAGAACATTTACGGTTCGACGCGGGAAGTGGGACTCCTCTTTTGAAGGCCGAAGCGGAAACAGCGCACAGAAATGAAACTGAAGGTAAGGGCGAGGAATTTTGTGGGACAACGCGAAAAGTAGTGGGAATGGGACCGTTCTCGATTAAGAAAAGCCTCGTCGGCAGGGCAGATGAGGAAGCTATTAGCTTGTTTGTGTGCTTTTGTTGTTCTTTCTCTCAGGAACGTGCCAAAGTGCACCGCCAGCTTTTCGCTAAATACCTTAAAATAAGCGATGAGGGACCTCACGGGACGGGGAGGTTTGGTGAAACATCTGGCAAATTTAGTGAAGGGAGGAAGGGAAGAAAAGAAAAGAAAAGAAAAGAAGTATATAAAGGTTAAAATTGAGTTTGAGACAAAAACATCTAAATAATGACAGTGTTTGAATTATGAGGTAAAGAGCTGAAAATTACATTAAAACAATTATGAAAAAAAAACTATGAGATAAAAGTTTGAGCTTTTAAGAAAAACACTGACAAATGACAAAAATAAATAAATAAATTTTCACATAAAAAGCTGTAATTATTAAAAAAAGAGCTGGTGATGTGTGTCAAAATGAGTACAAATTGGACATTTCATAAAACATAATAATGATGAGGATTTTCAAAAATGGAATTGCGTTAAAATAAAATCGCATCGACTTTGAATTTGAGAAACCGACATTAAAACAATATCATATTTTATGAGATAAAATATGAGACAGTAATTATGAGGTACAAAGAAAACGATTAAAATTCTGATATAGATGGCCATACTTGATTATTAAGAGACAACATGATGAGCATTCATATTCATTTACTATAGAAAGAAAGAAAGACCGTGTTACTTCAGCTGTTCCTCTTGTTTCAGGATTGTGGGAAGTCGAATCCCTGAGGATCACTCTAGCGCAATGGCTTTTTACTATGTACATTACACCCCTGTGCCATTACACACACACACACACACACACACACACACACGTGTAACGCTGCAGTCATACGTCTGCATCTCTCCATTGTGGCAGAAGCCATAACAGGAGAAGCGGCGCTATAAAACTTCATGAAGTGAGAAGCAGAGTCTGGCGCTCCGCTCCGCTGTGATTTCTCATATGACGGCACTGGAGACTTTCTATTCATCACACACCGCCGGCCATGTAACTGCATTACCGCAAACCCCGGACGCAAATATCCACCCATCAGAGAGCGCTGCGATCCACCCCGCTCACTTCATTGTCAAGTCAATGAATCAGCGCGTTTCACAGGGAAACGGACAAATAGAGAGAGACGGGCAGGACAGCAGGAAGCCCGCTCGAATTTACACATTTTCCAAAATCCGAAGGCAAACAAACGCTGAGAATCATATTAGAGATTATCGGGGAGGCGGAGAATCGCTGTTTGCCTCGTGGATACGAATCGACGGCTGAACGATAAAGGCCATTTGCTCTCCTATTGTTTGTGCGTGCCACTTTAAAGCCGTTTTTTTGGTCTGGTTACATAATATATAATAAAAAGCGCTGGGTTTTCTGCTCACGTTGCTTGTGAGTTCGCGTTCGCTTTAAATCGGTTCGCTGCTGTATATTTATTTGACTTATAAAAATATTCAATTAAATAAATGTTATTGAAGTACAAAGTAATTAATAAATGAATGCTAACTTGCCGTACAAATACAATGGGGTCCAAATTTATTGCAACTTTGGCAAAAATATAATACGATTAGTAATTTATGATATTTATGATACGTAAACAAATACAAACACGTGCGTGTGTATTTTTAGACAAATGTGTTTATATATTAAATATATGTATATATAATATAATTTACATGAATATAAATGTTTAACAAATACTGTGTTTCTTTATAATAAATATACAGACTACACAGATATATTATATAAACAATTTTTGGATGCAATTAATCACTATTAATCATTTGACAGCACTAAATACAATACAATAAACAAACTTATTATTTTTATAATAATTAAATGCAATTTATGATAAGTATAATGCATAATTATGTAGTCAGTAGTATTGTACAGTTACAGCTACTGATCATGACATTTAAAAATACCTATATTAAATTAAACAATAAATATAGTGGTGAAAAAAAAAAAAAAATACAAACATAAAATGTAAAAGTAATTATAAATACATGCCTTTTTAACAAATTGAATTAAAATATATGTATTAATAATCTGGGGTGAAACGTTGTGAAATAATCTCGTTCTGCTTTAACGCACCGATTAGCGGCCTAGAAACGGCGCAGAAGATGAAATACTCGTTATTCATCTCGCGTAATAACTTTTCCTCGCCGCAAACCTCCTAAAACTTTGGGATTTAAATTAGATTTCAGGCCCCGCTGTATTTATAACAGTCATGCCAATCACGCTTCATTAATTTGATTTGATATGAGCGGCCGTCAGCATCCTATCATGCCGTTTATTCTGAGAAAAATATACACAGCTTTGTCAGCATGCCCAGCGTTCACACTCTGGGTAACACCTTACATATTTCATGTCCATCAAAAGCTAAAAATGGAGCCTCGTTAGTTTACAAGAGTTCGCAATCACATTATTTGCCGTTTTGTCATTATAACGAGACCTTGTCGGGGACACGCTTCCGAAAAAAACGCGGGTTACTTTTCAGTAATGAGTTCTTAAAGGAATAGTTCACCCACAAATCAAAGAACCCTGCATCAGAAAAGATTGAGAAACTGAACGTTATCGATTGCTATACAGCGAATGGGTGCCGTCAGAACGAGAGTCCGAAGAGCTGACAAAAACCTCACTATAATACACAAATAATAATAAAAATGATTATAACAAGCAAACATTAAGGCATTATAGCTTAGTGTTTGTAATCCATAATAATGTTTCATTGAATTAAAAAGTCAGTTTTTACTGGCGCGATGGTTTGTAGTTAAAGAAAAATTGTACCAGTGGATTTATTTCTTACAAACACGTAGCTTTTCACTTCGCAAAACGTTTACCTGATGGCCTGGATTTGTGTGGATCTCTTGTGACGTTTTAATCAGCTGTTTATACTCTCATTCCGACGGCACCCATTCACTGCGTATTTCTCTCCCGATTCAGACGAGCTTACTTTTGAACCGTAAGAAATGGTTCGAAGTTAAATAAAAACATGCAGCTTTTTACTTCACAAGACGTTAACAAACTGGATTTGTGAGGATTGCTGCGATGCCCTCGATGTTATGATTCTGACGGCACCCGTTCGCTGTCTATTTCTCTCCCGATCCTCCTGTAGGAAATGGTTTGAAGTTAAATACGGACGTACAGCTTTTCACTACGCAAGACATAAACTGATGAAATGGATTTGTGTGGATTATTGTGATGATTTTTCTCATCGTGACGATTCTGACGGCACCCATTCACTGCAGAGCACCCATTGGTGAGCAAGTGTGGTAATGCTAAATTTCTCCAAATCTGTTCCAATGAAGAAACAACCTCATCCACATCTCGGGATGGCCCGTGGGAGAGCTGCGCTTTTATTTTTGGGGTGAACTGTTTCTTTAAAATAACCACGCTGAACGAACATAAAAAAACAAAAAGCTCACAGCACCGTATTTTTTAGGAGAGCAGGAAAATCAAGTCTTCTGGGATGGGGACTGGTGTTTTTTTCTGGCAAAAAAAAAAAAGAAAATTGGCCAGTTCGCACGTCTTCCACAGACGGATGTGAGAACAAGCAACGGATCTGGGCGTAAAACACACACCTTAAATTACAGCAGATTTACAGCGGGGCAGAGCCGGCTCCGGAGGAGCGGGTGAATTTGCAATTCCAGCAGGGGTGTGGAGCCCCGCAGACAGCGTGAGCTCATCCACGCCGAAACGTGGCGAAAGCTGGCCTTCCTGTGCAGACACATCTGTGAGCGTGCCCGATTTCTCACTGATGCGGTTGAAAAAATACGCCTTTTATGTAGCTACGTACGTATGCCGTGCCAAACCAGAATTTAAAATGCACAGCGGGGTTGACGGAGGTGTTGTGTGCGTGTCAAAACAAACAGTTTTCTTTGTCTTCACGTTGTTTTGACTCAGTGTGATATTTCCTGTTCTAGTCTAGACAGATGTATACTGGCATATACTAATTAAATATATATATATATATATATATATATATATATATATATATAACCTCAAGCTTTTGCCAGCGTGCCATAAATATCTTCACGTATTTGTCTATGTAGATTTTTTTTGATACATTTCGAATCTTCACTGTAACCTTGTTTGCAACTTAAATCGGTGGATTAAAAGCAATTTAGATAGCTTTTAAAAACGGTTAGCTGCTGTAATGCAACAAATTCAATTTGCAGTTATGAATCATCTTTCTCACCAGCTGCTTGGAAACGGAGGAGCACGCTTTATATAAATAAACTTAAAATACTGCTGAGATAATTTTATGTCGCTGTTCCAGTGTTCTTGTTATCATTTTACAAAATCTCCTTTAAATTGATTTTTGGTTGGTGTTATGGTACATTTGGTTATGCATTCTTTAGTCAATAAGTTAAGTTAGTATATGTTTAATAATGTGCTTAAATATTATTATTATTATTATTATTATTATTATTATTATTATTATTATTATTATTATTATTATTAGTGGAGGTGGTAGAAGTGTTGTTGTTTATTTGAATAATAATAATATTATTATCAATAACAAATATTTGTATTCATCATCTTACATTTTATTATTGCTATTATTTTTATAAAATATTATTAAATAAAATCCAACAACTTTTATTATTGGTATTGTTGTTAAAAATATGTGTTATTCATATTACTAAAACATTTTTGTATGTATTAATCATTAACATTAGTATTAGTAGTATTATTCTTATTAAAATGGTTTTAATAATATTAAATATTATTAATTTGTTATTATTTATTATTTATTAAATAAACTTCCAATCACTTTTATAATATTTATTTTATTACACACTCATATTATTGTTATTATCGAATTATTAAAAGTTAACCAATAACAATCTTGTTCAATATAATTGTATTTTTTTCTAATAAATTATTTATTTACTCATTTTATTATTTAGCAAAAGCCCTTTCAGAAATACCATTCTTCACTAAAACTTTTTTAAGAGTTTTGTTTTTTATTTGCCGTGGTCACAGACAAAATGAACCAATAAAATGTGCACTAAATCAGTTAGCCGAAGGTTATATAACCTAACTAATATTCATGAAGATGAGGTTTATAATACGTCAGATCATTTCTGTGCCTGTTTTAAAAGGACGCTACTACAAAATGATACAAAATGGCCATCCGGACACCGACCACAAACACAAACAAAATTAACCCTCCATCCCGCTGCGCGCAAACACACGCACAGATCCTAGAAGATCCTGACAAGCTGCCATGTATACATAGTGATGTTATCACCGCATCTCGCACATCGCAGAGCTGATGTTCCTTAGAGGTCACTGATGGGGAAGCGCGCTATCGAGGCGGACAGCTGTCAGGACGCCTTCCTCGCCTTCACCCTACTTCCTCCTCCTGCTCCTCCTCCGCCTTAGGGTGTCCTCCGACTCCTATAATGGGGCTCATATGTGCCCCCCCTGTCATAGCGATTCTTAGCAGTACGTTGAACTTGAAGGCTCTGCGAAATCCCAGCTGGAATTAAACTGGGAGGATCTACTACGTGGTTTGATCGATCTTGGCAGTTGCTACATGCGAGATGCGCTCTGGGGATGCTCCATACAGAAAAAAAACATGGCCAGTTACTCGACCGTCTATTGTTTCTTATGCACAGCTTATAGCTGAGAGCAATGTAGCCGCCTCTGATCAGTTGTTTCGATATAATGCACGATATATCGTTATGATATCGGTTATCGGCCCGATATTTCACCCGATATTTAAAATTCTACAAAAACAGAATCTATTATTTGTCTCACAAAATGATCTATGAAAAATATATTTTTAAAAATATTTTTAAATATGTAAAAAAAAAATCAATTACCTATACGTGTGTTTACTGTGTATATTTATTATGAAGATATAAATACGCACACATCTACAGAATATATTTTGTATTTGCATTTTGTAAATATTTTGTGTACATTTATATTGATATAACTTATTAATTAACGTTTCATCGTGATTAATCGTTTGACTGTACTAAATAAAATTAAACATCGATAGGAATGTTTAAGAAATCAAAAAATATGTGACAAAATATACATAAAATTGTTAAATAAAATAATTTAATAGGATATTAATAGAATTGTGTTATATTTTTTAAATAACACTGGAGAAAGAGTCTAACTGATCGTCTCCTGTTAAGGTTTTTGCTAAAAGGGACGGTCAGTCAAGAGTTAAGAACAAAACACAAGCATAAATAACTTATAGGTCCTCTCCGAGAGAACCCTAGTTTACATGAATTACTCTGTAGCCTCTGGCAATCTGCATATCAAGCAGGATTTAGCAAACAAACAACTGGCATATCTGCTTACCATCAACGTATTGAGGCGGGGGTTGTTGAGGAAAGATTTAGGGATAGGCTGTTTGTCCAGCACTCACTGCAGGCCACTTTGGCATATATACATGCAAGAAGGAGCATACTTGCAAACCACTTTTTTTTTTTTTAAACTAGTCATGGGTTAACGGTGAGTAAATAAGACAGCTCACCCAAAATGAAAAATCTATCACGATTTACTCCTGTGGAACATAAATGAAAATAAAAATTGTCGGTAATTGCTGGTTCACATTGACTTCCATCGTGTGGACTGGGAACACGGTGGAAGTCAATGGGAACCAAAACTGTTTGGTTGCCAGATTTCTCTACAACATCTGCTTTTATTTTTTTCAAAAAGATACGCATTAAAACCGCCTGGTTGCCAGATTGCTGGCATATGCTGTTATGTTTTTCAAAAACATATGCACTAAAACTCTTGCCAGATTTCTTTAAATCATCTTATTTTTATGTTTCGCAAAAATAAATGCATTAAGAATGGCATTAGGGTGAGAAAATTCTGACCCAAAAATAAAAACGTTGTCATTATATATTCACCCTTATGTCAAAAAACCACTTAAATAACAATACAAGTTTAGAATGGCATGTGGGCGAGAAAACAATAGCGTTTTAATTTTTGGGGGGGGACTTTCCCTTTAAGAAAAAGCCCTGAATAATTAGACCGGTTTCAGGTTCACCTGACCCAGATTGGACACATTTCTTTGGGGGTATTTAAGACATGTTCTTGTGTTCCAAAATATCTAGAGCGCGACCGAATGAAGGATTTTTGTGGCGCTTCTTTGAAAATGTGACACTCTGATTTAAAAACGCATGTTGTGGCGCCCCCCCAATAAACACAATAAACACAAAAAACAGCACGAGACGTGACGCAACAGCCAAAGTGTCTGTTTAAATGCGCATAGGTTCAGACGGAGTGTTTTGAAGGTGTTAAATTTAGAAATTTCCTGAGAGGATTTTACAGTGCGAACTGTAAAAGCTAACACTGCCAGCATGCTAATTAGAGCACCGCCACTGAAATATTAAAACTAGAATATACACGCACCAAAAAATCGAGAGGGACTAGTCAACCAGCGTGTCCTATTCCTAGCAGGCAAACACATGCACATAAAAAACACGTCTCTAGTTCTTAGACTCTTCAACAAACACCTACTACCTTATTCGCAGTTGTCTCAGGGGATGACAACACGGGTAAGTGAAGCTGATGCAATGATGTCACACATGCAGCAAGTCTGTGTACATGTGCCTGCGTGTTTCTCTCACCCCACGGTACGATGGGGAAAGTTGTGATATATTCTCAACAGGCCTGGATGACATGTGTCACATTCTGATCGCCCTCTCCTTCATCTTTTTTTTTTCTTTTCTTTCTCCGTTCAGGCTCAAATGTTCTCTTGGGGGTGAAAGCGCGTGTGGGTTTGACATAGTGGCACTAAATCGAATGCTGAATACCACTTGTCATTGGCCTTCTTCTTTAAAACTTTTCATTTTGAGGCTTCTTACATCAAGGTTTCAACGGTCGGCAAGCTTAGTCAGCGCCGAATGTGTATATTTCTTTGCCTACTTCTAGAACCTCTGTAATAATCAATGTGAAGGAACACCATGCCAACCTGAACAAATAGGAAACAGAAATTGCAAAGAATTTAGAAATTCTGAGAATTCTATTTTTTTTTTAATTGTTTGACTTACATGCTAGGTTATATAATTTCTAATAAAAAAACGGAAAGGAATAAAGAAGCAACTTGGGATTATGTTAAAATAAAATGTTGAACAAACAGTTAAAGAAGAATATAAAGTAAAACAAATAATAATAATAATAATAATAATAATAATAATAATAATAATAATAAGGAAATTTCTACATTTAAAAAAATATATTTTTTTATTATGTATAAATTGTTAATGATGCAAAAGTAAAAAAAAACAGAAATTAAGCTGTATATATGCATCTGTGATGTCAAATTATGGTGAAAAAAAATGTGAAAAAAATCTATGACACCAATTTGACAAACAATTAAATAAAAATTATTTCAATAAAAAAATTAATTAAAGCAACCAACAACAAAAATGTAAGTCGAGCAAAAAGGAAAAAAAATACAAATAAAAAAGAGAGCAATAATAAAATGCGCTATCGACAAATAATGCTATAAACATATAGCATTATTATTCAGAGACCCAAATAAAGGCACATGCATCTACATTGCTCTCAGTGCATCCGAGTTTCCTGCAGGCTACTTTAGGAGATGTCTATCTGGCAGCAGAGCAACAATATGTCATTGTTATACCATTCGCCACGGCTGTGTACAGCCGGAAAGACTACCGCTGGACCTCCTTGTGTATTTTGTGCTTTGAATGTAGTCGCAATTGCCAGCCATCCTCAGGAGCACACAAACCCTCAATGGAAGCACTCTCGCTGCACCCCGCTATGTTTATTTTTGTACGTCTGGAATACTTTTGTGCAACTGGGCAACAATGACTCACTGGCTTTTTGCGTAAATGGAGCAGTTTGGAAAAATTGAGAGAACAAATGAATTGACATTTGCTATCACTGCATCCCCAAGCCCTGCGCTGAAAGCATCGGATCAATGCTTGCAAATGTCCCCGGGGAGAGGTACCATGAAACGGCTCAAAGCCTGATCTTAAAAGGCTGGGTTATCGACTGATTTCTGCTCCAAAGGCTTTGGCTCTCTGTCTAAAACATGCGGCTTTAGCTTTGACTGGCATGGTGGCCCTCTTAAAGAGGTGAGGCGAAAGGCTGGCAGCGGACTTACCCCCGGCAGTGTCTTCTGTTCGTGGAGGGCGTTCTGGGCTTTGATGGCCGACTCGCGGGCGCAGTAGGTGAGGAACGCGCAGCCTGTGTGACAAAAAAGAAAGGAGACTTTCAATGACTTGGATAGACAGTGGTCTTGAACTCAATACTGCCTGATATCGACGGGTGGCCAAAGTCATTTAAAGTAACCAAACAGCTTCCTGCAGCAACTAACAGCGGCCAGACAATCAAGACAAAAGCATTTACATTTATTCCTTCAGAGCAGACACTTTCATGCAAAGTGACTTTCAAATGAGTACTATAAGGGTAATGAGGAGAAACACAATACAGCCAGAGCTGCTTTTGCTTAAAAACCTGCTTAGTCCAGCTTAAACCGGTTTTGACTGGTTTATTTAAATGCAGTGTGGGGACTTTTTACACCGATCTCACCGCAATTCGTAGATATCTCGTAGATAATTCGTACGAAAAACCACACCTAAAGCCACCCCTTACAGAAATAGTGCAAAGAAACGGCAAATTTTTCATTAGGGCACAATTGTAAAATCGTATAAAACGTTTGCAAATTAAACACCGTTTACGTCCAACAAGTCAAAGAGAACAATATCGTCGCTCCCTAATGATGGAAAAATAGCTATTAAGTACTGAAATCTACGCTACTTCTTTGCTTTAGTTACTCAATTGCTTCTCGAAGTGGTGTACATCTTCGGTTTTCAGAAGACCGTGATGGTTTCTGCTATTTGGAAGAAGGCTGGTCAGTTCCACCATTGACGAACAGTAAAAGTGAAGGTCTCATTAAGCTACCTTGATTAATTCCCTTACCACATAGCGAAAAAAGAATCCGGAGTCCCAAGAAGGTCCTGTATGCAAGCATTTGAATCAGACAACAAAGGGAAGACCAGATGCTCTTCACTTCATTTAATTCGAGATTCAAGTCCACCCACAACATTGTGTTTCTATCGAGTACCGCCGCTCGCCAGCACTGAAAAAAACGAGCCAGCACAAAGCCTCCGCGTCCCTTACAATGACAGGGCCAGAGGTGCCGTGAGGAGTCCCTGCAGACAAGCTAAATACAGACAGTCTATTTTCTAACATGGGGGAGCCTGTCCAGTCCGCTTTACACTAGATGTGCCCGTGTGTGTTTCTGCGTACGTGTGCTTGTGTGTGTGTGTGTGTTTGAGCAAGTCCATAGATCAGCCAGCCGTCCCTGTCCGAGGCTCTCGGCCTGCTGGAATAAGCCCTGACTACCCTTGACACCCTGACAGAGAGAAGAACAGTGGCGGAGAACTGGGAAGAGAAACTTTGAGCCTCTTGGGTCCCCAGACAGAAATGCGAATTCATAAAAACATGCACATAAACACACCCGATTATATAACCCTTCCGCCACGAAGCAGGAGATTTTGCAAGAAGATCCCTGAGCCCATTAGTTTTTTTTTTGTGACATTAACAGTGCAAACTGGTAGATGTATTTACAGTGAAGTAAGTCTCCGATTTGCCCGATGTAACAGACTCGCTGGCAACAATCAAACTGCAATGTGAGGATCACAGTTTTGTAGATGTGAAAGTAACTACAAAGCAGTCAGTCGTCTCGCTTTCTCCGTCTTGTCACCTTCTCTTTCTTCACCCATGTTCATTGCACCGGAACAAACACTGTGTTTACTTTATAAAGACAAAGTATATCTTTAAATGATGCCATCTGAGAAATTCGCCAAAATTGATTGTTTCTAACAAATTCCCACATGCCGGGGTTGTGCAATATTGACAAAATCATAATTTAAGATATTTTGGATATCAATTTAAAACGCAAAGATAGGAGAATACATTAAACTAAACAAAAAAAAAAATGTTGACAACAAGTAAAGCCTAAATTTGTTGTTTAACGAGTCATTCATTGAATGCTTTATTCAAATGATTCATTCAAAACAAGTAATTCATTAAAAAAAGAGGTCTTTATGAATGGAATTGCTGAATCATTGGCTCAAATGATTCTTTCAAATGAAAAGAAACACCACAGTGTTGCTCAGAGATGTACAAATAACCTGCTCTAGCTTTGTTTAGAATTATTTTCATTTCCAAAACAGAAAAAATAACAATAGTGTTTAAAATGTAGCTCACTTAATATGAATGTCTTGTGTGTCAAACTATTTTATGACAAAAAAAACAACACTCTTAAATTATGTCTGGTCTAATTATTAATATAAAAACACATAAAAAAACCAAGAATAAACATAGATGAGTATTATTTGATTGCATTATTTGAATTATAGGGGCGTTATATAACATTATAGTTATATAACTATAGTCTAATAGGTTTTATCAGGCTATCAATCCTTTTGGGCTCCCGAGACATTACTCATACATACTCTCATTGTTAAAACAATTATGATATCATCACAGACAATAAATATCGCACCCCTACTCCATTTATCTGCTATCATTTAAAGAAACAGTCCCATTCAAACTCACACCACTGGTTGAGCTAAAAAAAAAAGTTTTATAGTAGATTATAACTCAATGAACTTTTGTTAAGTGACTACAGATTTACGTCAGACTAACTTGTTGCAAACATAAATAACATAAATGGTGGTGGAGAACGCGGGCAGTTCAATATGTCATACTTTCTTGGTAGGTTACAGATATACTTCATAAACCATGTTTTCCAGAGGTTTTTTTTCAGTGTTTTGTCAGCTGTTAAATTAGCAACCAGGAACACAACAACACAGACTTGAAGCTCAGTCCCTCGCAGCCTTGCTTTCATTTATTCTGGCTATTATTAATGGCTAAACACTAATGACTTAATAAAAACCCACTATATGAGAACTCTCTGAAAGTGACGTGGGGTCATGAACAGTTAATGCCCAAGTGAGACTTGGCCAAAACACTGTCCTTTTCAAAATGACTTGCTGGGACAAACAAACAAGCAAGCCTCTTGTGTTCTTTCATATTTATTATTGTATCAGTCCCACTAACCCCGCAGTGCTTTCAAATGCATCAAAGCTTTGTTATGTCTCAAATCCTAGAGCCAAGACGGGCTCTTTTCAATCTGTGCCGAACATCTGATCTTGCAATTTCACATGAACCAAATTGGATACATTCGCGACGCATTCACAAAGAATATCCAGAGCAAATTAGCTGCCCCACTAATATTAGCCAAAGAACAGAGCGAGAGAGAGAAAAAGTGACAATAAAACAGATAGCGGGAGAAACATTTTAATTCTAAACCTCTCACTTTAATGCATAGTGCGATTGCAGCCCATAGGCACCAACAAATTCATAATTGGAATCCAAACACGTACAAATTACTGCCCTGCTGTTGCATACCAGGCGCGCAATTTTGGGCTGCATGATGAAATTATTTGAAACTCGACATAAAAAGATCACGCATGGAAAAGGCTGACGCAGCACCCTAAGGACAGAGTGTGGAAATGATCTACCGCATTGTTTGATAACGATCTCTATTGTTTGATCAAATGTGATTTAAAAATTAACAAAGGAAACTGCACAGTTAGTGGGGAATGGATTTTACTTCAAAACTATAGCTAATATAATCCTTTTTCTATAAGTAGGTGAATAGTTTCTGATGAAACGGGAATATAAATAGAGTGCAAGAAGTGAAAATTTAAAACAAAAAAAAGAATTCACAAGTAAGCCTTGAAAAGATACAATGTTTTATATTTTGGACATAAAAACTGATTAAAAGGAATTAATCAACAGTTTTTATTTAAATCTCAATGTGTTTTGCTATATCTAAAAACGTATCTATAACTTAAATTAATTTATCTAAAATATTATAATTATTTTGAAATAAAAATTATGAATTTATTTAATTATTAAGAAAATTATTATTATTATAATTACAAATATTTAATAATAAAGTAGTATTTTGACAAGTAATTTCTTCTCTCACACACACACACACACAAAAAATAACCTGACGATTTAATCTTGGAAAAACAAGACATTAAGTTAAATTGACATTTTTAATAATACAAACATTTTCGCTAGTGGCCTTACACTTTCAGATGTCTCGGGGAAAGGAGACTTCTCCTGAATCACAAAAGTCAAATGTAGCTACTGCAGGCGAAAAAAAAAAAAAAAACACACACACAAAAAAAAAAAAACATGCCTCTCTCTTCCAGGACAGAAATGACATCTAACCCCCGTGCTAATAAGCAATCACACAGACAGAGGCCCATGAGGCCTGCGGGTCTGAGGAATGGCGTAGAGCTTCATGGGGAGGTAGAGAGGCATAGCAGTAATTAAGCAAGCTGAATTGAAGGTGCAGCTCCCTCCCTCCGCTCCCGACAGCCCCCATTTGCTGTTTTTTTTTTAAATAGTGAAAGCCGAGTCGCACCACTGTTCCTGCTCCCCTTTATAATTGTGTGCAAGCTCTGAACTGTGAGGTGCCTGTTAAGTGCGAAGGTCTTGGCGCTAAATCTGCTTCCGTGCCCCCATTCTCCACGTTCTTGCCTGAGCACTTTGCAACTTCACGAGCGGTCCCGTCATTCACACCTCCCACTCTTCACACGTTCAAGTTTAGCTCCGAGAACAAAGGACTTCGCTTAAAACTGTTGTGCAGTGACTCGGAAAAAATAATAAAATAAGGTTGCGCCGATCCGATCGTGTTTAAGCACACTGTGCATTTTCTCGATTATTGTTATTATATTTTTGCGTGCATTTTTGTATTCATTTCATATCTGAGTCACCACTGAAGAAACAGGTCCTCTAAACGAGCACAATGGGACAGATTCACACAGATTCACTTTCAAGTTTCGATTATAATATTGCATAAGTGGCCTTATCAGTTTTGGTTTTCTGTAATAATTACACAATTTTGCCTTCACTTCTTTTCGTCTTTGTCTTGTGCTTACCAAAATCCATTTGTATGTCTTTACGCGATGTTCTATTGCACTTGAAACTGAATCAAACCAGAAAATTAGGATGTTTCGGAGATCGTGCGATTAAATAGTTAATGGCTGTTTGGCGAGTTTAAATGTCAAGAAAATGCTCAACAGAAAACAAAACGATAACGCATGGCCTCATAAGGCTTACGTATTATTGTACAAAGCGTATCGTTTTGATTATTGCGACTGCGGTATCTAATATGTTCAAGTAACTATATAACACACGCTTATACTAAGCTGTGCAAAGTGTCGTCCTTTCTGTTGTACCTAAGAGAAGCTATTAAAAACGGATAAATGTATGTAAATATGTGCAGCTAGCGTTCATGCATGACAACAAGTGAATGTTTCTGGTGAACGAGCTCAGCAATCGATGCCGCTTTCGGCGTCACTCACAGTTACCGTTATCATGTAAAACGCTCTTAATGCGTTGACCTCCTTCCATGAAAAAAAAACAAAAACGCACGAGGGCTCGATTTCCTTCAAAACTCTCTCTCAGTCACTGTCCAGACAACAATATTGTCCCTGCCCTCACCTAATTACTTTGTAATGAGTCTTGTAATATAAGCGGTGCTCTAGCGTAACCTGTAAACGTTAATTAAGGCAGCCACCTTTAAATGTGCTCAACCTCGATGTACCAGAGCGAAACTATACGCGCATAAACTAACAGAGCTGGAGCGGCCAAAAAAATGATATTTTCGTAAATTTTACGTTCATATTATTCAGAACTAACGAATGATAGTCCAATTACACATTAAGCATCTATCACGGTTCTGCTTGATGCCGTATTAAAGAAAGGACACGCGCAAAATTCTGCACAAATAGGGCACAGTTTTGGACCACTGCAACTGTTACGATATGAAAAAGCGCCAATGCATACTGAAGAGTAGCTTCCTAATACATATGCAAGACTTGTTTGTCATGGCAAGACTCAAATAGGTCTAGATCAGCTATTGTGCTGTGAATTTGAAATACGGTGGGGTGACACCGTGTCTTGCGGCATGCTGGGAAGTCCTCAGCCAGAAACGCTCTGATGGTGCACCGAGTGCAAGAAGGGTGCGACGGAACAAAGACACTTCCTCAGTAGGCTACATCTGTTTCTCCTCCTCTCTCTCTCTCTCTCTCTCTCTCTCTCTTTCTGTCTTCAGAGGATGGCTGGCATGCGAGCAGTGATGCCAGCAGTGGCAGCTTAACCTATTTTCGGAAATACCACAGATTTCTATTAATAGCCCTGCTGAGCAGCAGGCCTCTCCGCGCATCCCCGACGGGTCCCACAAACTCACTGATAACAGCCTCTCCCAGATCACCTTTCAGCCATGCTCGTGTCGTAGCATCACTTTTCAATACTAAAATAAAAACAACAACCATATTCAATAACATTCTGGAGCGTAAAAGGAATACTGCCGTAAAGCACTCTGGGGATAGATTCTGGAGAAATTCTTCCACTTCCAAGTCCACGTGATTACCCCGGAACAAGATTAAGAAAAAGTTACTTTATTGACATCTTCGACGTCTTGATATAGTATATGGACACCGTAAAACTCGAACGCTTGAAAATCGGTTGTGCGTTTTTCAACCAGTGGGTTGCAAACTACCCTCATGATTGCGTACGGCTAACAAGAATTTTGCAAGCACAGAGAAAACTTGTTCGTTGATGGTAAAGCATTAAATAATTTAGGATACTTTTTGAAAAATAGCTGGGCACATGAGCAGGTTGTGCAAAACTCTAGAAAAAAAATACAACCCAAATTGGTTAATTAGCAACTTTTGAAAGTGCATTTTCTATTCTTTATGGTATTCGGTAACTAATTATTCGCCATTGGTAAAAGCTAGCCAAACAATGGTCTGACTGCACAATTCTCTAGGAAAAAAAAACAACTTTTAAAAGGTGGTGCGAAAAAAATGTTGTCTTCTCCAATTTTTTTGTTGTTGCTGACGAAGCTTCAAATATTCTTGCTTTTGCAAAACTGTGCCTTTGGTGAAATCTAGTCAAGCTGACACTGGACGGCTTGTGCGACACCCGAGTAAAACGGGAATAAAATTATGCAAACTAAAAGAAAATACTGGACTCATTATCAATGTGTAAAAGTGTGGAGAAAAGGATTTCCATATTTATAGTTGACGACGTCAACAATGCATCCAATCAATCTCTATGGTATTCGTCAAAAAAAAAGAAAAAAAAAGATGATGTTTAAAAGTCAAAAAACCATTCAAATCCAATGAAGAAAGAATACTCAACAATCTAGAACTAAAAAGTCTGATTAATAATTGTGTTGGGGTTATTCATCGATATTAAAATGACTATTACGATAAACAATTGCGGTTCAACAAAATCAGTTCAGAACTTCCCTGAGCTAAAAATACTAATGCAAAGCCGATGTTTATGCACGGCCTTATCTTGTCATACTCTCAACGTCGTGACGGTGTCCCACGTCTGCCCCACACCTCCCCTTTCATATTAAATCCTTTTGTTTCCACCCTCTACTGTCTGCTGGGGTGGATCTGGCTCTCCCATCCTGTCAGAAGGACCCGTCACTCCGCCGGTGCCTCCGGATTAAAGGCACCATTTGTTTTCAGTGGTTCTGACAATCGCTCCATCTCTCTCAGTCTGTTCATCTATTGTGCTTAGCCTTATGCCTCACTGTCATTTTTCCCTGTCCACTCCAGCTCTCTGTGTCTGTGTGTGTGTGTGTGCGCATGGCATTTGTCACAGCTCTCTGACTGACATAATGGCCATGCCCTCCTTCCTGAGATCAAAGGAAGTGGAAAAAGGCTTTTCTGCTCAAATTCCAACAAGGCATTTACATATTTCCAAGCCGTTCTCATCAACGGCAGCAGAATCCTTCTATCGCCGTTCATTAGTCAACCGTGCTGAGTGTTGATTTATTTTCCTCTCGACAATAAATCTTTAGTTCGGGAAGCTCGAAAACCAGAACAACGGTTCGACTGCGGGAAATGTCGGAAAGAGCAGTCATGTCGGTGTATCATACATTTCATTCTCTGTCGTCATTCTGCCTTTGCCTCCATAAAAAAACAGCACCTCTGGAGTGACCTTGTAAAAGTTTACTGCGCAAAACAGTAAACAGGAAAGAGTGACTGATAAGCTTTAGCACTGAGAATTGACCTCCATTTTGAAATGATCCAAAATCTAGCAAAAGACGAAGCGAGTAATTTTTGCACCGATAGCATCACCAAAAAATAACTTGCTGAATAAAACATCTTAAACCAGCTGGTGCAGTCTGGTTTATCTGCATTGCCAATGTACAACTGTTTTTTCAGTCTGACCAGCTGAAAAAAATGTCAAAATCTGTCTAAAATTAGCATTGAGATGAGTCTAACTAGCAGACAGATCTCATTTCACATGATCTCAAATGTCATGGTCGTACTGAAATGACTTAGCAAATGCATTGAAAAATTATTATATTTAGTGGCTTCTCTTTATTTCTTTTTAAGATATTTAGCACCAGTTTATCAGGTAGTGATGATGTTGTTCTCTTTAACTAGTCGGATAGACTTTATTCGCAAAATGTTCAATGCGATTATTCCGAATTTTAGGCATAAGTTAAATTCGCGAGCTCAGATGGAAACAGAGCTTATGCCAGACTGGGGTCTGCTTCCCAAGAGCATTGTTGGTATGGTTGCACCTTCGGTCGTTGGCAATATTTCAGTTTAACGGTTGTTTCCTGAAGCCAACATTCACGAAACAATATCGCAAAACTGTGTGGCTAGAACTACAGCTCTTAACTGTGCTTTAAAGCATAGCATAGAGCAAAACACCAGAGAACGCAAATATCCGAGTCCTCGGATGCACTGTTCGTTATTTACGATAATCTGACCTCGTACCAAATGATTAGTTATTGCACGTGCATAATGCCGTTCATGACGAATCCATATTGTTGAAACAATGTGGTTCAAATGACGCAAAACATGTGGTTTTGAACAAATGGTTCAAAACATGTGACAAAGTTATTATGGTTTTGGGAAACTAGCTAGTTCATTTCTCCATCAATGCTTCAGATTACATATGTTAGTTAAGCATAAATTGCATCATTGTATGAAAAACACCCCTGTGTGAGTGTCACTAAATGTACATTCGAATGGTTTACTTGGATTATTTGGTTTACTCTGCATATTACGCTACATTTGATTACGAAACTCGAAAATCACGTAAATGAAATTTACGTAAGTGTAATATCACATTTACATTTTCAAAACCCAAAAAAATAGCATGTTTGATAAATTAATCAGATCCTGCAGCAGTGAGTAATGTTTTTGAATCACAGAGCAATCTGGTTAAGCAGCAAAAAGAATCGTGTGGACTTTTCTATTAGCAAACACAGCAGACATTATGACACGTCTGAAGACCAGCTTATCATCCTCCATAAAAATGGTCACAAGGGAGAGATTCGCAACGTCTTAGAATAGCGCATCAATAATTTCGCTTTGTGTTTTATGCTCGGCCCACAAAACGGACATGCTACAGAAGGTCACTGAACCTCTTTCCACAGAGGGTTGTCTAGAATACTCTACTGTAAGTGCCATCTCCTGATGAATGGTAATGGCCTTAAAAAAACACATTTTCCACCTAAAAAGAAAAATAACCTTCTCCGCATGGAGGAAAGTCCATCTAAAAGCAGGTAAAGGGGAGATAAGTGGCCAGTTCACATGAAAAGACAAGTAGCTCAAAGCATAGCTCGCTGATAGAGGAGGGAACATCTCATCCTGACATTCAGAGCTACGGTTCCTGCCAGGAGAGCTGCTGAAGCACTGCATTTTTTATGAATCGGCCTTGTTGAGTATTATAGTATTTACAGATGTTTGCTTCTTTGGACTGTCAAGACTTTTACAGGAGCTTTTTGACATTTCAGCCAAAAGCCTCCCCTAATTTAAAACCTATGAAAATCGCTCAGTTGCAGTGTTTTATTCATTGGTTGATGTTCCCTGTTTAAAAAAGTTGAAACGAAGCATTGCCATCAAAAGGGCTCACAGCTATTAGTTTACATCACAGGCGTGAACTATAAATGTACTACTTTGGACCATTTTGGAGAAAAAAAACCCCCAAGTCAAATGTATTTATATCATTTGAACACTTTTACAAAGTCTCAAAACTAATAGACATTCAGGCTACTGAAAAACAACACGCCAATGTAAAATAAAAAAAACTGTTAGGAGGTGTTTGTATATGGATTAATATAATGAACCCAACACTTGTTCCTGGTAAACCGTACACCATATACGTTTTATCTTTCTATTAATAAGAGTTTTGTAATGTAATTTTTCTCCATTGAAACAACTTCACTCCTAGCTTAGCTCTCGATAATACTGGTAATAGCATAAAACCCCTTTCAAATCACTGTCCAACAAGGTTAGCTTTACATTTGCAAGCGATGAACCTTTCTACAGCTCGGCTTTCAGCTTCTGCAAGGACCCCCGCAGTTAAATCCATTCGTACGGGAAGAGACAGAAATTAAAATTGTTTAAAGCGTCATAAGATTAGTTCTAAGATGTCTATCGTATTTCTCAATCCCTCATAAATGCATTAGCACAATAGGTCCCTTGAAAGCGGTTAAGGATTGACACTCTATAGTGGCAGAAGTGAATGGAGCCACATTAAGCGAAGACAATCGGGACGAGGTTTAGGTCTAAAAAGCCTTGTGCATGTTTGCGTACAGTGTTTGAAAGGTTCTTTTCGTATTGTAAGCCGGTGCACGCTTATCCTTGGACATCTTTACCTGCAGAGTAAAAAATGAGCATAAGAGGCTTTCGAAGCGAAGCAACAATCGCGTCTATTTATGCTAAACGCAGCAAGAGATCTATACACCACGCTCACGTGCGATTACAAATACAGCGTGGCAAGTGTCTCGAGCTTTGCACGCAAAAACCCATTTCCGACTCCATCCTAAATTAAAAGAAAAAAATGCCGAGCTCAACTGATCACAGGTGAAAAGCCTGAAGGGGAAAAGCTCACCTGTTAATACAAATCAAGAGACAGCATTTGTTAGGCCCGTTGAACAGACCTCGTAATAGCTGTTCATACTGAACACCGCAGGCGAAGATGACTACAGCTCGCTTTAATTGCAAAGAAGCAGCCACTGTAGAGGGACGAACCAAGTGATCCGAACGACCGCAACCTCAGACAATAACTACAGTTGCTAATCCTCCTCCGTCATTATGGTCATGGTTTATTACCGCGCTTAGCAAACTAATGCTGTGTTTTCCTGTGTGGATTAGCGAGCCGACTTAGCGCCGAAACACGTTCCCCACTCTGAAACCTACATACGATTCCCTTTAGTCCGGTGGACCCTTCAAAAACAGGACCCAAGACGCACGAAGATCTCATTTCGCACTTGGCTTGCATTGGCTTTTCCCAATGAGCGCTGGCCGATGCGCTCCTTTGTCACGTGTTGGATTAAAACAAAAAAATAATAATAATAAAAAACTGCATTAGCATCCCCGCCGACAGTTTTAGCCAAACATTTAAACAACCTCGGGGTCTGCATCACCGATGCGGTCCATATTGAGACTACTCGCAAGACTGCACCGTCTCTAACAGCTGACAAAAAGTGTATGTAAATATTTGCTGACTTGTTCTTATCTTCGCATCCCCCTCGTAGAATAATACATAAGATGAAAAGAAATTCCGTCCTGAAGAACCAATTCTCTGTGCCATCCTTTAGGACTCATATTCAGTTCCTGTCCCAGAGGCAGCTGCATCACAAGTATAATCAGTTAGTTTAGGACGAAAAAAAAAAAATCGGGTTTGTGATGTTGTAATCTGCCACCGACGGGACATTCGGCTATGTACGTGAAACATAATAAACACCAAAAAAAGTCTTTAGGAATAAAGTATAGGTGCTCGTTTTTTATTACCCAATTACGTTTTGACAAAAAAATTGCTTTTAAAAGCCGCATCTGAGTTACAACTGTGCATAACAAAATGTCTGAAGCGTTATTAACCACAGACCTGATTTTACTTATAAATGGAAAAATCGCGTTTTTAAAGCCCCGCTGGAAATTCCTAAGGGAACCCAATGGCTTGAAAATGCTAATTCTCCTCTGGGTTTAGCGCTACAAACTGAAAAGCTCCATATTTCAGACGTCTAATTGATGGGACTACTCAGCTCGCGGTAATGCGCTAGATAAGGTGCATCCACATAGGCTCGACATCCATCAATGCCCAGGAGGACCATCATTATTGAAGAACAGTCAACTCGGATTGGATCCTCCCTGGTGTTTCTGTCTTGTATTATTTGCCGCGCGAGTTAATACCTCGAATAACAGAACAACTTGCACGTCACCTCCGATGCCGTTTGATCAAAAGGAGGGGACAGGCGCGCGAGTGCCGTTTCTCGTCGGAATTGGCGCGCTTTCGTAACGGTCGACGCGTGGTGAGCAACTTTCTCGAGTTTCTCGCGTTTTGCCACGCGTATCGTCTCCGGAGCTTAACAGAAGCCCAAAGTTAACCCCTTTCCTCTAACCCGGTGTGGTTTGATTTAGCCAAATGACAACGCGCGACTCTCGCCCACGATATCGTCGCACGTATCCTCATTGCTCCGACGCGGTCAAAGCAAAGGCTTCTCGCGGGCTTAAATGTCGTGGATGAACGCTCGAGCAAATAGAGCCTTATTAGCATAATTATAAACACACCGCCGCTATGAAGCCTAATAGTAAGTGACACTAACGAAGACGAATGCGATATTTCCGACGCGTATCGCTCGAGGAGGATAAACGAAGAACGACACGATACCCAAATAGAGGTTTAATTTTAGTATCGTCTTCTTGTTTGAGAGGGATGACGTATTCAATGTCAACTGTCAAGAAGAACGTCACGTCACGATGTAGAACGCGACGTAGTTCTTTATGACGCACAACCGAACGCGTTTTAAGCGCAAACGCGTTCGGATGAGCGAAGCTGCGCGTTTTTCAACCGGAGGAGCTCCGTCTTCGTGAGACGTTGAACGACGTCGAACGTTTCTAGCGGCGGGTAGGTGCGCCTGCCCGCGTAGAACCCCGTTCAAAACGCCCGTTCGTTTGCGAGAACTGTCAGGTTGAACAAGGACGGCTCGGGGGGTTGAGGGACTACTTCCCCGTTGCAAAGCGGGGGGAAAGAAAGTCTGTCTAAATGCGAATTTTTCTTCTAAGCCTTTTTTTGTTGTTGTTGTTGCCCCGGTTCAAAGATTAAGCTGCCTTCAGAGAAAGGCGAGATTCCCAGCCACGAGATGAGAAGGAAACGCGCGACGTTCGCGCAGGCAACAATGCACAGGTCCAAACTAGGGAGACAAGTTCTCTCTAAAGGATTCAAGTGCAAAAATATTAGCTAAAAGGGGCCTGATATTGCAGTCTGTACGCAGCCTGTGTATTTAATGTTGGCATGACATAAATTACACGTATGGTTTGTAATAAATATTACAATAACGCATGCGTCACTAATGGGTGATGTGCATGAGACAAATATATATATATATATATATATATATATATATATATATATATATATATATATATATATATATATATATTTTTTTTTAACATTACTGTCTAGTGTTTACCACCGCAAAATCACACTCTTATTAAGGGAATCGCGCGTTTACCTTTGTGCATGCCGGTGTATCGGTCCTTTAATACTGTCAATTCGTGGATTTTCCCAAACTGTTCGAATAATGGTTTCAGGTCTTTTTCCTCGAGGTTCCGCGGTATTTGCCCGATAAAGAGTTTTATGGCATCTTGGTCTTTCATGGTGCCGTTCTCCGGATGAATGGAGATGGATTCTGACCCGTTCATGGGTTTAGGAAATGGGATCTGAGCGTACTGGTGCTGGTGCGGGATTAAGAGGAGTGGATGTTGGGTCGGTGCTGCCCCGGGTCCAGTGAAAAGCAGGCTGGAGTAAGCGGGATGGGGCGGCTGTGGGTGCTGCTCCCTTCTTGTCTCAGTCTGAGTGAATCTGGCCATTCTGAGCTGGGAGCAGACTGGATAATAATAATGACAACACACACACACACACACACATACGCACACACTGAGAGAGAGCGAGTAGTCAGCTGGAAACACAGACTTACTTTCTCGGCGCTACACACACACACGCGCGCGCGCACGCACACACGCGCGTTTGGAGGAGATGTTTAGGGGCGGGGGAGACGCCTCGCCATTTCTTGCTCCAGAGCGACACCCAGCGGCCAGAGCGGGCTGTCGGGCCTACAAGGCGGCTCGGGGTGCCCGAAACGCGTTCGTTTTCCTCCGAGCACGTTCGCGTCGAAATGGTTGGACGTTTGTGCGATTGTATCGCCAGTGGCGGGTGTAGTTTTAGCTTTTACGTTTAGAAATGTGTCGGTGTAACGTCTAAATGCGCGAGACCATAAATGCCGGCTAATTGATACAGGTACAGACGATAAATAATGCACAATTTTACATTAAGCACGCGCGTAGCTTTAAAGATAAAAACCAACATGGGTACTTATGATATGTGCCTCGAGTACGTCTTACTGGTGCTTCCTGTGTTTTCAGGGGCATTTTAACGTGCTTTTTAAAAGTAAAACGAATGCAATACAAATGATAATTCATACCATTTATTTATATCAAACAGAACATTTTACGGTTCAAAAAAATGTATGTATTAGCTGTAGACTATGTGTTTTCAGTTCATTAAAACCCCTACATTTAAAGTGTGCCCGCATGATACTGTTTGTAACTTTGAATATGTTAATATCATATTTTTCTTCCTTCCTTTTTTTTCCATAGGAAATGCATCTTTTAATCTCAGTATGATTAAATTTTCGTTGCAAGACTGGAATAGAAAACAGGAGGCAAAGAGTAACCAAAAAAAATAAAAATTAAAAACAGCCTATCGCAATATATCCCCATGTTATTATATATTTTTTATTATTATTATTATTATTTTGTCCTTATTTTTGCACTGCAGCAGGCCCTTGACTGTGTAACATCATTACATACATAGAGAAAAGAAGTACTACATAATTTTTGTAAGGGAGGCAATTAGAGAATTAATCTCATATGCAGACATTATCTGTTACTATGGTTACAGTGTTATTCAAGACCGTTCTGAGAATACATGCGGGATCTGACCTCAGCTACCTGTCCATGAAGACAGCTTTCGTCTGCAATTAGATATACAACACGATTTGAAAGACTAGTTAGTCATACAGCTGTCGGTCCCTAAAAACCGAATATTTCATAAACTCGTAACAATAAGAATTTGGATTCCACAGAAGACCGGCCTTCGATAAGGTTGCTTTCATCTCTCAGAACAGCAGCGTCTTTAAACGAATCCGCAGTTGGCCTAGAAGGCCTGCTCAGTTCTCATATCAGTGACAAAAAAACAACAAGAGCACCACTTACGATTTCCTTGCAGGACACACTAGGAATTTGTTTAGTTAGGCCTGAATAACTGCAAAATATGTATCCATTAGCATGCATAATTCATGCAACCGTTCATGCAAAGTGCCAAACAGTTGCTTAATTAACAGAAATTAGTAATTTTTTTTGGTACGCCGTTCTCTGAAACAGTCGTCACGTCGCCGCCCCGGGGGGGAAAGCTGAATTTGTGAAAGGAACGAGAAACGCGACGGGCTCTACGTTTTTAGGAACCCCGTTTTGAGACAAAGCAATTTCATAACTACAAGTGATGGAGCAATATCTATACTTCATCCTCGTGGCAGGAAGTGGCATTGAACTTTTATATAACGGATCGATGCTTCACTCAAAATGGGCTTTTCAGGATGTGACAGTAAAAAAAAATTGCAATATCTCAAGATGAATCAGATGTAATTGTGTGTATTTGTTCTTGTGTGTGTGTGTGTGTGTGTGTGTGTGTTGGGGGGGGCTCATCTTTAGCTACTTTTTTGTGACAGATCTATTTTATTTTTTTGGTCAACTAACTAACCATTTGGTACGTAATACTCTCTTTAATGATACACTCGATTATTGATATTTAAAAATAAGTACAGCCCAAATTATTTTTCTCATGAAAGGTGTTTAAACGTTTCATGTTAATTGTAAATTTAAACTTGCATTAAATTAAAAATGTAACAGAAGTAGCAACAGATCTTTTTTTTTTTTTTTTTTTTTTTTCCCCATAATAACATCCCATCAGTCCAGAAGTATCAGTGATTGTCTCGTGAGGCGAAAAGCTGTGCGTCTGTAACAAAGACATGTATAATACTACCCATAATACTGCTTTCTTCGGTAAAACGCTGTCTAATCGGAATCAAATATGCATAGATCGTGCATCATTTACAAGTGAAAAAACATTCTATATCAAATTCTAAATAAATACGTTGGTGAAAAATGAAAAAATGAAAATTCTCTCATTAATTACTCACCCTCGTGTTGCTCCAAATCTGAAAGCCCTTTGTTCATCTTCTGAACACAAATTAAGATGTTTTTGATCAAATCTCGGAGCTTTCTGGCCCTTCGTAGACAGCAAGAATCCTTAACATCCTTAACCGTAACATCGGTGGCTCAACTGTGATTTTAAGAAGAAAAAACATTTCAACAATTTGTATGTTGTATGCAATAGATTGTTTGCACTTTGACGTGGGGCTTGTACCATGAAGGTAAGATTCAGTCTAGTTTGCACCAATCTTGGGTTTTAGGTACCATGAAAGTAACTTGGCTGTTAGCAGTCTAACTTAGTAGTAACCTACACTCCACGGCTAACCTGCTCCAGTGGATATATATTCTGGTCTGGAGATCTCCAACCAAAATCTGACCAATCAGCTTCAAGCAAAGTAACACACAATAAAGCCAAACACCTAGTTTCACTTGCTGCAAATTAAGAAAGCTAGTAAAGAAAACAATCACAGTTTCGAGGCACACGATTGGCTGTTTATTAACGATGTGCACTCGCTTCATTGACTCGGGATCAAGCCGGATTCGACGGGGACATGTCTCTTAAGGGACGCTCCACTTTTTTGGGAAAAAATTCCAGCGTCAGTAAGTTGAGTTTTACTGTTTTTGAATCCATTCAGACCGGGTCTGGGCGAAAGCACTTTTAGCGTAGCTTAGCACAGATTACTGAATCCAATTAGACCGGTAGCACCGCGTTCAAAAGTGACCAAAGAGTTTCGATATTTTTCCTATTTAAACCGTGACTCTTCTGTAATTATATTGTGCGCTAAGACTGGCGGAAAATGAAAAGTTGTGCTTTTCTAGGCTGATGTGATCAAGGAAGCTTGCTGCTGCACCACGTCCGCAGCATGGGCCATGGCAATGTAAAAAAAATATCGAAACTCTCTCTTTTTCACTGGATTATGGACTATATTTTGTCCAGAAGCAGCGGTTTAAATTTAAAATGCCTCCATGGTGTCTCTTACAAGCGCACAGGTTTTCAGAAGATGTTAATGTTCATATGTGTTTTTATCAGCCGTTTGGACTCTCATTCTGACGGCACCCATTCACCGCTGAGCAAGTGCCCCGACCCTGAGCTTCTCCACATCTGTTCTGATCCAGAACGTCTCGGACGACCCGCGGGTGGGCACATTTATTTTTAGGCCCGAGCTTGATGGAAGTGTGAAGAGTGAGAACTTCCAGTTCGTGCGCTTTATTGACCGCCGCCATTAGTATTTCGCCTGGCTGAGGGTGGCGCGACAAGAAATCAATGACACCGGCGCTATCGGCGCGAACCCGAAGAAGTAGCATTACAATTTAACGCGCGAGGGTTTTTTTAGCCGCTGGTTGTTAAGCACTCAGTAGGTGTGGAGAGGCAGTCGAGCTTGGCCTCCCCCGGTCTGCAGTAAGTGGCTGGGGCTCAGGGGAGAGCCGTAGATGGCTGAAGGGGGCACTTAACACGCTGTGCCGCCGCTAACATGTACAAAGATCAGACACAGCTGCAAAAGCGAGTTCATCTGTGATCTCAAGCCCACACGGATGCAAGCACACACAGCGAAACGCTCTATGCTTCCTCTTCCTGAGAGCTTATTTCTTATTCATGAAAGTAGGTTGATGTGAAGATGCGTCCCATATGGCGAAAATAAACATGCGTTCATATATATTTTGATAAGTTATAGGACTGGATGCGCCTATTATGGTTTTTTTTTTACATTTTGTAGCTTCATTTTGATTGTATATTGTGTATTATCAATAAATGTTTCAGAACGTAACTTATGTGCAGTTTATTCGATCAAAAATGCAAGCAAAAACAGCGATGCCGTTAAATTTAATTACAATTTAAAAGAACTGTTAGCTATTTTGATATATTTTAACATGCATTTCGTGATTTTCAGCATCGATTACTCCAGCGCATCTTGAACCTTGAGAAATCATTCTGGTTTTGCTGATTTCGTAATATCATCAGTGTTGAAAACGCGCATTAATATAGCAATATTATTGTGGAAACCCTGATTCATTAATCATATATTTTCAGTCCGAGGGTGTATTATGTGTTTTAAGATCGAAATCTAATATGAGGGTTTTAACTGTATTTAAATATTATTTTCTTGTTATATTTGTGGCCAAAAAAAAAAGCAAACCACGAAGTCTCCGTTAAATGAAAGGTAAATGAGAAAAAGAGGTTGGATTCACAAAATGAATGCGATGGGCATCTAAACTAATGTTAATATTTAAACATGTCAGCCTGCAAATCACTTTTTGAGCACTAGGGGGAGCCGTATATTCATTTTAATTCGTGGCTGGTCTCAGCTTGGTCTTTGACCATGTTGATTAATACTGTAGTCTTTCATTTATGTTCCTCAGAGCTGAGCAAAGTTTCATCCATTCATTTAATGCGGCTGTCCTGAAGCTTTACTTTAATGGGCAATCGCCTAAAAGCTATGTGGGCGGCAATAACTTCAGCAGAAATTTCCAGCCAAGCAAACAATTGCTGGAATTATGCCCACATGAGCTGTTGCCTTATTTGTCTTTTGGATGCGGATCAGACACGTGGGTGCTGATGGATCTGCTCGCATCAGTCTATCATTTCAGACCGCGATGAAAGGCCGTTTAAGACACACCGAAGTGTTAAAATATCAAATGTCAGACTGTCAAAATCACAATTTGTAATGGCTGGAGAGGCATCTCGCGAGATGAAGAAAAAGGAAGACGGGCTTTGAGAGAATGTGACGGATTTGACGGAGTTGCTACTCCAAGTTGCTTGGAGTAAAAAAAATTGTTTCATGAAACAAATATCTGCCAGTGCAAGTAACACAAAATACATTTATAGTCAATGCACAATGTGATAAAACAAGTCTTACTAGTCTTTGCAGTGTTGCTTGTCGAGAAAATTTGGTATTGTTTCAAAGGTTTTTAGACGTTTAACTAGAAAACATGCCAAAAGAGACTCATTAAAATGGAGATTTTTTATTATTATTATACTTTTTTTGGGGTTGGTTGGTTGTGAGGTGTTGTGCACTGATAGGAAGAGACACATCAGTTGAGATTTCACCTGCAGTGACAGAAAACTGGAGCAAACTTGCAGTATTTGGTCTCTCAGTGTTGCCTATTGATCCAATTCAACGAGCACTTTCAGCCATTTATCCACATAGGTTTGTCAAGTTCCTGACTGAAAACTTTCTGACTTTAGGTGATATATAAATACATGTTGTTAAAGTCTGATATTAACATTAGAGCAAAATGAAACGGTTACAAATAATCCAATAATCTATGCTTTAAAATGCAAGCTTTAAATTGTTTTCAAATGTAAAACCGCCATTCCTCCGGTCTTCAGTGTCACATATTTCTTCTGAAATCATTTTAACATATCGATTTAACGTAAGCTTCTGTTATATTTTAGATGTGTGGGTTACGTGTAATATGCAGGGTAAGTGATTTAAGTCCAGTTAAGGTGATTTTATTTTAATTTTAAGATATTCTGTTGATATTTTCGGCTCCTCGTGTTTCAATGTTCTGATCGAATCTTAAAGTGAAATCCTGCAATATTCTGAGTTTGCGTTTGACAGTTTTTATTCACGTTGAAGAGATACGAATCTGTTTTTGTGAAAGTGAGATGAGTAAATGCTGTTCACATTTAGTCTATGAGTACAGTAACTATTGTGTGTTTACGCAGCACTGTGTTACACGCTTACTGACTTTTAGATAGACTAACAATTGCACTTCGTTGCTGAGTACTGAACCTTCTTCTTCTGTATTCTACTGTACAGGCATGAATTTACATTTCCTTCAGCCTAAGGTTTATTCATTACACTTTTTGGTGTTAAAGGCCTTTTACACTTGCTATAAATAGAGCTTCTTATTATAAAAACAAACAATCAAGCCCAGCTCATGTTTAAAAAGTAAAGCGATAGTCATGCAAAAGTAACGTAAAGCACTGCTTTTATTAAGATAATTAGTTATTTTTTAGGGATCAAGAAACACAATATTGGAATGCAATCAGTGGGAAAATGAAATGGAAAAAATCAGCAACACTGGAAACAAAGTAAGGCCATTTTCATTATAATATTATTATTATTTTATCTGTATAGTTCACTCAACATCAAGGCTTTTCCTTTAAGTGATTTTAGACCAATTCTACCCCCAAATGAACCAGTCCTCTGGGCATTCGATTGATTCCTGCAATGTAAAAGCAAAGATTTACCAGCGTGATAGAAGTACCTCAGATGTGCCATCCATAGCTGCGGTTTTCTGTCATGGGAAAAAAAAAAGTAAGAAACCCTTTACTGTGGGGATGAACGGTCTCTGGAGGAGACTCCGGCATCCTTTGATGTGTGAAGAAAAGACTACATTAAACAACAACTGTCCTCGTTCAGCACATGCAAAAGTTTATCTTTTGAATTTCTAGAACATGAAAGCTGCAATGCCGTGCGAATATAAGAAGTTACAGTAGAAGAACGCGAGATGTAACGCGACGAGGCTGTGAGCGCGATGAAATGAAAGATTCATGGCCCTGCAGCGACCCAGGTGACATTCTGCGAGAGAGTGCTTGTGCTAATCTGACAGATGTTGTCAAGGGGAAAAACGTGGACTTGCAAAGTGATAAAAAAGAGCGTTGGACACGCCGCATGTCATTCAACATCTACTCACCCGTGCGTTTACACCGCCAACCCATGTAAAATCATAATAGTCCAACTGAGATTTATGAGGGACGGATCAATGTTGTTATCTTTTCTGAAAGACCTATAAAGGAGCAAAATGCAATTTTACAGACATCTGTGAAAAAAAAATGAAAGCATGTTTGCTAACAAATTAACAGCAACCATGCAGTAAACACTTGAAGGTAGTAATATATATATATATATATATATATATATATATATATAGTAAGTGATTAATGCTTCCATGATCCATCCTATCGTCAAAGATGACTGACAGTTAGCATACAGTCTGGATTGACAGCGTGGTTCTGTTCCTGGTAATAACATTTTGATTCATGATCTGGGAGGAGAAACCTTGAGACACCCAACCTGGGATTTCACATTTTCATTTTCTCTCTCTTCCTGCAACTTGCAAATGAACGCGTGAACGCGTGTGTCTTTATTTATCCAATATAGCCTTATCTGCATTGAAAAGAGAAGTATCTGGTTGTTTGTGCTTATAAGTTAATGTCTTAAACTGCCGATCTTGTTACTGTGCTGATTAATATTTTAATATGTTACACAGCTTCTTCAGTGAATCAGCCCCGAAACGATGATTCTGTTCAAATTCCCTATAAAATCATTCAATTGAATCATTCGGTTCAATCTGATTCGCTACAATATGATGCATCCTACTTTATCAACCATTTCCTGTGCTGCTGATATTCAGTTCAACCAATAATCAAAAAAGACTTTAGAGAAACATAGCTTTCGTTTCTTTTGTTGTTGTTGTTGTTGTTGTTGAAGAGCTATGAATTTCTTCGCCTGGGTAATTTCCCAAAGACGGCTCAGTTCATCCAAGATGTAGAAATTTAGCACTGCATCGCTTGCTCACCAGTGGATGCTCTGCGGCGAATGGGTGCCGTCAGAAAGAGAGTCCAAAACATCCCGATAATGCACATGCAATCCACACAACTCCAGTTAATTTCTCCAAATCGTTTCTGACGAAGAAGCAAATTCATTTATATCTTGCTTGCTATTACTTGTAAAACCAAATGGAAACACACGTTAGATCTTGACCGCTTGCGATGCTTGATGCAACACCGAATTGAGAGTTTCAATTTCTGCTGTCATTATAAACTATAAGATGCTTTCAGGCAGTGAAAGATCCTTCTGCATCTCCAGGCTTCAGTTATACACACCGTGGGTGGCACAGATGCGACTCTGATGAGTGAACTGGACGTGGAAATGCTGCAATTTTGTGTAAAGTAGATCTTAAGAGGAAGAGCAGCGAATTCGAACATCTGCAGGAAAAGTTTGCGAACCTATTAGACCGGTCATTACATCGTTTTTTCATGTCTACACTGAACGCAGCCTGCGGCGCAAAGCAGAAAAGGATTTCACAAGTGTTTGAACTGCTTCAGTGGCGGCCATAAGAAGATCTTAAGAAAATGAGCAGCCGATCTGAATCAAAAAAAAGTATGCGAACCCTTTAGATCGACCGATGCCTTTTTAACAGCAAATGGGAAAACAAAAAAAAAACATTGATACTTTTTGCTTGTCTCTATCTGCAGCGCACAGTGGAAAAAGTATGTGAACCCGCGCATTACTGCCCTCCTGTAATTAAAAAAAACCAAACCTGTTGCCGTTCTGTAATATTCTTGTGATGCCCGGCGTGGATCGCCCCTTGGAGGTCATGCCGAAATATCTCAATCATGTCGAGGTCAGGACCCCGGCTGGGACACTCCAGAAAAGACATTTTCTTTTGTTCGTGTGTTTTGATGTTACTACGTTGTGCTTTCCTCTGTCCACACGATGTTTCGCAAAAGCTCTATGGAGCCACCGAGAGCAATTATTAATTTACTGCAGGTTAGAAGGACTCGCTCCCCATCTCAGTCGGTAATTCTCTTTTTGCATCGCGAACTCATTCTGATTTACCTGTCGCTTCGACGGAAGAATTGAAAAGCCAGCTGAGGCTTTGAGAAACAGAAATGGAGATTAGAAACCTGCACACCCCAGTGCGATTGAAAGAATATCCCCACCGAAGGGCCCTCGGCGTAAGCACATCAATAGGAACATATTCATGTTTGCTCAGAATTGACCGTCAGGGGTCTTATTAAAATAGCGTCTGCGAAGTTTTTAAAATTAAAATACATTTGCACGTTTGTTCTTTCGTCCCTGCGCTTAATCTGAACGTGAGCAAATAACAGTTTCAGACAAGGAGTGTGGCGTGACGTCTGAGGAGCAGCGATAACATCAAGGGAAATGAAATTTTCATGAAGTGGATTACTTAGTATACCAATTTATGTATTCAAATGATCTACACACGGCTCTTGCTGTCATTTTAAGTTACAGCAGAACTCCTTCTAACAGTGTTTTCAGCTCCAGCTTTTCATGTTTTTTTTTTTAAGTTGTTTTTTTTCCATATGGCACATGTTTACGTTCATATATATATATATATATATATATATATATATATATATATATATATATATATATATATATATATATATATATATATGTTTTATTAACTTTTATTTCCTTGCATGCATTTTGCGCACTGGGCATTTGCATACATTTGATTTCCACCCCCCCTGAAAAAACGCAACAATAAAAACATGTATTTTCGCCAAATAGGTTGAATACGACATTCGTTGTTGTCGTTGCATTTATTCTTTCATGCTTAATTGGCCAAGTTCTTCTTTCAGCCCTGAAAACAAATTAACAGTCTCAGGCCGTCGGTTTTCTAGACATCATTAAAGAGGGGATGAGTAAACAAATAAGTACATCCGTACATAAATAAAAGCAACAACCTGTCTAAAATATTCAGCCTTGTAGACTGAACAGACGAGTCCCGAGAGAGAGCGCGTATCTCGCTCTGCAAAACAATAGCAAATGCTCAGAGGCGTCAAACAGATGCTATTAGTATCGCTGAAACTCTTTTTTACATTGTGTTTTATATTTTTTTGCATGCCCACAAAACTTCTTTCCTTCCCTGCCTCTTCCCGAATGAGGCGATACCTCATTACCGCCTCTAACTGGGTTTTAAACCTCTTTGGGGTACAATCTTGAGGCTGTGCATTAGGTATTCCTTCTTGCATTGCCATTTATCATCCCTTAAACTTACTGTCATGTTAATGCGCCCATCGCCTTATGGCCTGATTGTCTCACCGTGTTTCACCGTGTCTGTTTACTAAGCAGGAGGTACACGCTACCCAAGGAATTCGTTTGAGGCGGGATGCTTGGTCAGCGTCTTGTGGTGTGATTGAGACCCGGCCCCTTTCCTGATTAATATTTTATGTGCATTTCAACTTGTCAAGGCTTGAGTGACCCTGATTTGTAATCCGGGAGGCCGCGATATACATATGAGCACTTCTGCACAATGTAGTCTTTAGACGTATTTAATAACTATTCACAGCCAAATGTAGACACTAAAATCTAAACACATGTGGTAGTATATTCCTTTCATATGAAGTACTGGCAAATTACATGAAGTGTACCTTTAAAGGAGTCAAAAGTGTTTCCGGGATCATAACTGTGCACAAACAAGTCTTTATTAATTCATAATCTGCCCCGCAATCATTATTTGTGTGAACAGGAATAAAGGTTGTTGGGTTTTTTTGCTGCCAGCACACTGAAAATATGCTTTTCTAGCGTAGATCTCCCGTCAACATATCTAGTAATTCTTAAATAAAGAAAGATTTTCTAGACAAGTTCAAATTGTTGTCTTTTTTATAGAAAAAAAACAAGACAAAATGAAGTGAGTTTTTGCTTAGAACAAGCAAAATAATCTGCCTATGGGGTGAACTTATTTTAAACAGAAAACAAGATATTTTTCTTACCCTCATTGGAAGATTATTTAGCTTGATATAAGAAATAAATGCATTTTTTTGCACTGTAGCCTTTTAAGACCTCATTTGAGGACGTCGGGACTCAATTTCTTTAAAATAATAATAAAAAAAACACAAATGGACTTTGATTTTTTTTTTTTTAAGCCTTGAATTTTAAAAGATATTTTTGGTTTACCAAACATTGTGTAAAAATGATTCTCAACTTTGTTATAACAGAAGTATTCGACATCATTTTTTTATTTTGGCAAAATGTGTAAAAAAAAAAAAGTTTTATAAACGGGTTTTCTCATTATATATAATGTATCTATAAACTAAATCCAATTTAATGGGTTTTTTTAAGGCCAACATATAATAAAAAAAGAACTGTAATAATGGGAGAAATAATTGACAAGATATTCGTAATGATATATAATATTTAATGCTGAATAGAATGCTGAAATAAAATTTCTCCCCAAATGCATAATAAACATGCTTTTAGTCCTGATGTCCCTATATGAGGACATGCACGAAATCAACATCCTGTTTCGTAACAGAAAGTCATATTGTTTTTGCAACCCCATAATATTTTTCTGAGAGGTTGATTTATGATTATTTTATTTTATTTATGATTTTATTTTATTTAATTATGTTTATTTCTACAGTTTCCAAAAGAATTAAAAACTAGAGGCAGTAAAACTCTGACACCTTTTATCCACACAAATTTACGGTTTCTATTAATGAAGCACCGTTTTTGCACAGTTGTTTGAAGAATATCATGTTATGACTTCTTCAAAACAATATAATAATATGCCCTCTGAATGTTCTGAATGTTAGCTTAAAACCAATCCTGTGCAAACTGCTCAAATCTGCATTAAAGGAAGTTGAAATGACACAAATGTGTTTCACGGTTGTTAACATTATCAAGTAGTTTTAGGGGTAGATTTGGTGTGGGGCATATTTCCACCGCAATGGAGCTTTTAGCGACAGTCCACGGATATTTTAATTCTGAACCGCCACAACACGTACCTTTATCAACGTAATAAAATGTGCCAGGGTCAGCGTATTTTAGTACGTGAACCCTGACTCAGCGAAACGCGAAGTAAGAAACGGCGTCGCACAAAAAGCGCTAGCATCTTATTATAAACAGAAAACAAGGTTATTTCGCTTGTTCTAAGCAAAACGTCAATTCATTTTGACTTGTTAGGAAAACAAGACTATAATTTTTACATTTCTAGAAAATCCTTTTGGATGAAAACAAGAAAACAAAACACTGTAGTGTTTATTTCAGCTGGAAACTGCGGGGGATTGCATAGCGTGTTGAGGAACTATTTGGGATTCTGGGACGTTTCGTAAAAAATGCTGGTAGAAGTCTGTTTTTCCAGCGAGTCTAGGTTTACTTTACCGATCAGACCGTGAGATTGCTTCAGATCAATCATTTCAGAAAGATCTCAGCTGCTTTCTGGGACACCCACTCTTAGTTAATGGGCCGCTGATGAATGTGCGCCTTGTTTTTTCAGACTCAGCGGGTTACGCAAAAAAATATTTCTCCTTCCGACTGCGTAGACTGTCCATTAAAGATGAGTTTGGTGAATTTGAAAGCATCCTGCCTTTCTTGACAGGATCTTCATTTCAAAGCTAATTGAATTCTGACTAACCCGCTGCAGACTTGAAAAATCCAACTACGGGATGATTGGTTGTCGCGTCGTGCCTCCTTTCGGTACTTTTAGTAAGATCTTTGGTAAGCTGCAAAAGTATATCGAGCTATTTTGGAGTTTCAAACGCAAGATGCATAATTGGACTCATAAATAGGACGCAGCTGTTCCCGGCGCCACTGTATCAGGTTCTTGAGCTTCAGGAAATGCAGAAAAGCATCTCTCAACGGTTCACGCATCTCTCAGCGGTTCGGCGCAAAAATCTCGGCACTCAAATCCCATTGTCTTGTGCCTCGACAGCTATTCTGAGATACCACCGCATCTCTTCTGTGTGCCTCGGAGGGCAGATATATGCAACTGAGAAAAGCAAATACAAAGTCTGTTTCATCCCTAGCAGACTTTTTCGTCTGCAAATTCGGTTGGAGAGTTTATATTGCGCTGGAACTCCCCGGAGGCGCAACTTTAGCTGGTTTCCCCTTAATATAAAAGCAAAGTCAGGCTTCAGTTGGCTTTAAACATAATCCTTTTTTTTTGGTCGACCAGCAATGGCCTCATATGCCTCACGATTTTTGTGTACTACAGTTTTTAGCATCACGGCGCAATGTTAAAGGGTTCATTTGCAAGCTATAAACGCCAGCTGGCCCATTTACTGAATCCACTCGAAAGTTCAAACCTTATTAACATATTGTCTAAACATAGAATAATACGCTGTTACCTTCCAGGTCACACAAAGAGATTTGGGTTTGACTTTATTTTGATGGTCCCTTATGAACACTCACAATAAGTAACGTCAACTAACTTTCATTAGAGTGTTAGTAGAGTATTTGTAGACTGGTAGGGTTAGGGTTAGAAGAAGTTGACATGTTCTTGAAAAGCTATGAATGCCTGTTGGGAGATTATCACAATAAAGAGTTAGTTATAATAATCACACAGTCTGCTTATACTTATAATAAAATTAGTTGGTAGTAGGTGCAAAGTTACTTATTGTAAACACAGTATTTCATAAGGGACCATCAAAATAAAGTGCTATATTTGTAGACTCTCCACCAACATCCTATCACATGTATGATCCCCCCAAAAACGGCTTGTTTTTTTTAGGGTATATTTGCATATACATGAGGTAAGTTGAGAAGTAGGGCAAAAATGTGAAATTTTTAACGTTTCCTTTTTTTTTTTTTCCTCTGGCAAACACCTCTCTTTCTGGTCTCTGTCAGCCCATCCAGACAATCCTCGAGCTCGATTGACAGTCCTCAAAGGATTTTGACAGCCGTTCGGTGACTATTGACAGGATCAGCTTGACTTTCAGTTGACATTGAATGCTGTTCAAACTTTCCGGACTTTCCGTATTTATTGCCCTGCCTGCCTTGTAATCAAAAGCTGGATGGTGAAAGCGAACCAGATGCATTGTTATTTGCATGCTGGCATGTTTATGTCGATTAGTTTGCTTTATTTGATTGAATGTATTAATGGTGAAGAGCACTTACTCTTAAAACGCTCTTTGAGAGCAGCTTAATCGCAGCACCAGCGTATAGCACATCTGTCGAGTTCAAGTTCCCAACTTTAATTAAGCCTAGGAATCCACATTCATTACAAATACGAATACCTGCTGCGGTTTTCATCATTTTGTGACCTTTGACCTATATGAACATAGTGAATTCGAATGGCGCTTAGATACGTCAACTGGCTTTTCATTTTATTTTATTTTTTTAATACTTTTTGAACGTTTGCCAGCCCATGAAAGGCTTTTTTAGCGCATCTCACTGTGCTCTAATATTTTTTCCACTTCAACTTCGAAAATAAAGTTGTAGGTTGTTTGAAGTTGTTCGTCAAATTGTTGACAAAACTTTAAACTTGAACGCTCCGTGAACACTCATTTATTGAATCCCGAGATCCGTTCCAGCCACTGTTCTCGTTCCCCGACTCGCTGACAAATAACATGCGGACTATTTTCGACACATTAGATGAAAAAGGGATGTGTGCGCTTTTGCTTTTCTCTCTGTCACTTGCTGTTTCTCCCTGTCTCAGGCGAAACCAAAACAGTATCCCGCATTATCTAACCCCCTGTGAGGATTACGAGAGGTAGAACACAAAAAGTGTTTATAAAACACAAAAACAGAAAAAAAGAAATGCTACTTACAGTCTTATATTACACTGATGCACTGAAAAGGGCATTAACTTATAACAAACGTCATAAAAATTAATTTAATAACACTTATATTGCTGATAAATGGTAATGTTAGAATACTGTTCGAATCATTTCAAAGACCTTTCCTGTCTGCTCTTCATTGTTGTGCCATAATAAAGGCAAAACGGCAAAAAAAGAATTAATTAATTAATTAATTAATTTATATAAATATTTTTTTGTCTAAATTAATTCTAAATAAAAGTCAAGAGGTGGATTAAAAGAGGTAGGTCACTAAAAAGATACTTTATAATAAACGTTATAAAATAAACAATTTAATAATATTATATAACATTTGTGTATAATCTAATCTAATCGAGCAAAAAAAAAAAATCTAAATACTGAGAAAATCACCTTCCAATTTGTTCAGATGATGTTCTTAGCAGTACATAATACTAATGGAAATTTAAGCTAATTTACTAAATACATTCATTAAACGTGATCTTTGATTATTATTATTTTTGGCACAAAAGAAAAGTCGATCATTTTGACCCAAACAGTGTATTTTTAGCTATTGCTAGAAACATACATGTCACGGTTGTGTGGTAAGCACGAGAGCACACAACGAGAGAAAAGTAAACTTAAACGGATTTAATTTCAAAATGGTAAAATAAAGATACAAAAAGGCAGGCAGGTAGAACAGGCAGGCAGGATAATCACAGGTAAAGACATCAGGTAAGGACCTCGACGCTCGGACCAACAGAACTCAAAACACAGGACTTAAATACACAGGGTAATTGACGAGACACAGCTGATGACAATAACATAATTAACACAGAGGGAAGGTAGGGCACAGGGAGCACATGGCATGAAACAAAAACATAAACACAGAGTCCAGAGATGTGACATTACCCCCCCCTCCCGGAAGGTGCGTCCTCGCACCTAAAGGGTAACAAATGAAAACAAACAAAACCAAAATGACTAGGATTTGGGGATACCGGGTCTTGGGAGGAGGTTCTGGTGGAGGACGGATCCCCAGGAGGGGGCAGGCAGAAGGCAGAAGGGTCCAAGGAGGTGTAGATGGAGGGAGGAGCCAGGAAGGAGACAGGAGGAGTCCGGAGCAGGAGGAGATCCAGAGCCCAGCTATGGTGGTCCACGGTGGGGCCGACGGAGGGAGGAGCCAGGAAGGAGACAGGAGGAGTCCGGAGCAGGAGGAGATCCAGAGCCCAGCTATGGTGGTCCAAGGTGGAGCCGACGGAGGGAGGAGCCATGGAGGAGGAGCAGCCATCGACTCCATGGGGCCGACCGACGGTGGCGGAGCAGGTGGAGGAGGAGACCGAGGTGGAGACGGAGAGCCGAAGAGCCAGGGTGACGTCGAGGCGCTGGAGGTCCAAGGCGACGCCGCAGGCTTCGGCGACTGACACGGAGACGGGGACGGGAAGGACGCGCGGAGCCAGAGCGACTGAGGACTGAGGTGAAGCCGGAGGGAAGGAGGAGCCTGACAGAGCCGGTGGGATGGAGGGACGAGGCAAAGCCGGAGGAGAGGAATCCAGAGGCGACGGATGGTCGACGACAGACCAAGGCGGAGCCGGAGGGACGATGGAGCCTGGTGGAGCTGGTGGACTGACGGACCACGGTGTAGAGGAGGGAGCTAGGAGCCCAGGGGGAGCCGACGGGTCTACGGGCCGAGGAGGAGTCTGGGTCTCGGAGGCAGGACGGTGAGGCGAGGGATCGTCCACCCTCGACGGCGATGGAGACCGGCAGACCCGTGGCGAGCTCCGGATGGTGAGCTGAGGATGAGCGCGGGGGCTGCTGGGATCCATCGATATGGTATGGCAAGGGTGGGAGGGTGGGAGAACTTGAGGCGGCACTGGAGGAAGCGCCGCGGGCGCGGGCACAGGAAGCGGGGAAGGAGCGCACGGGCGCGGCACAGGAACGGGACGGAGCGCACGGCGCGGGCACAGGAACGGGACGGAGCGCACGGGCGCGGGCACAGGAACGGGACGGAGCGCACGGGCGCGGGCACAGGAACGGGGACGGAGCGCCGCGGGCGCGGGCACAGGAACGGGACGGAGCGCGCCGCGGCGCGGGCACTGGAACGGGGCGGAGCGCACGTGGCGCGGGCACTGAAGCGGGACACAGAGCGCCGTGGCGCGGGCACTGAACGGGACAGAGCGCCGTGGCGCGGGCACTGGAACGGGACAGAGCGCGCGTGGCGCGGGCACTGGAACGGGACAGAGCGCGCACGTGGCGCGGGCACTGGAACGGACAGAGCGCGCACGTGGCGCGCGGGCACTGGAACGACAGAGCGCCGCGTGGCGCGGGCACTGGAACGGGACAGAGCGCACGTGGCGCGGGCACTGGAACGGGACAGCTGGGCGGAACCAGCGGGCTAACGGGACGGCTGGGCGGAACCAGCGGGCTAACGGGACGGCTGGGCGGAACCAGCGGCTAACGGGACGGCTGGGCGGAACCAGCGGGCTAACGGGACGGCTGGGCGGAACCAGCGGGCTAACGGGGCGGCTGGGCGGAACCAGCGGGCTTACGGGGCGGCTGGGCGGAACCAGCGGGCTTACGGGGCGGCTGGGCGGAACCAGCGGGCTAACGGGACGGCTGGGCGGAACCAGCGGGCTAACGGGACGGCTGGGCGGAACCAGCGGGCTAACGGGACGGCTGGGCGGAACCAGCGGGCTTACTGGGTAGCTGAACGGGAACAGGAACTCAGGATACAGGGGAGGTGCCCAGTCTAAGTCCAAGTCCAAGTCTACATCATCCAGCTCCCTTTGCAGATCCAGCAGCCCCAGGTGGATGATCAGCTCATCCTCAGCCGATGTGTAGTGGGCGGAGCTCCACTCTGCGCTCTCCTCGCAGTCGGCTGTCTCCACCGCGGGGAGCTCCGTTGCTGGCTCGCGCACCTGGTCTGACGTATACGGCTCGGGTCCTGTTACGCTCCACGGCTCTGTCGCTCTCTGTGACGATGGGTCCGTGGTCACGCTCGACTCCGCCCCCGTGTCAGCAGTGGGCTCAGGCTGGGGCTCGACCATGCGGTGAAGGGATGAGTTGGGCTCTGGATCTGGAGTGGGGCTGGTGTCGTTGTCCTCAGGCGCAACCATCATGGTTGATTTGCAGGACACCAGCACCCACTCGACGTACGCGGCGAGGCTCTCTCGAGGACCGCTCCCGGACAGCTGCGCTTGGCTGGAGGTGTTAAGTCCACGGAAATAGAGTTCGAGCAGAGAGCAGTCCGGGTAGCGGGAGTCGTTGGCCAGTTCGAGGAATAGTTCTGTATAGTCCTCGAGAGAGCAATCCCCCTGCTCCAGCAGGCGGATGAGGAAGTTTGGGTCTTTGAACTGGGCAAACATGACAAACAAAAAACCAAAAATAAGGGGGAAAATACGCCGCTATTTACTCTTTGTAGGTCCGAGCGTTCTGTCACGGTTGTGTGGTAAGCACGAGAGCACACAACGAGAGAAAAGTAAACTTAAACGGATTTAATTTCAAAATGGTAAAATAAAGATACAAAAAGGCAGGCAGGTAGAACAGGCAGGCAGGATAATCACAGGTAAAGACATCAGGTAAGGACCTCGACGCTCGGACCAACAGAACTCAAAACACAGGACTTAAATACACAGGGTAATTGACGAGACACAGCTGATGACAATAACATAATTAACACAGAGGGAAGGTAGGGCACAGGGAGCACATGGCATGAAACAAAAACATAAACACAGAGTCCAGAGATGTGACAATACATGTGCTTCTTAAAACTGGTTTCATGTTCCAGAATCATATATTATGTCGTATTACATTATATTACTGATACAGTATAACCAACATTTTGGAAGCAGAAAGGCTGAAAATAAAATTTGGCTTAAAAACTATTTTTGATGGTAAAATTATAGTAAATTTTACAAATAGTTACAAAAAGTAAAACAACTGAATTAAATAATAATTCCCAAAGAAACAAATAATATTAAATAATAATAATATTAATAATATTAAATATGAAGTAATATTTCAATATATGAAAAAACACACACTCCGCTATTTTTTGTTTTACACTGAACACTTTTGTTTTCGCTCCCCATTTTCGTGACTTTTTTCTGCGTCCACAAAAGCACTATTTCTCTCAAATCTGTGTTAGTGAGCACTTCTCCTTTGCCGAAATAATCCATCCGTTTCATATCAAGACGCTGATTAGGCAGCGTTAACCAGCATGCAGCTCATGAAAAATGAAAAATGAAAAACGGTTGGGTGTAAAACAAAGATGAGTGGAGCATATTTTTTACAGTCTTTTTACTTTGTAAATTCTACACAAAAGTGTTGCGTCTACAATTTAGTTCGGTGTATTTACAAGCTCACGTGAGCTATAAGTGAATCATAATCGTAATGTACGGTATGAAAAATGGATTTTCATTTTGAGGTTTGCTATGTGTGAGTGTGTCAGGAAGCCGTCGGTGGATCAATATGTAGGGCCTCGGGCGGCCGCTGTCACGCTGATAGCTCGCCTAATATGACTGTTTGAAATAGGGGGGGCGAAACAGAGGGAGGCTTTTTCCAGAAATCCCTTTACAGTAGATGTCAGACGTGTCGGTGCACATGGCCCGCGGCCCACTTTACCTGAACGCACCTCATTATCTCCACAGACCGCCCGCTGGATCCGGCAAAACACGCTGCTCGGATGCCGACCGCGGGGCACGCGGAAATCTGGGCGACACTTAAATGCTGTTTAGCTTAACAGTGTCTTGTTTTCAGAACGCATTTGCTTCGGTTTCGTGAAAGCTGTAATAAGTCGTCTTTTTGTGCTAGACTGATATGTGCATATCTTGGGTTTCAGTGAAAAAGCGTCTGGCATGTTATTAGTCGGGAGGGCGCACGGCCTTTATTTCTAATAGTTTCAAGTTCAAATAGGTAAAAAAAAAAAAGCACTTTTGATTGGCACGCAGCAAAATAACTATTATTGTAGGCGCACTTTACTTTAGTTAAGGGTGTAAATGAAATGGGGGACTGACAGGCTGATTGTAATGAGAGCGGTCTGAACACTGTAATCTACGTCGGCATGTACCGCAGCGCAAATCTGTCTCCAGAGTCATCTTCAAGACATTACAGGGGCTTTAAAGAAGACGCGTCAGCTCTATCTAGTGAAACTACTAACTTAACTAGCTTTCGCAAGCGCCCCGTCTCTTTTAAAATGTTTTCTATAACGTTACTTTGCAAATGCTGGCTTTTTTAAAATGTTTTTCATTTAAAAAAAAATAAATAAAAATAAATATATATATATATATATATATATATATATATATATATATATATATATATATATATATATATATATATATATATATATATAATTTCTTTCATTTTCAGATATTTTATTAGTTTTATTTATTTATTTATTTAGAAACAATGCTAATGGGTTCATTAACATGCTATAAATAGCAGTCGGCCCATTTCCTGAATTTCCTTGAAAGTTAATCTAAATATAGTAATAATTTGCAGAAACTGACTTCTATGTTGAGCTATGAATGAAAGATGAAAAAAATAAACATTTTTCATCGTGTCTATAGTGATTTTTTTTTTTATTAAACGATGTCTGTTTTCAATTCATATAAATTATATAAAGGCATATATCTTGTATAAATCAATCATAGGTTTAAAGCTGACATCCTAACTGAGAAGATACTCATTCATAAAAAATGATGCTGTTTATGTTTTTGTGCTAAAATTAAATATTTAAATAATTGTAATTTTTGTATTATTTACAAAGTTTTCAGAGGTGCTTTTTTATTTTATTTGCTTCTTTCAGTTAAAGAAAACGTTTTAATCATTATTTTCTCACACCCCTTAAAGGGGTAGTTCACACAAAAGCGAAAATTCTTTCATTAGTTGCTCACCTCGTCTCGTTCCAAACCCGTGAGACCTTTATTCATCTTCTGAACACAAATGAAGATGTTTTTGATGAAAACTGCGAGCTTTCTGAGTCCGCACAGACAGCGACACAGCTGACACATTCAAGACCCGAAAAGCTAGTTTAGGACTTGAAATATTAAAATATTCAGTGGTTCAACATTTTACGCTATTACAAGAATGCTTTTTATGCCCGGTGAGAACAAAAATAACAACTTTATTAAAAATGCGCATCCTCCAGCATCGAGAGTACCATGACACACCAGCTACGCATCAAGCCTTGATATTAAATAATAAGTTAGCAAACACACAGCAGCTTGGTCAGTTCTGCCGCATTGCTCAGTTTATGAGCATACCTTACATCAGTATCCACAGAACAGCTGTAAAGTTTAGCGCTCGCTCTTAAAGAGACATGGGACTCAAACCACTTGCACACAAATCCAAACTTTCCGTCTAGTTTGTGTGCTGGCATGCTGCTGAATACTGATCTGTGGCGTGCTGACGCGGCCTCCAGAAAACAGGTGAACAGGGAAGGTAGCCAAGGCCTCCCGCAAATATCCTCATTGCATCCGTCCTGTAATTGACTTGCAAAATCTTTGTTATTAGCATGCTTAAATCCACCGTGCAATTATACAGCTTGCCCACGACACACCCCCCGTCAAATGACACCGGGGATACGGATCTGAAGAACCTCGCGATAATGAGGCATTGCAGGAAAAAAAAAACGTGAAAGCCCATTATGAAAAGCGACTGATAGGTCGATCTGGACCCACATGCTGTCATCAAATCCAGTGCGAAATGTTTAAACCAACCGTATTACGTTACATATATGCAGTCTTAAGAGTCGTTTTTTGGAAATTGAGATCTATGCGTGCGATTTATACAGCTTTATAAATGAACTTTCTATTGATGCACGGTTTATTAGGATAGGACAATAATTGAAACTATTGGAACATCTGGAATCTGAGGGTGCATAAATCGAGTTTTAATATATTTACGGTAGGAAATGTACTGAATATCTTAATGGAACAGTCCATTATTATTTTTGCCATGAAAGAAAATGCACCTGTGCTACTCATGACTGGTTTTGTGCTCACGTATTTCATGAATATATTAATATTTAATTAATATTATTAAGCATTATTTAATAATTATATATTTTTCCATACAGTTAGCTAAACTAAAACATAAAAACTAGCTACATAAACATTAGAAAACTCATAGAAAAAACAAAATTACTAAACGTATGTTAAAAATATCTAAACAGAATATAAAAATAAAAATGCCCCTAATAACACGGTTTAAAATTGCATTTAGAATTTCACTGACTTCGTATGATTAAAATACTAGTATATTTTCAGCCAACGATTTTATTACCTTATTATCTTATTACAATGCCATCGTTTTACCTTAATTTTGCAATGCCATGAAAGCCATAAAGACGTATCTGGGTCGGGGGCATTTTGCATGACTGCAGCAGATCATCATAAGAGATTCTTATGCCAGTCAGAGCAGACTCATTAATTCATCGGAGCGCAGCGAGGGAGTGTTGCATGCCCGTCGGGGCATTCGGTTTCAGTTTACAACTGCCAACTGGCTTACAAATGTTTATCATGGATTTCCTGGCTGTTAATCCAAGTTTTGTGCAATACATCGGTCTTGAAGCCGTGTGCGGTAATTGGCAGACCTCGGCTGACAGGTGGCACAAGGAGACGCGGAGAACTAAAAATGTCTCTAAATCCGACACCCTCACTTCCTCCGAAATTTTGGAAATTAATTGTTGCCCAAAGGCATGAGCAGACACATGGAAATTCTTTCGAAATACTCCTACAGACAGTTCAAGTTCAAGTAGTTTCCAGCTGCCGTTAAATAACATTCAACAGCCTCTTGGTTTTGACAAAATACTACGTAAAAGGCCTTGGGTTGTAGAGAGAGAGAGAGAGAGAGACAGAGATCCAAACAGCCAACGGCATCTCTTTTCTCAGCTTTCTGAGGAATTCAATTTTAAAGACAGTAAACAGTTCAATACTTTTCTTAATGAGTCGAAAACCTGCGCTCTGGTGACACTGAAAAGGTTATCAAGCTTTCCGAAGAGTTTCACTTTACCATCAAGTCGTCGATGCTGTCGTTCTTTTTCCGCGTCCTTGCTGAATAAATGTTACGTACATTTCTTTTAGAAAAACTGCAAATCTAACTGACCGACCCCAAACTTTTGAACAAATTTATTCTTTTTATTGAAAACATCAGGTCGGATGGGAAAAATGCTTGAATTGGAAACAAAAAGACTCTAGAGCATAACAGTCTGCATCTTTTCTGACTTGCCAACTTTATTTTTACTAGTGTAAGACTTAAATAAATCGCAAGTGGGTGGTTTAAACCATTAATAGAATTTTTTGGTTTAATAGTGGACAATTATATAGTATTTACAGTTGATTTCAATAGTGTTTTCCCATATATGGATGTCAATGGCTACCGTCAAAATATCATCTTTTTGTTGCCTCTGGCTTGCTTAGTTGGGACACTTAATTTCTAGCGATTATTGCCGATTTGTTTACACAGACCATCTCTGATTTTAATTAAAATATTAAGTGTTTAATCCTGTCATTATACATTACTAACTCGCTATTATTGTTAAAAGCGCTATCTAAATCAAAGTGATTGAGCTGAGATGTCCTGCACCCCTCGCTTCTCAGAACGATGAGCTTTTTAAAAATCCATGCGTTTCAGGAATGCGGTGCTTAGAGAAGTAACAATAATGTACAGTATGTTTACAAATAATGTTTTTTGAACCGCAATGCATTACACCTTTATCGGTGTCAGTGGTTCCATGAAGAATCCTTAACATTCATGGAAAAAAGAAGGTTCACTTAAAGATTCTAAAACATTTGCAGAAATTTTTATTCATGCGTTTATGACCTCAAGGTTAGATTATTGTAGTGCTTTATTGGGTGGTTGTTCTGTATGCTTGATAAACAAACTTCAGCTAGTCCAAAACACAGCAGCTAGAGTCCTTACTAGAACTAGGAAGTATGACTATATTAGCCCGGTTCTGTCAACACTGCACTGGCTCCCTATCAAACATCGGAAAGATTTTAAAATTCTGTTAATTACTTATAAAGCCCTGAATGGTTTAGCTTCTCAATACTTGAGCGAACTCTTATCACATTACGTCCGCTGTGTTGGGACTTTGGCCATTTGGTAATACCAAAAATATCAAAATCGACTGCGGATGGCAGATGCTTTTAGTGGCAGATCTAGCACTCAAACTCTGGAACAATCTCCCTAACACTATTCTGGAGGCAGACACACTCTGTCAGTTTAAATCTAGATTAAAGACACATCTTTTTAACCTAGCCTACACATAACGCACTAATACGCTTTTATTATTCATATACGTTAAGGGATTGCTAGGCTGCATTAATTAGATCAGCTGTAACCGGGAACACTCCTCATACAACGCAATCTACTCGTTACATTGTAAAAAAGAATGGCATCTACGCTAATATTAGTCTGTTTCTTTCTTATTCTGTTCTTCAGTTCATATCCAGATTAAATGGAGGATCAGCACACAGAGATGATGTTCATCTGAGACCAAAACACACACACAAGTCCTTTACACAGTCTGACATAGCTGCGCTTAAAATTGAACTGGAGATTAAGTGCTGGACGTCTAGCCAGAGGAGAACTGACCCCAACTGAGCCTGGTTTCTCCCAAGGTTCTGCATGGATGGGGTTTTGGTTCTTTACCGCTGTCACCTCTGACTTGCTTAGTTGGGGCACTTACTTTCTAGCTATTATCATTAATTTGATTAAAGACTGTCTCTGCATTTAATAACAAATCTTGTCATTATACATCCCCATCATTGTATTTGATACTGTTCAGTGCTTTGATACTATCTGTATTGTTAAAAGCGCTATATAAAAAAAGTGATTGATTGATTGATTGATTGATTGATTGATAGCATCCCTTTTAGAAACTTGTAATGTAAAAGTCACGAACGCCAGATTTCTTTACAAACCAAATGTTTCAAAATCCTCAACTTTGTTCCAATCTTTCAGATAGCCTAATCAGTAGGCATGTTTGTCCTTGAAGAGAGCGAATCAATATTAAATGATGTTTTTTTTCCATTGTATACTTTTCTCCACTGAAGCTCCTGTTCAGCCGTATACTTTTCCGTAGTCCATTCGAGCCATTTTATCCCCCCGGTCACAAACGAGTGTGTCAGGTGAACTTCAAAGGCACATTTCATCGGGAAAAGGGACACGGCCGAAGTGCATCAAGCCTGCTCCATCGCTAATCGTTGCCAGCGGATTCAATTTGCACCCGTTCGGCTAGAGAGACATCCTCATCCTCAGCGCAGCCCTCTGGGAGCTCGACTGCAATCTCTTAACAGGGCTGTCAAGGACAAGGCAGTAGATTACAATGAATAGCAATCATCACTCTCGCATAGGTACATGTGCACATACATCAGGCGAATTACAGCGCTCTTCCGCGCATCCTTTTCTCGGGCTAACGCAATCAATGTGCCATCCCCAGGCCTCCATTGTGTTGTCAGTGCAGATGAGATGTCGTTTACTCAGCAAACATGAATGACAGCTTGTTGGCACACTTAGTTTTATTGTGCCGCTGGAATGCATTATCCTTAATAACCCCTGTATTTTTTTGCATTTATTTATTTATTTTTTTGGAGGGGGTCAGACGGTCCCCCACGGGTTTGACCGGCGGGGAGGCCGTGTGCTGCTGTTGATAAATTGCAGTGTCTTTGATCCACAGGCTCCCTGACAGCTGCTGATTAAGTATCGAGGGGTAAGGAGGCAATGAGCGAACACCATTGCGGTGTAAAGACTCCTATTTAATCAGGGCATAATTAAAGTCTTCCGTCTGCATCCGTCCTGAGCTTCAAAGCAAACCTCTGCTGCCTTTAGGCATGATGAAAAGGTTAACTGTCACCGCTGATGTCCTGCCAAAGTGACGAGGAAGGGATGGGGTCCATCAGAATAGTTTTTTTTTGAAGTCTTGTTTTCCCCTCAAACCCCAACGGCTTTGCCCTGGGTCAGAGGCTCAGGCACCATTAAGAAAATGAATGCGGCTCTCTTGTTGCAGCTTTTTTTCATCCTTTTTGCTCTAATCTTTTCTTTGCCAAGCATCCATCCAGACACTACACATCTCTGCCCCCTTTTCCTCTCCCCAGAGACCTGGCGTTCTCTCCAACCCACCTTTAACTTTCTCTTTCTACTTCCTCACCCTGGCTTTTCATGTTTCTCCCTAAATTCGCACAGAAAACTAACGCATGGGACCAGAGATGGGAAAGTGAGAGTATTTCAGTTTTTTCCTTTTTTTTCACAAGGTGAAATTAATAATGGTAAACCACACAAAAATAGAGATTATCCATTTTTTGCAAATTAAATTAAATTACTATTAGTATTATTATCATCTACATCTAAATTCTAAATATATATATATATATATATTTTTTTCTAAATGTATAATTAAAAGTAAAAGCACACACATTTATATGTGTGTGTTTGTTTGTTACCATTTAATATGAAATATGGATGTGTATTAAATGCTCCCCTTATCACATCAGTGGTAACCAACTAAACATCATTCAACACTAACAAGTTTCCAAGTCTCTTTTTTTTTTTTTTTCTCCATCACATCAAATAACCCTTAAATTCAACATTTAATCTCCCCATCCATTTGCATGCAAAGCATGCTGGGAACTGCCAATGCCCTGCTGAGTTGAAAACTGTGCCAACAAAAATACTAATGCAGTTCCAATACTACTGGATTAAGAAGACTTTTATTTTGCAAGTTTAAGTGGATTGCACAAAATTTGATTAAGTTGTTACTAAATGTTCCAAAAAAGTTAATTTTATTAAGTAAACTGAATAAGTAGCAAAATTTTTTTTCCTTTTGAGTTTGAAAACAATCTCAACCATCCACTATGTTTAGATGGGGCCTGCAGAAGCGATGATAGACCTCTACACTTTCCTTTTTTGATGATGGAACTCATTTTCTCTAATGGATGGTAAAATGGCTAGATTGAATGACACTGTAATGTCTTCAGCCATCTTTATTTTTATTCCAATGTCACCAATAGAACCTAAATCGTTTTATTTATTTCTTTTTATCTTTTTTTTTTTACCTTTTCCTCTGTATTTTTCCCATGAATGTTTTTTTTACATCAATCAGACAGCATCATTAATCTGTTCAATTTATGCACTAATTTAAGACCACAGGAAATTGAAATTGAGTTTTGTTGTCGAGCGTGGAAAAGATCTATCACTCCATATATTTGTTCGTTTCGGGATACTAGATTGCGTCCTACATTTACGCACACCATGAATCATCTGACAGACACAATTTGGGACATTCTGAGCATTCTGGGCCGTGCATAATTCATAAATGATTCACTGTGATAAAATATTAATAACTCATTGACTGAAAACATCTTTTCATATCTTGATCAATGGCTGCAGAGTGGATGTACACCAGAGAAGCAAATCTTCTGATGATGGTAGATGTCGAAGTAAAAGTACGATTTCTAAAACAGCCCTAACCATTACATTACTGTGAAGTATAGAGGAGCGTAGACTCGAATATATAAGCTATACTAGCGTGAACATGAAAGATCAAGATCAGTGAGGACAGGATGCGTTTTTCCATTTAAAAATATGAGATGCAAGGCACTGGAATGAAAAAAACAAGATCCACAGGCACGCTTTTTTTTAACTACTTTTAACTTAAGTGCCGGGTTTTATAACACCACGTCATGCGTGAGATATTGGAAAATATGCAAGACACAAGCGCAACAGTCAAACATGCCTGTCTGGTGCATGTTTATATTGAAAAACAATAGAAATGCAGTACAGTGGAATGCAGAAATCAGGGCAGAGGAATAAAAAAAAAATCGCCTCCTCCGTTTCTCTCCGCATTACGCTGTTCTGTTTCTGCCGCGACGCACAGATATACTGTTTTCTTATAAATCAAAGAGTAAAAACACGCAAAAATATCTTTGTGTTGTGGCTAAAAACAGCATACCCTATTAGAAGAGGCGAATTGTTGAATAAAGTTGTTATTTTTATTTCTTTGCGTACAAAAAGTATTCTCGTCGCTTCATAAAATACAGGTTGAACCACTGATGGCAGATGGAATATTCTGACAATGTCTTTCATACTTGACAGTGTTTGTTACTTGGCAGTCAATGGGACAGTAACAAGCCTCCCGGTTTTCATCCGAAATATCTTCATTTTTGTTCTGAAGACGAATTAAGCTTTTACGGGTTTGGGACGACATGGGGGTAAGTGATTAACGACGTAATGTTCATTTTGGGGTTCAAATACAAAAAAGTTTTGCGATTTGCAAGTTAGTGAGCATTTTTTTTTCAGTGGCAATAAAATTACATGGGGTAAGTAATTAATAACATAATTAAAATTTTTAGGTGAACTGTCCCTTTAAAAATCACAGTTCATTCCACAGAGAAAGTCTTTTGCTTGCAGTGATCGGTAATCACTGGCACCGTCAGGAGATAAAAACATCAAATGAAGGAGTCTTGGGTATGTGCTACATTTTCACAACTCATATTAGCATTAGATTACAGGGCTGAAGACCAGGACAAAGCTTATTGAAATGGTCATTTATTGAAGAGGGCAAAGAGGAGATACAAATTTCAGACGCAATGACAGAACAGACTCATTATTCTAAATGAACAGACGCTTTAACCTTCATCTTGAGACTTTTATCTTTTTTTTTTTTTTTTTTTTTAAGAACAAAAAGATAAAATAAAACGTCTGGAATGAGATATGCAGGCTTCTGTAGGTCAAAGAGGATCTGGCACTCAATTGGACGATCGTGCGAGCACAGTAGATTAAACTTGGGGGTCATGCTGTCTCGGCCATGCCTGATCAAATATATGGAAATGCATTCCCCTGACAGCTCGAGCTTCTGCTTTTGCTTGCGTCTTCTAGCCGTTCAAGGCCGAGATGTCATTTTCTAACTTTTCCACTTATTTTCAGCACAGAATTTCATATGATATAAGACTGCAGGGATTTAGGGAAAAAAATGAAATATGGGACTAATTTAACAGCAGGGAGAGTCGGTTTTCAATTTAATGCTTACAGGTGTCCAAACTAAATAAAAAATGTGGTGTGCACTCTCCATATCTTTTTCATATTCAGATGGCAACACTCTATCAACACCAATTACTTTCCCATTGTTTGCATGGGGACAGCTGGGGATAATGAGAACCGGTTGAGCTGACATTTTCTGATAAATACACGTTAACGGGGATTCACCAGCCATGGTTTATTAATGTCTTGTTTGTTTCATTAAAAAAATATGAAGTTGCTTCAGCTTCAACAAACATGAAGGATTATTGTTCTATATTAGGGATTTAAATCCATTCAAACTTTTAATTGAACCAGTGTTTGCATTGTATTATTTTTATGTCATATCACTGCAGACAATCATTTTAGGTGTTTGTGCGAACTAGTTTTAGTAGGGTTGAAAAATAATAAAAAATGGCATACGTGCATTCTTCCGCCAGCAAATCTTGGGAAACATAGCTACAGTTTGACCAGTGAAGTCCGAGTCGTGAGCAGATGACTCTTATGAACTGATTCTTTCTTGAATCACTGTGCACAAAATTTGCTATAGGGTCCCCTCAAAATCACATTAAGTTCAGTTGGAGTAAATAAGTGAATAAATGAAACATTCATCATTTCCTCACCATCATAACGTTCCAAATAACTCTCTTCTGTTGGGATTTTTTAGAATGTTACCAAACCGTTTTGGGTACCCTTTAATTCTACTCTATGGGCAAAAAATTCTAGAATTTCTCAGATTGTGTTCCACGGAAAAGAACACAGCTGTCATAGTTATTTGTCTGGCAGTGGCATCGGGTGTGCAATATTTATAATTTAAGGCTGTATTTCGTCGATTCTGGCTCCCGACATCAGAACAAGATGATGTTTTCACTGATTTGAATGGGCCACCTCCAGCCTTCCCTTTGTTTTGCATTCAGCTAGCGCCGTGACATAATTGTGTCGTCGTTCCATCACATTGTGCGTCGCTCAGAAAAAAACAAGCCAATCCGGAGAGAGGCTCATGAATATTAATTAGACAGGCCGAAATCTACCTGTTTCTGGCAGAGCTTCTGAGAGAGGACGTGTAAAAATATATTGAGATGGTTTTTGGTACTTATACCGCAAATATATATTCTTTAGGACATCGGCACCTAAAATAAAACTCCTAAAAGGTGTACAATACGGGACCTTTAAATGATTATCTCTACTGATGGTTTTACTGGTTGCAATGGGATTGAATCTGTTTTAATGCAAACTGTAATTGTTCCTCGTGGTTCTCTGCTGGTAATTTGTCACTTTCAATTGGTGGCCTGTTAAAACCTATAGATTTTAATGGATTACATCCCAAAAATGCCTTACAGGAGACCACTTTTTAATGGTTTTGATGGTTAATAGATGATTGTGTGTTATTTTTGTAATGGCGTTGTAGTAAAAAACATTAGATACTATGTGATTGTTTCTATTGGTTTTTGTTGGTCTGATTTAATCACTGATTTTTCCACAGATTCAAAAACATTGTTAAAGGAACTAAGAAACCAGAATCATTGTTTCCCATCCATATAGGCTTTCCTCAAGTCACACTGTATTTTCTTTTTAAGCGCGGAAGCTTTAATCTTCAGAACGTCTTCTCCTGTATTCCTCAGAAGAAAGACAGAGATGTGGGTTGTGAATATGTACAATGACAGAATTTTCTACAGGTATTTACCCCCAAGGTCTAAATAAACACAAAACACGAACTTAACAAAGTGTTTACTCCGCCACATCCTCACGCTAGTCGCTAATGCGCTATATAGGTTATTCAAGCTCTACTTCCCCAGTCAATAAATTCATGCGATTCATGCTAGCTGAACGCCTTAGCAGCACAAAACGCTCTCAGCAAGCCAAAGCTAATCAGCCTGATGTGTACCAACTTTCCGCCCGCTGTCATTTCCACTGGATCATCCGTGCTAGCGTAGGAAGATTCGCTGGCACGAGCCCAGAGGTCAAGCAATCACGCAAAGCACCAGACTAGCCATTTAACAGCTTGAATGCTGTGGAGAGATACCAGGTCGCCAGAGGAGTGGCAGCTTCGCTTGGTTTTGTCTTCTCTCTACTGACGTAACCGGCATGATATCGGTCGCGAAGGTTGAAGGCTGTGCTGTCTTTGCTGATGGTGACTTTTGCGTTTGACTCATAGCACGGTGAGAGACGGAGATAAGGCAGGGACACTGGGTGATATTTCAGCCCCGTTATTGTCTTTGTGCTCGACACGATCGCTATCGACGCCGAGGGCAGCCGAGAAAGGTCAGCTTCCCACTGCTCGGCCAAATAGGCCAGTGTTAAGATACATTATTTATGAACCTAATGAGGCTAAAGTAATTTCACAGATGCCTTGTACATTCACAGCTGTAATGTCTCATTGTTGATCCTTGTGGAAAGTTTAAAGCCAGTTCCACAATTGGTACTGAATGAACGTTTCTGGGCAATTGTTTACACAGAAATACATGGCACCCATTGGCTTTCTCCACAAAAAAAAAAAAAAAATATATATATATATATATATATATATATATATATATATATATATATATATATATATAAATATAAATGCAAAAAATATTCATCCTGCTTATTGCCAAAGCAATATTTCTCTATTTTTATTTAGTTTAATTTAATGTACTTAAATGACTAAAACTAAAACTTAAAAACAAAAACTAATAAGAATGACAAAAATAGGGAATACAAATTGAACACTGCAGCAATTCCCAAGGCATTTTGACCTGATGTTGGTATTACTTTATCACAAGAGATCTACAAAGATGAAGAAATCATTGTATTACAGTCCATAAAAAAAGCTAATGAAATGACGCAGGAAAAGACAAGCTAACTGATATTGTATTTATTACTTAGTTTATCTAAAATATAAAAAACTTTAAGATGCTTCCTTTAAATCTTGAATATTCCAAGTCTGTTTAGTGTCTAGGCCGCTCCAACAACTTTATTTTCTTCTCCCGAAATCAATTCAGAGTCTCCTTTGCATTATTTATATAGCTTTTGAATGCTTGTCCTGCTAGAAGGTCTATCCACATCTCATTTGAAGAATATCCCATTCATCTGAAGAATTTCTAAGTATATGGCTCCAGTCATCTTTCCTTCAATAATATAGATTTTGCCAATACCATGAGAAGAGAAATAGCCCATCCCATGATGCTTACATCTACAAACGTCACTGTTTATACCATGTTTGTACCATGCTACAAATGGCATGGTATTTTTAGGAGCACAGAGCCATTTCGCCTTCACTGTTGTTTTCTTTGTGACTTTGTGAGTGTTTTCAGAATGGCCTTCGGCTGATTGTTGCCAGATTCAGCTATTACAAGCCTCTTTGGTCTTGTCTTTTTCACTTAATTTAACACTTTATAAAGTTAATAAATAGGAGGTTGTAGTTTAGCATCAGCAATATCTTTATCTCATCCTATTTGCAAAAATATAGATTCATTTTTAGCTATTTTTCGTTTTTTAAGCGCATCCCTTGCACTTAAACTGACAGCAATCAAAAACAACCATGCGCAGGTTACACGCTGTAAGGGAAACACAAAAAATCTCAAAATATTATCTGTCAGAAACATTATCAATGCTGTCAAAAGTACACTAGTAGGTTACAGAATGAAATGAAAACACACAAACACTAGCCTTTAAAAAGTCTATGTCCTTCGGTGTAACAAAATGATTGTCCTCCAAAACAGAAAACATATTTTACAAACATTTACATTGTTTGTCTCCTTAAAAGTGGTTCTGTTATCATCAAAATGATAGATACATATTAGAATAAAGTTTAAGTCCTGACTGACCAAAAGGAGAACTTGGGGATGGAGGTGTGAAAGGAGAAGTGAAAAAGCTGCTGATTTATACCGGAAAGAGCTTATATAGGAATGCCGTGATAGGTGTTGTGTTTCTACAGGTACCTGAAGTCCAGCGTCTGCCATGGTTTGGGGTGCTGTGACATCTGCTGTTGTTTGTCCATTGTGTTTCATCATGTCAAAAGTCAATGTCAGGTGATTTTGGAGCACACTCTGCTTTCATCTGCTGACAAGCTTTATGAAGCTGCTGCTTTCCTTTTCCAGCAGGACCTCAGCACCCGCCCACAGAGACAAGACCCGCGCACTTCCAAGTGCTTTCCTGACCGTGATATTACTGCGCTTGATTGGTAAGCCAACATGCCTGACCTGAACCCTTATATGGATTTTTCAAGAAAAAGGTGAGAAACAATTGATGAAACTAATCAGATGAAGCTCAATAGAGCCTGATCTCTTCATTCGCTCCTCGCTGATCCTGGAGTTTGCGCTGAAGGAGCCCCAAACGAGTATTGAGTTCAGAAAATAACATAATTTAAACAACTCAAGCTTTTGCAAAGCCTTGCAAATCCTTTTTTTTATTGAACGTAGGAAATATGCTAATAATATGAGATACTGGATGTTTGACTTTCATGAGCTGTAAGATCTAATCATCAAAATTAAAAACAGACAAAAATATTGTTGAAATGTTTTAATGTATGTGTAATGAATCTGGAATATTCAGATTCAAATTACCAAAACAAATTACCAAAAAAATAATAATTTTTTTTTTCACGATATTCACATTTTTGTAGATGCACCTGTATGTAATCTTGCATTTAAAGCTGAATTATATATTAATATAATTATATAATTATAGTATAACTATATATACACACACACAGCTAGGTAGTACATATATATATATATATATATATATATATATATATATATATATATATATATATATATATATATATATAGTATTTGCCTCAATCACTTTTGTACAAACGATTTTAAAATCCACCCGTCAAAATATATATTTACATATATTTAAATGAACTCTGAGCACCTGCTCTCAAGGTTACTCAATAGCATCTTCAAAGGCTTTGTTTCCACCTGCTTTGCCATTTTTTGGACCGTTTGCTGGAGAGGTGATTGACTGAATGAGTCTTCCTCGCCATGCCTGACTGACACATGATAATTGTGAGCCCATATCTCGAAAAGCGGAGACTCGGCGCAATTGACGTGAAAATAGGTCGAGAAATATCACTCCATCCACCTCCTCCTTTCGTTATTGCAGCGCTTCATATCATCAGACTATAAAAGACGCACTCCGACGAAGGCTTGTTTTTAGATACGGATGCATTGAGGAGAATAAAGGCCCCCGAAATCACTGGCGCTAGAAAGGCTTTCTGAGTCACAGAGCCCTCGTGTCTTGGTTGATCATGGCTTCTCTCCCACTCAGCCGGAGTAGGTAGGAGTGTGTGGGAGAAAGGAGCTTGCCGCTATACTTTCTTTGAAAACCGTTGAGGTTTTCATTTCAAGCCCCATCAAAGTTCCTCTCAGGGCCCTTGAGAAATCTCGAGAGGAGTGGTGGCAGCCGAGCGCCTGTGTCACATCGGAAATGAAAAGAGTTTGTGGGAACGCATTAGAGAATAATAAACGTAATTGAGCGCAGAGGACTTCGCTTGGTCAGTATCCTAATAAATATGGAGATGAGCTCATTCTTCGAGCCCAGAGTAAGTAATTGAATTTCCTCCTGGACTTCTGGGGGTTTTGGACTTCGCCGGAGCAGGTGCGACAGCGATTCAGGACGCGTTGCGGAAATACTCCGCCTCGCCTAATAATCAAGGCTGTGAAAGGGCTGCCGTGGAGTACATTAGGCTGGGTCACGGCAGATAGCATTTATCACTGACACCTCTTGGTTGGAAAGCTAAGAAGCGGCGAGTTGCGTCTTGATTTTTGAGTGACTTTGAGTATCTGTGAAGAGGGCAATCCTATTGAGCTTCGCCTGACGGATCTCCTTCACACGATCCACTTATGTCAAAGCGTATCGTCTGGGTCTCCGAAGAGCGCGGCTCTATCTTCCCTTCAGTATAGATCCCACAGGCTCCGTGTCAGATTAAGTTCAGGACCTTTTCTGGGGGTCGAGGTAGAACTGTTAGATGGGGGTTTGCATGAATTCAGATAGCCGCGCGTGAGAAAGGCTGGGGCTAGTTATCACAGAGCGAAAAGGTATGTATTTATACTAAATACAATACTGTAGTGTTTATAAACTAGGAACTATTTTATTTAATTTAAATTGCATAGCCAAATATATTCAAAATCATGAATATATAAAACGTACTTATGCATGTTTGTATATGTATATATTTTTTTATTGAATTGCAATATAAAAAGCACTAAAATTAATAATATTATTTCATTGTTTAAAGTATATTTATTTTTATTTGATATATTTTCAATGATAAAATATAATATATTTAGTTTTTTATTTTTTTTTTTTTTTATTCGTGGGGGGCACTTTTTGTTAGAAAATCAGTTCACACGAAAACGTATACTTTTATTATTTAGGCGTTTAGTTATTTAGCCTACTTCGTTCTTTTGCCGCATTCCAGCCAAAAGCCTTTAACAGGTTGTTGATTGCAAGTATCACTGTGACGACATGCCCCGCCATTGATCAGCATGTGTCAAATAAACTGCACCTTGGTGCTGAATAAGGATGGAAATTAATCTTACTCTGACCTCTAACAATAAACCTATAACAGATGCCTGCAGTGAACTGTGACTCAATTTGCTGTGGGCTATATGTAACGTCAGGTTTTCACCTGGTTCTCCTCGAAGGTCCTAATCAGCCGTTAATGAGATTCAATTAACGTCGTAATCCTCCCAGTCAGCTCAAACAGACCTAATGAAAGGTCACGAGCAAGAGGTTCGGCATGAGATGCCGTCATCCAGGTATACTGGGAACGAGATATATTGTAGATAACACAAATGCTGCATTCTGAGAAATCAAGGCTAACTTAAAAACAGCATGCCTTCGTGAACGCAGCGGCTTCATCTCTGACTGATGAACCCCAAATCAAAACTTGATGTCAAGCAGTGCTGATTCACCTTTGATATTCTTTTTATCTCTGATTTTCTCATGCTCTGTGTGCTCTCTGCTCTCTTTTCCTGGCGCTTAAACCCCACAAAGTTTGCCTCATTAACACAAAAGTCGTTCGCTTCCTTACATTTTACCTCAACTAGGCTCAGACAGATTTCATAATTCATCATTTCGTTGAATTTCAATGATTGCAGTGCTGCACAGAGGCCTATGAATGAATCATTGTATAGAATTTCATGAAGACAACCAGCAGCTAGTCCTCGGATTTTGAAACATGGATATGAATCTTGCTATGGTCCTCAATAGTAGCTCCTCATAAGGGGTCTCAGGGTGCCTATCATTTGCCCCCTCTAACCACGAGATCATAATAATCTTTTTGTTGAACTTAAAATGTTTATTTTATTATCAAGAGTGGTGATTCAGAAAAGTGAAAGGCATCTAAAATAAGCCTCTCCTTTGCTTTTTTGTTGTTGTTGTTGTTGTTTTTTACTCCCGATGTTCTTCTAGCTCCATTTTATGTACACAATAATGTTAATTTTTACATGTGTACTTGTATATACAATGTTTTATCATCATCTAAATAGATTTTTTTTTTTTAGATGAGAGACTTAATTGAAGCTGAAGCTGTAAAATTACTAAATTACTAATGAATATATATATATATAACATTTAAAAAAAATATTATATGCTACTACAATATATTATATTATTTGTATTTTATTAATGAACATTATATGGTACTGTTTCAAAAAAGTGAATGCTGCACTCAGGTAAACCCACTTTTGTTGTTCAGTAACTCAGTAATTCATTTCAGCTGAATAAATTGGAAACAAATTGTACAAAATGACCAAAAAAAAAACGTAATTCAGATATATTTACATTCTGTTTACAGAGTATTATTAAACTGAACATGGGCCACCTAGTGTTCTGACAAATCCAACAGGAAAATGGAGCATACAAATGTTTGATGATTGAGTGCTATTTTTATCTCCCTTGGCAAGAAAACAAAACAGATAAACAAAATTCCGCACTGAAAGGCGTACATACCATATTTGGAGCTTGTATAACAAAAGCTACAATGACTTAGAAACTTTTTGACAATAACACAAAAGAGAAAAATGGATCACTCATTTATTTTACATCCAGCAGGTGAAATTCAATTACAGAAAGGAGGGGTTTTCACCCTCAAACTAGGTGGCAGGGCAGATTTCTTTTCTTTTTTTGTGTGTGTTCGGCTGAAGATTTAAAATGCTTGTTGCTAGGCAACTGTACACCGGTCCATCCCATAATAACCCGCTATGCAATTAGTCATGCCTGGAGAGAGTATGTAGCCCCTGTCAAAAGAATAGAAAGCTATTATCTTGGGGAGCTAGTGTTCATTATTTTTGAGTTCTCTTCAAAGTTAAGCGCGTGCTTTTTCGTAAGTGCGTACTTTGTTGGCTTGCTTTTGCTCAACTTCGAGGATTACAATGGGTCCTAAAGTTTTAAAGGTGCCCTTGGTATTTGTTTCGTTTATTTTACCTTTAACGAGCAGAGCTGGTTAGCATAGCCATTGTATTTTCTGCTAGACATCCGGTTCTAAATCGTATCTTTTTTTCCAGTGGCTGGCATTCAGAATTAGCCTTGAATTAATCGTAAGTAAACTGTATTGTTGTTGGTGAAGAGTGAGGGACTGGTAACGTTACTGAGGTGACTAATGCTAAATGCTAATGCTAATGGACGCCTCCACATATCAGGTGCTTCCAAATTCCAGTACTGTTAGAGTAGATAGGCCTACTACATTTGACATGGACCAAAACCACATAATAAGTGCATAATAAGTACTACATTTGATGCATAAGAAAATATGTGACTTTCAACGCAAATTTTCATCAAAATTTGTTAAGTGCGTTGCATGAATTTGTGGTGGATGTATTACATTTGCATTTGCAGCATCATTGCCGTGGCCTCATAAAAAATAGTATAGTAGTTCATCCGTGCATTTTCGCCTGTTATTTTATAAAAATATAAATTCAGACTCTGTTCACTAGTGACGGGTCGTTCTTGAACGATTAGCTCGTTTTGAACAAATCTTTAATGCGACTCGTACCATTATAATTATGTTTTGCTAAAATGAACGAGTCATTTAAAAAAAGATTTGTTCTTTTGCTGAACGAGGCTCAAGGTCCGAGTCGGTAAAGTGATCCGAACTCCACATCACTGCTGTTCACATACTCAGGAAAAAGTAGGGAAAAAGGAAATTTGTATGCAAAAACTTTCTTAGCTGCACTGGCCAACACTGAAGTTGTCTCGAGCTGATACTGACACCTAGTGGTGTGGATGTCGTATCTCGCAGGAGCTTTCGTTACCGTTGTTGTTTGAGAAATTGTGAAACCCTAATCAGCTTTTCGTAATTATTTTCTTTATGTTGATTTGAGTGATATGACCTGGCTGAGTTGCCTTGAACCAATACTGACGCCTAGCGGTGTGGATGCAGATTTCTAAGCGGCATAATCAACAAGAGACTTTTGTTAGCCTCGTACGCCTGTGGTTTTGTGTTTCTAAAAATATTTTTGTAAAAGTTTATTAGATTTCCTCTTCGCGTGCAAGGCGGAGGGTAAATTACACCTTAAGACATAACCTAGTTTTATCAAAATTTATGCGAGATTTATTTCCGTCTAAGAGCTTTTTGCAAATTCGGTTAGTATAATATATATTTTTACAAACAACATGATATCGTTACACTTCGTACAGACATTGAGGAAAAAACACACCCAAAGGGCTTCAATATACTGACAACAAAGCACACCGCTGACCCCTGACATTGGAGCAAAATGTCACCGCAAGTAATTATACAGCAGAGTTGAGTTGAGATTCAGATCTTTAAATCAGTTCGGCTCATTAATGGTCTCTCGCACCAGCTCATCTGCATGCCCTCAACACCTAGACGGAGACACTCACAGCTGGGCTTATTCTCTCTTACAGATAGGAGTTCTTTATATATTCATATATGGTAACAACAGAAAGATTAATAATTGAAAATGTAGCCACAGTTTCCATCGGTCATAGGAGGGTTGGCGTAAGTTGTCACTTTTAAGTGCTATAAATGTATAGAGTTTATTATTCGTATCTGATGGCAATAGTTATAGGCAATATATTTATTAAGTGTTTAAGTGTTCATGTATATATCATTAATGATATTTAATATACATGTATCTGAAAATCCTGTTTCAATCCACCCAATATAGGGTGATTAGCATATTGAGAAAAAATGTAAAAAAGTGTAACAACTTGTCCCAGTCTTCCCTAAATCATAACCTGGCACTGACATTGAGGAGATAAACCAGCGATATTGGCTTAAATTGACGAATCTGTCTCATCTGAAAAGGTTCGGTCAGTGGAACAATGTCCTTGGAAGAGTTTCAGAAGATTGCGGGACTAATGATTAATGATTCCAGGCTAAAATCGTTTTACTATAAGATATTCTTTGTGCGTGCAAGGCATGTGCGAGTGTGCGTATGAGGTGGTACGAAAACACTAAAGCCTCAAAGCCTACAATGGCATACGGATGTATATTGACTGTGAAATGATGCAAGAATATATTTAGGCTCAATAAATGACTGACAAATATAAATAAAAGTTCATAAATAATGTGATCGTTAAGCCAATGCTCTTTAATTAGGCCTCAAATTTTGTTGTCAATGAAACCATATAACTAATTATATTGGATTGAATTTTTTATTCTGTTTGAATGGGTACTTAAGAGTCCCAAAATGATTTATTGTACAATATATTCCTACAAAGATATTTTATGCCAAAGCTGTATGTTTTTGATGAAGTCCCTGAGGATATAGCCAACATAAGAAAGATTTCAGCAAGCACTTTCTGTTATTTACTCCACCTCACGTCTTTCAAATCCCGTTCAGAATAAAATGGTTTATAGCGGAATATCCCAGCTGCTGTTTTTCATACAGTGAAAGTGAATGGTGACTACACTGCTCTCAGGTCAGATTTTAAACTTAAATTACAGGCCGCTCCTCACAGAGGATTTCAAATGCCTTAAGAAATCGAAAATAGCTTTTTTTTAAGGTTTCGTGACAAACGTTATGATGCTTTATATTGCTTTTCTTCTTTTTAACCTTGGTCCCCATCCGCTCACAGTGCGAGAGAGCAGCTTGAACATTCTGTCGAATATCTCCTTTAGTGTTTTCTAGGCATGAGGTTGATTTGAAACAATATGAGGCTGAGTAAATTCACAAAATGTCATTTTTTTAAGTGAGCTATCCATTAATGGCTCACATATGGTAATCTAATGTGGTGTGTTTATAGAAATAAATAAATAATGATATACATGGTTTAATACTAATTTAAATAATTGGAAATAACACAGTTATAGGTCAAATTGAAAACATAAGAGATGATCATATCACTTGCACGGTTTGACTGGTCGATGGCGATTCACAAAATTATTATTTCGTCTGCCAGCTACGTACTTAAACATTTTATCAGTTTAGTTTTTTTTGTACAACCTAGGATTAAATACACCTTCAAGACAAATCAAAGTGCGAAACTTCATTCAATTCTACACGACTGCAAGTAAATTCATAATTGACAGTGCACTCAATGATTTATGGGTTAACCAGTGATCCCCCACACATTTTTTTCATCTCATAAAATGAGAGAAGACCAGACCGTTCTATATCATTCTTTTTTCTTCTTTTTTCAGAGCCTGAAAAACACACATGGATAATTTATCTCTCCCTTGAAGGATGTCTCGGGAAAAAAAAAAAAAATCCTTAAGCTGTGCTGCTAATGTGCAGAAAAGCAAACAAAGGTGAACGGGTCGAATTCCCCGGTGGCTCCGATGACCGGAGGTGCACGTGAAAGCGGCCGTGCGTCGAAAGGTACGTGGAAGTTGAGAGAGAAAGACAAATGCGCAAAAGTGTTTCTGAACGAGCGGAAGGGAAAGTGGGGCAGCTCCCAAAGGACGTTCCTCACGCCTGCTTCGTCCTGTCAATCAAAAACAAAGACGAACGTTGAAGGATCCGCTTCTTCAAACATCCATCTGCACGAGAACCAGTACAGGAGGTGCCTCGGCTACTTTGGCCTTGCGTGGGAGCAGGCGCGCAAGGCTTCGGTAGGACGGCGTGGCCCTCAGCAGGAGCTCTTTAAGTCCGGCTCGGAATTCGCGGCGGATCAAGCAATAGAGCACCGGGTTGAGGCAACTGTTTGTGTGGGCCAAGCACACGGTCAGCGGGAAAGCGTATGCCTGGGCATTGTAGAAGGCCTTGCTGAAGGGCACCAGGTCGAACTTAATAAGGACGCCCCACAGAGTCAGTGCCTGATTGGGCAGCCAACACAAGAAGAACGACAGCACGACGATCACAACCGATTTGGTGACCTTCGAGCGCCGCTTGTGCCGCCCCTGCTCGCTTTCGGAGCCCGCCACGCCGCTAATCCTCCGGCTCAGCACGATTCTTACAAGTAAGAGATAGCAAACGGTGATCACCACCAGTGGGATCAGAAACCCGAGCAGAACCTTTTGCAACTGGTACAGTCCTAGCAGCAGCTGCGGGTCCCAGCTTCCCGTTTCGGGGAAGCGGACCAAGCACAGCTCCTCGTCTGTCGCAACTTGGGCTATGGTGGAATAAATGGCGTGTGGGAGAGTCGCTATCAGAGAGACGACCCAGATGCCCAAGCTGATCCATTTGGCCGCGGCCGCCGCCGCTCGCCGGCTGTGCATCTTCAGCGAGGACGCGATGGAATAGTACCTGGCCACGCTCATGGCGGTCAGGAAAAAGACGCTGGCGTACATGTTCATAGTCGTGACAGAGCTGATGATTTTGCACATAACTTTGCCGAACGGCCAGCGGAAGTCCAACGCCGTGTCTACGGCCCAGAACGGTAGGGTTAGGACGAACTGCAGGTCGGTTAGAGCCAGACCCATCACAAAGCAGTTGATGGAAGATTGCTTCTGCCGGTAGCGCGAGTGCAGCAGGTAGAGCGCCAGAGAGTTGCCTACAAGTCCCAGAGCGCACACCACTGAATAAATGAGGGCGATCATCACACGCACAGCTAAACTAGACCCGTCACCTTGTAGCGTTGAGCTAGACTCCTTCGTCAACAAATGCAGCCAGCAGCGTAAAGACAGGTTCCCGCTGGCAGCGTCCGTACAGTTGTCCAGCGCCGCGCTGGTGTCCAACGCGTGCTCACATTCACCCAGCTCCAGAGTTTGTGTGGTGTTATTCCTCTCCATGGCAGGCACCCACTCAATCCGTTGTCATGGTGAAACGAGGCGAACGGAGAAACGAATCCATTCATTTAATTTACCTCAAGTTCGTCGTGTCCACCGCACTTTGTCTGCCGGCATGTGTAAGTACTTCCCCGGCTGAGAGAGCGCCGTCTCGCCGGTCCCTCTTTCGCGCGCACCTCTGTGCGCTCTGCAGCGCGCGCACATTCTTTTATACGCCGAAGAGCATGACGCGCGCCCGCGCGCTGCTGAGGCACGCGCCGCTTTTATGTCGGATGCACACCTACACGCGGTGCGTAATGAACCCTAGTTTTTACACGTTTTTAATTTCACTAAATAAATGTTAAAGTTTTTAAAAGTCATACGGATGAAGCTCAGCAACTTGAGTTCGGTTTTATAGCCCGCAGGAACGTTTTGGATGAATACATAATTGCTTAAACACATAAGCTTTTTTAAGTAATCAAGATACATTTAACTTAATCTGTTGACACAGTATCAGTAATGCATTATTAATTAATTGCTGTTTGACGTTTACTTTCGATTTCTTAAGAATGTTATGGTTTGGAAATGGTTTTTTATACTAATTATTGATATTTAAGCTTTATCGGTCATTGTTGAGACATCGGACAAAACATGTCTAGCGATTGTAACCGCGATTAGGTTTAAAAATGCAAAAATATTTTCAAATGTAAACATAGAAGGATTCAATCATTCGATAAAATTGATTTTAAAAAAAACGTTTTAATGATGAAAAATACCTTGTTTTATGAAAAGCAACACTTTATAATATCTCGTATCAAAGCAAGGTTGTTTTTCAGTGACTCATGCATGTTTCATAAGGTTTCAAAGTTGTGTCCCCACTTTTTGTCAACACCATTAGACATTTATTCAAATGTAATAAAATCAGGGAATATCAGGGGCAGCTGTCACTCTAAAGGACCCCCTTGCCACATTCGTCCTCATAGTACATCACTGTCAGACAGGCTCTCTTTTATGGTTTTCGAATATTTTAACCCTAATGTTATTTTTCCTGCGTTACAACCACGGCATGTCAGCATCATCTTCCAATTTCTCAGGAAATGATTTGAAATATTTAGATAATTTTAGATAATTTTAGAAGCATTAGCATAGCATTAACAGAAAAAAATGGCTACTACATGAACGTTTTAACACTGTCAGACATTTTGTGGGGGAAAAGAGAGGAAGATACTAAAAGTTGGGAAGTTCAATCAAAACATAGCTTAGTAGCTTAATACATAAGATACATAAATGCAGGCTCATTTGAGATTTTTTTCAATTATCCCCCTTGTGTGTGTGTGTGTGTGTGTGTGTGTGTGTGTGTGTGTGTGTGTGTGTGTGTGTGTGTGTGTGTTTGTATATAGTAGACTATATTCTTATGTATTCTATATTATGGCTTCTCTAAACTCAGCAACCACTATACTTATATTGTGTGTGTGTGTGTGTGTGTGTGTGTGTGTGTGTGTGTGTGTGTGTGTGTGTGTGTGTGTGCGCGTGCGTGCGTGCGTGTGTGTGTGTTATTGTATATAGTAGACTATATTCTTATGTATTCTATATTATGGCTTCTCTAAACTCAGCAACCACTATACTATATTGTGTGTGTGTGTGTGTGTGTGTGTGCGTGTGTGTGCGTGTGTGTGCACAAGGAAAGGCACCAGTAAATTTTGACCTTGTATAAAAGTAAAAAGACCCAGTATAAAAACCATTACGCCTATGGAGAGTCCCCATAAAACACACACACAAACACACAACATGTGTGTGTGGATATATGTCTAAATCCTTCCATAAAAAAGCCTTTGACATCTGAAGAACCTTTCTGTTTCACTAAAGGTTCTTTGTGGTGAAAAAGGGTTCTTTTGATTCTAAAAAGGTATGAAAGAGATGGTTCTTTAAAGAACCTTTGACTGAATGGTTCTATGGCTTGAAGAACCTTTTGAAGCACCTTTATTTGTAAGATATTCAATACAATATTTAAAATTTTCAATATGATTTTTTATGGCAATTAGTATATACAAAGATCATATTTTGATATAGTTATATGGAAAAAAATATGCATCTTGGCATGTTGTATTTTAGAAAATCAAAAAAACTGCCTCTCACACACATTAATTTATTTTCTCTCTCTCTCTCTCACACACACACACACACACGCACACACACACACAGTTCATCCTTCTCTCTCACTTTATACCTGCTTTCGTGTGCCGAGCCCACCTCCAATTTAATTCACTCTTTCCATCCACGATTACTTTAGTCACACACAAGCTTTTTTTTTTTTTTTTTCACACGTTCTCAGACTTTTAATTGCAACCCACAAATCTTGAATATGACTCCGAAATCCAATGAAACTGATAACTTATTGATTTCAGACTATGGAGCCTTTCGTTTTAGTTGCTGGGATTATTTAAAAGATTACTGAGCCGAGAATATTGCACGTTTTTTGCCTTGAGGAGCAAAGAGTCTGAAATTTACTTGTACGAACTACGTGCGTCAAATCGGCGGCAAATTAATCAAGTAAAAATGCAGCTCTCTGGCAGGTGCAATAAACCTGTGGACCTGGAGGCCAGGGGCCCAAGGGCCCAAGGGAGACGTCAAAGCAGAGAGACTGTGGATGAAAGATGCAGGTTTATCTCCGTATGATTAAAGAGGCACTGAGTAACATGGAAGCCTTCCTAATAAAATAATTACTCTGTTTTTTGTTTTTTTTTTTAGAAACTGCTGAACCTCACTTTATTACATATGAATAGTATTACTGATAACATGACTGTGCATAATCTATACCCCTTTTCTACTTTGTTTTCGTAAGTTTTCTTATGTACAATTGACTTGAAGTACCTCCCACACTAAAGGTTATTTACTTCACAGTCTCTGAAATGTCAAAGAAAAGCTAATGAATCTACACAAACTACTGCTTTCATGTCTAATCATTTATGCATCTCGCATAAAGTATAAAGTGCCTTTACATTGATAACGGGTCTAGCCACATAAAAACTGCATTTGTCTCTAGGATGCTCGTATTTGTTACCGAGATAAGTTGTTCACCTGCTCTTTCTCATCTGCGCTGGCCTGATTCTGTCTCTCGTGACATCCAAATTGTGCTGAAAGGCATTTACATGTTGACGCCAGAGACAGAGACTTGTCCATTCCGTACGACGTATTTTACAACATTTATTGGAAAAAGCAACAACAAAGCGACACCGTAAAATAGGTTGAAAGGCAATTCAACACGATGTTTTATTGAAAAAGCGCGTTTGTTATCAAAAGCAATTTATGCACACTGACTTGTTCTTAGTCCATAAAAAAATTACTTCAGCCTTCAGATTAATACCCATAAAGCAAAACTGTCTTCAAAGAGAAAACATACACAAGGCAGCACTTTAGGACAAACTTGCCGAAGGATTCAAAATGTAAAATTCATGAATTGGAATGAGTTGATTTTGTATTATTATTCACCTCAGCTGTAGTTCCAGTAATACATTGGAAGAGCAGATGGTTCAGACTTCTAGTGATCACAGCCATATAAAAGGTCTGATGCTACATCTGGTATTTGAATTGATTGATTGATTGATTGATTTATTTTCTGTTGTTTAATAACCTTTAAAGAAATAGTTCACCCAAAAATTAAAATTCAGATATTTTGAAGAAAGTTTGTAAGCAGGCTGTTTTGTTTTGGTCACCATTGACTTCCATAGTTTTTTTCCTACTATGGAGGTCAATGGTGACCAAACTGGTGACAAACTTTCTTCAAAATATCTTCCTTTGTGTTCGGCAGAACAAAGAAATTCATACAGATTTGGAACTACTCGAAGGGTGAATAAATACATTTTTGGGTGAACTCTTCCTTAAATCTGGGCAAAGGTGAAATAAATGTGAAATATTTCACGTTTCAAATTGACCATGCGGTGAGATTTCGTTGCTTGCATTAAAGTAATTGTTTATTCTTTATTTCAACGTTTCACACACACGTTATTTTTATGTACATTTTATTACAACGCGCTCTGAATACGTTATTGTAATTGGTCGATCGCGTCATTCAGCAACCTGATATTGGCATAGACTAATATATTATAGTTAAAGGGAGTTTTATATTTCCCATGGCAACTCTTCCGGGCAAATAAAATCGGCAGTACTTTCACTCGCTTTATACAAACGCAACTGCCTCCATCTTGCATCTCAGACTCTCGGTTATCGATTGTAGAGAAAATTACCTGAGAGCAGTATTAATAGGCTATCAATACTATTTCAGCATTCGTCTCGTTGCAAGCCCGATTGTTTTGTAAGTTGTATAGCGGACTATTTTGTCATAGCAGAAACTTCTTTTTTTACAGGTAATATTGTAAAATAATTCCATACCAGTATGTCACGTTTAGTCTATTTAGTGTGTAGCCTAAATAAACAAGCAAGATAATCTGCAGTCAGTTAAAAAATAGTTGTGCCTTGTTTTAAACAGAAACGCGCAGTTTTGTTTGGACCCCGCTGCATTTAAACAAAAAAAGGAAAGACTATCTGCTTGTGGCAAGCTTAAAAGGCAAGCATTCCAAATCAACAGATAAAATCGGACTTGTTATTTTATCCAAAGTTTGATAATGTATAAATAAGCAGCTGTGTACTGTATCTTTTTAAATTACTTCAGCAGAAAGAAGAGAAAAGAGCTTCCAGCAATCTGTTTGCTGGCCCCCGTCTTCAGAAGCGCTGTTGAAGGAGTTTTGACAAATCCCCGGGTAAATCCCCTTCTGCCCTTCACATATCATCAGCATGAGGACTCCGCCTTGAGCCACGTCGTGGATTCAAGGTCACTGTCGCTACATGCCCAGTGATGGGGTCTCCATGGTGATGGTCGTCATGCTGGTCTATACTGTGGTTGTGAGACTCAGAATCGTAATTGGTGAATTCTGGCCTCCTGTGAAGTCTTCCCAGCAGCGACGCTATCTCCGCCATGCTTTTATCCTCAGAGAAGCGCGGGAGCATTTTGGAGTCCTCAGACACGGAGAACGGATGCTCCAGGGCGCGGGAAGACTGAAGGTTGCGCAGTGACCGTGATTGAACTGAAAGGGGTTACAGAAAATGTAAGAAAGTTAGGCCTACTTTAAACTCCTTTTTGTAAAAAGTGACTGTGCTATTCTTCTTTTAAACAAACTCTGCTTGATAATTGCTCTTTTGGACCTTTAGAAAATAGAAGACCTTTAGAAGAATGTTTTCTTTCAAGAATTCGTTTGTTTTGAATGTCGGTCGTGAATATTCCCGCCACGTTGTCATTTCCAGCACATCACCAACTCGTGTCGCAATTGAGTTCTGTAAATTAATTTGTGAACTTTCATGTAAATAAAATAGCCGACTCCTTTTGTCTTGCTAAGGCTATCGGTTTGTATAATAAATACACAGAAATGTTAGTATTTTCACATGTTGTGCATCATTTGACTCGCGATGGAAATATGATGTATACAAATGATAGGCCTGTTTATCTTTTTTCTTTAGTTTCCTCACGCCTCATATTTCATCTGATTTTAAAAAAACAAAAGTGTTTTTAGTTTAACAAACCCACATTTATATGCTTTTTTTAACATATCAAATTTTGTCAATCCCTGATAATCAAACTTTTTCACTCTGTGACACATTTTCCCCTCTTCTTTTTCCCTGATCTTCAGCCATTCGCTTCAAAAGAGCTGCGGTGCTCAACGGGACGTTAATCGAACAAGACTGTGACCAAGTGCACCAAACTTTAGCCATGACCTACGCTTAGCCTGCAGAATAAGAATTGATTCCCTTCAGAAACACTGACAGCGGTTTGATGAGGACAAATTACAGCTTTTCTTCCACGCCGTTGATTCAACGTGTGGGAAACATGACTAAGCTGTTTGCCATTCTTCTAGTCCGCATCAACTCTCCCAGTACTTCCAATAATTGTGACAAGGTTTCAGTCCAAGCCTAATGGCTTGTCAACCAAATGATACATTACACAGACTGAAGAACATCTTGTTCTTCAAGCATGACATTTTCTTCTCAAGATAGCAGTGAGAACATATAAGGTAGTTTTAATGGGTTTTTCCCCTCAAGGACTGGATGGAGAAGATGTCTCGGGTCAGAAAACTCACCTCTCAATGGGCTGAAGTCTCCATGTTGGCTGACCTTGGTATCTGTGAAGGGCTTCAGATTGGGCAGCAGAATCAAGGTGAAAGACAGAAGCAGCACCTGAGGGACGAAGGCAGATGGAAAGTTTGAGTGGAGCAGCAAAGAAGGCCATTGGTGGAGTACAGCTTTGATGTAATATCTTTTTTTGAGGTATGTTCTCAAGTAGCTGTAGATAAGAGTGTGATCCAAGCCTCCTTCATGTTGAGAAACACCGATGATTGATTTAAAGGGTTAATTCACACAAGAATAAAAGAATAAAAAACATGTTAATTTGTATTCCAAAGATGAATAAAGGTCTTTGGATGAGCTTGAATAATCAGTGATAGAATTTGTATTTTTTTAGTGAACTATCCCATTAAGAGCATTTGCCAAAGTCTTGACACAATAAAATGTACATGAGAGATTTTGGATGATACGTTTTTTTTTTACATTTACTCAATTAATATTACTTGTGTAACGGCAAGTTTTTAATTAGCCATCACACGCATCTTTAGTGTCAAATACTCCTTCAGGAAACATATCTTCTCATTAATGTCATGATGAAAACAATGCTACTTAGTATTTTTTGTGACTTTTTCCCCAGGGTACCTTAATGAACAGAGAGTAAAAAAAAATTAAATAATTAAATTACATATCTGATTTCGAGAAGCTTGAAATTACAGAGATTGCATTCTTGTGAAGGAAGTTATTATAAGCAAAAAAAATCTGGCTAGCACTGAAGCACGGGGACACATGTTCACTAGTAGCTAGCTGTTTGGTAGCATGCGTATTATTTACTGTTTATTAGTATTTATAAAGCACATATTCTGCAAGACTTCTGTACATCCCTAATCCTGCTCAATATTTAAACTCAACAACTACAATATTAACTACTATTGAGCAGTAATTAGGAGTTTACTGAAACAGTAGTTGTAGTTAATAGTTGGCTAATAATACTGAGAACTGGATTTAAAATCAAGTGTGACCCATATCTTCATGTAGGTTTTGCTGTTGTTGTTGTTGTTTTATCTTTCTTTCCTAATCGTATACAGTTTGCATGTGTTTTGAGACTTACTAGGTCATGGCAAAGTTTTCTGTAAAATAGCTTTGAAACAGTATTCACAAATCTGTAAATAAATCATTCGAATTGGAAAGGGTTCTCAGGATTATACATCTGAAAGCATAGACTATATTTTTCAGACCATTTTCAATAATTTATTGGAATACAGTTTAATTAATAAAAAAATAAACATGTTGCAAACATGCTTCATGTTTTTCATATACACTATATAAATGTGTCTTTATAAATAAATATACGTGTGTATATATATATATATATATATATATATATATATATATATATATATATATATATATATATACAGAGATATTATATTTGTTTATTTTATTATATTATATTTAAATGTATTATATTTTCTTTTTTGAAATCATATTTATTGATAAATCATTCAAAATGTTTTGAACCTTTTTTGATTTTGTGTTGAAGTAAAGATGTTTGTGGTGAAAACAACAAATGTTGTGTGTTCAAGTGTGTATTTTTAAACGCCCAAAGCATGATTGCCGTAATCTTTCATGTGCTAATATCTCTTCTTTTAACCCTCACCAGAATGCAGGTCCCAGTCTGGGCCGTTTTGTTGGATCCATTCATGACCATCGCCTGCAGCCGACGCAGTTGTTCCATCAGGGATCTGAAATGGCGAGAGAGGCGCAAAAGTTCAATTTCAGTAGCCTGTACGGAGTGTGAAGATTACCAAGAAAACGATTCCCTCACATGTTGCATTTCTCCAGCTGGAAGACTTTCCTCTGCAGCTCCTGGTTGTGTGTGCTGCATGCCGCCATCCTATAAGAACCATGTAAAAAAAAACAGGTTGCAATCAAATCCGCTCTCGAGTTAATTCTGAAACGCGGCGGTGAACCTCCACCTGGTGTTTTTCCAGGGGGCTTGTGTTCAGTAGCTGAAAATTGCATCAGCTCGGATTATGATTTTTACTCCTTGATTCGACGCACGTAGCTTCCGCTTTTGCTTCATTTGTTCGAGCACAACAGTCGATACCTGCTCTCCAGGCCGTCGATGTATTCTTTCTTCTTCTTCCTGCTCTCTTGGGCCGACTGCTTGTTGCGGATCTTTCGGCGGATTTTCTTCAGAATCCTTTCCTCGTACTTGATCACGGGAGGGAAGCAGAAACATTAAGCTACAAAGGCAAACGGCAGCTCTGTACTGTTGTGGAATAATTGCCAACTGAGGGTACCTTAGTGAGCGGGAACTGATTTGGCAGAGTCAGTCCTTCCTTGGCAAGTAGTCGTTTCTCATCCTCTGTGAGAACCAGCTCCTGGTAGGACTGCTGGGTTGCCTTTGTGGCCTGGAATAATATATCAAACGGACATGAAACTAACAAATCCAATCAACGTCTCTGTGCGCCTGGATGGTCAGAAGCCTATCGGGTTCACCTTTTATCTGCTCTCAAGTTCACCTTTTCCCTATCCTGCCTTGTGTGTTTTACCTAGCTTCATGCCTGAGTGCAAACTCACAGGCTCTGGTGTGCCAGATAGCAGCAGGTCCTTGACAGTTAGGGGGAATCCAGTATTCGGTTGTGCCTGCGGTGTTTCAGATGCACGCTGCATCCCTCCGGCCCTCTCTGGGAAGAAGCCAGTCTCCCAGCCATCTGCAGAAACAGATAATACTATTTATCCTTCTTTGTTTGCGTGTGAAGAGATTCACAAAGCTCAGGAATAGGGGCTTATCTTCAGAACGTGTAGCAAAACAGGGCACAATGCAGTGAATCAATAAGTGGGAGGCTAATCATCTGTGTTTACAGAGTCTCGAGTCACCACCGAGACTCGCTTCACGAATACCTGATACTCACTGAAATTAAAAGGGAAGTTGGTGTCGAGGCTGTGGATATGCGCCTGGGATGTGACGATGCGAGGCTCCGGAAGAGGGCTTGCGGTTGGCGGCGGACTGTCGATGTGATCCGAATGAGGATCTTCGCTGATCCCGCTGTCGCTGGGAGAGGGCGACCAAACTGGAGATCCAGAAACAGAGTCATAGCCACCTAAAAGTGCGTTGAAGAACTCTTCGTTACCCTGAGCGGGCATCATCATCTGGCAATCGAGAATACAGTGAGATACGGTGAGATATTGAGTTCTTTCTTTTGCGGAAGACAAAAGAAGATTTCGAAGAACTGTTTAGAATGTCCTTTAGAATATCTTCTTTTTGTGTTCCGCACTAGTCAACAAGATTTGGAATTGACGTTGGGGGTAAGTAAATTAGCATTTTCATTTTGGGGAGATTTTTTCCTATTTTTATGTTAAAACTCGAAGAATTAGAGGATCTTGGAAGAAGCCAGACTTACGTGAGGATCTTGAACTGGCCAAGGCTGATCGCTTTGTGGTCCCATAGTCTCATGCCGTAAGATGCCGTCATTCTTATCAAAGAGCAAATCGAGTAGTTCTATCCCTTCACCACCCTGAGGATATATTTGCCTTATATATCATTTGTTGCCACCAAAACAGTTGAAAGCAAGCAAATGTTGAAAAAACTGTTCCATTTTTTGAACTTTGCTCCGTATGAGATATTACACAGGCATGCTAGATAACATAGGCTACGTTAAATATGAATTGTCATGCAAAACTGATAAATATTCTAAACATTGTGACTTACCTGGTCTGAATAGTTCTCCATTGCTGTGACCCAGGGGTAACCAAATCTAAAATATTCTTGAAAAAATGCGCAAAATGAGACAAAACCAAAATATATGTCAATCCTTACTTTGTCTTTGTCCCTCTGCTCACCCAGGACAAAGTTCGAACTCCAACGCAACAATCAGGTCATCATCCTCAGTTCTGCATTTGATTGGCTGTTCTTTGTTGGGATGTAAGATAAAAATTGTGGAAACACCCTGAAGAAATAGCTCAGTTTGTATTTCAGCCAAACATACTGCAACTTCTGTGGTAGACAGTGTAAAGTAAAAATCTATAGCAATCATATAATGAGCTCAAAAATACCAGGTGAAGTGCATCAAAAGTAAAAAATAATGACAAAACTTTCATATGCTACCAGAAATTTTTGCAACAAAAAAAATAAACAAAAAAACAGTTTCCTGACAATGTACCACTGTCTTGCCGTCTCATCTCTGGAATCATTCCTTGGAGTTACTTCAGTGTTTCAGTGTACTTGCAAGTAAGAGTTTCAGACATTTGTTATGGGAAAACACCTGATGCAAAGCCAGTTCAAAGGGCATATTTTCCCTTCTGTGTGAGGTAATTCAACCTTTCACACAGTTTTGACAATCAAAAAATATATAATATTTAAGCGTTATAATTTGTATCACTAGTTGTAGAAAGTAATGATTTTCTATGCATTTTTATTAATTGTGTTTGAATGGTAAAAATCTGCTTTAAATCATACAAATTGTATTATTATTAGTTTTGCAGTATATTACTTTTTTAACTTTTATTTTACATTTTAATTAAATTTTTATTATTATTATTATTATCTAATACTGTTATTCCATTCTTAAATATGGTGCATCTCTGACTCCACCAGACTATTATTTAATTTTTGAGCTGTCTTTTAAGCTGTCTTAAGCCATGCATATATATATATATATATATATATATATATATATATATATATATATATATATATATATATATATATATATATATATATAGAGAGAGATATATTGCTATTTTTACAGTGCCATATTTGACTCACGCAGGAACAACTATCATCTCATCAGGCCCAGTGTGTTATCTCTTAAAAGAAAGTCTATCTCCATCTACTTTTCTTCCATCACCTACCACGCAAAGCTTTGAAGGCGAACAGGCTCATCCAAAATTGAAAGCTATCGTGATTTACATGGGCTGTAGCTTTAAAAAATACTTTCCCATTCTCAGATTTCAATCTGTTGTGTCTCACATAGGCTTTGCTGAAATTGACCGGAGCCTTTTCTTTGCTTACTTTTCATTAGCAAGCACAGATTCAGTCATCAATTAGAGCACAGTGTCATTTGTATGCAGGGGAACTTTAAACAGGCATTATGGCGCCGTTAGATTTGTCCACTGCGCTTTACTCGCCATCAAAGTTAGCAGCGTCACGCACGCGGTTCAAAGCATCAGCCACCGTTTTACAAAGCACTCACGTTCCTCTCCACAAGAGACTTAATTAGACTGTGAAATTCCTACATGGAGTGTCAATTTCAGGGAAAGTTTGAAGGAAAACTGAAGGACGGACCATTTTCCTGGATGTTTTCCCCTTGTCTTCAACACATCAATATCTTTTCCTTAAAAGTATTGTTTGCTAAGAAGAAACCTCTTTTGAAACATCACAGTCAGGCAAAAATCAATGGCAAACTATGCATAGAAAACATTAGACACCTTTTTACTCATTTTAAGCAGCATTTTATTGGGATAGTTCTCAAATTGCAATTGCCAAGATATTATACACTAAAAAAAAGTGTTCCACACAGCTCATGGGGGTTAATAAAGGTCTTATGAAGTGAACAGACATATATAAAGAAGAAAAACCTTTATATTTCACATTTTATAAACCATGATCTCTAGCTTCCGCTAACTGTTGTACTTTCGAACTGCCTATTCACCGGAGAGTGGCGTTCCAGCAGATGACGTAGGTGTAGAGTAAACAACGAACAACTGTAACTGTAAACTGTAAACCTCTGTGACGAAGAGTCAGAGACGTTCGGATCCATTTGCAAGCTCTTTATTGAGAATGGTCTTAACAGGCAGAAAGTCAACAACAGGGTCAGTAATATCAGAGATAGAGGAAGAATCACAACAAGCACCAGGCTTGGGTCATGGAAGGGACAGCAGACAGGCAGCAAACAATCAGAGAAACGAAAAACAGTCCAAGATCAAGGCAGGAAATAACAGTAGAATAGGAACAGACAACTTTATCAGCCAGGTGAAAGGGTAAGGATAAGACTTCACACTCGGGGTGAGTCTGAGCACAGTTTTTATAGAGGGTATAATGGTAATCAGTCCTAGGTATGGGGCATGATGGGAAATGCAGTTCGGGACGGCTAGCACTCAGGGGAGGGTTTCCTCCGGTGGCTGTCAGAGAGAGCCACAGAGACGCGGTTCATGACACTTTAGCACAAAGAAATGATTTAAGCATCGTTCACAGAAAGTTTTTTTCGGAAACGTTTCAGCTGGATGTTCGTTTAACACTTTTTGAAATGTTACAGCTTGTTTTAGGACATTCAGAAAACGCTCAAAACTAATATTAGCGTGGTCGCAAAATGAAAAGGACTAAATGTTTTCTCAGCATTTGCATGACAAAAAAAAAACTGTAAAAACAGAAAACTGGAATGTTTAGACTTAATTGGGATGTTAGCAAAACATTCATAGAACATATTTTTGTTATCTGGAATGTAATATAAAATCATATAATGGCAAATAAAAAGGGAAAAAGAAACTGAATGCGAATTCTGGGAATTTCAGTTTATGTTTTTTCACTGTAAATTATATGATGAATTATTAATTTTTCACTAACAAAAATGACATCTAACAGTATTTTACTGTAAAATTAAATGAAATGACCAATTGAAGGGAACTTTTTTTTTAAGTGCTGAAAAGCACTTTAAGCATAAGCAGCCGTAACCAACATCCCACGAACGCGCCGACTGAAAAATATTTTCAGCTCACTTCATTTATTGACTGATACTTTTTAGCCACTCAGACGGTTTGAAGGCTCATGCGCCTGACCAAGTCGCTCTTTTCTGTCACTTTGATTTTATCTCAAGACAGAATGACGGTGTCCTATTGTATCACTGTCAAAAAAAACGTATGTTCTCGGGTTTGATTAAAATGCTTGTATTCAGTGAACTAGTGACCTTGAGGTGGTTCCAGCCTCTTCTTCCTCCCATAAACCTCTTAACAACAGTGAAGATTGTTGTCACGTAGACAGTAAGAGCATAAATGCAATTGTTTTTTTTTTCCTCTACTTCACATGCAATCCGCGTGGGCGCTGTAACCATCTGGATGCTCCCCGCGAACCTGTAGAGCAGGCTGCAAGACGAACAAAAATAGAGCTCAGAGTGTTTAGAAATGAAACATTCTCACTCTGAAGTGCAAAATCTGTCATTACAGTTGAGTGCTTGCATCAAGCTGCTCTCATGTCCTTGGCTTCAAAGCAAATGCGTGACCCGAGCCAAAGCATGCAATGCGCCGAATCACATATTCAATCCAGCTGTAGCGTACTTCATCTGCCAGCTTTCACGAATTATAGGACCGCCATTGAATGCGAATCTCGCAAGCGGGCCCGGTGCTACAGGGATGTCTGAGGGCGCCCGACATCCTCAGTTTAAAAGGTCGTGGATGAATAAGGATGTCTGTGATAATACAACGGGGCCATCTTTAAAACATCCTGTCCTGCTTAGAAGTGCTTTACACACACTGAGTGAAATGTAATCTTAATCGTAACTGAAAGGTTTTTAAACACATTTTTCGAAGGTGAATGTCAAAAAAAGCTTTTAAAAGTTGATTTTTTTAAATATCAATGTTATGAAAGTTATCCTCGTCATAATGCTAAACAACTTGTGCCAAAATCTGAGCATTCTGAGCCCAACACAGTTGTAATTTTCACTTTTGACAGTAATGGAAATGAAGTTGTGAGGGACATGCCAATTGTTGCTGACAAACGTCCATCTGAAACACTCCATAAAAATTTTTTTTGGCGTGGCGCTTGTAATTGTGAAGGTTGTTTTTTGAAGGCGACCCTACGTGCCACTTCTCTGTGTTGCCTAAAATATATAGGTTTTGGCTTTGATTGTGTGTACAGACTGATCGCTGTGTGACATTGGTTCCTTTAGTTTCAAGTTACTTTAAATCTAAGCGATATAGAAATCCCAGCTAGGACGTGTCCAGAAAAGATGCCACGGCACGGCACGTATGATCACCATGTGTTTATTGCACGCAGCATTAGTTTTTATTTGCGTTAAATTCACCATGGTGTCTAACCTAATAAAGCAAAGGAGACTTTGGTTACTTAATTCCAGCCAAAACACATACAGTATCTCAACATAGCCCACTAATCACTAACAGCATATGCTAGTTAGGTTGATTTAGGTGCTGGTTTAAGCTGGTCATGTGCTGGTCTTATATTTGTCCTAAGCAACTAGGATCACCTTAAGCCAGTTTATGGCCAGCCAAGCACCAGCTTAAACCAGAATCATAATCTTTCAAATATATGATTTACATCCCCTTTAGCATGACTTTTTGCCCACAGTTCTGCATGAAAAACTTAAAGAACAAGTGACTGATCGTGTGCAAATCAGAGCTTGCAAAACTACGGTGATTATAACTGATGCTTTGTGTATTTAGAGACGCAGCGCCACCTGCTGATCGAATGCCTGTTATATAAATGCCTGAACATATAAAGAAAACTGTTTCAGTGGTTTAAATCTTTTCTTTTCTTTTTTGTCATTTAATGCGCTTGTAATTTACAGTGACAGACAGCGTTGGACACCCTGTTCTCCACATTCTCTGTCATCCTGGAAACTACGATAGTGATACTGCACCTTTAAACGCGAGGCATGGCCCGACGTCATCACGTACAGTACGTACAGCGCGCGCTTGATATATATTCATGAGGGTCGCTTTCCTCCCTCCCTTTTCCGCCTGCGTCCCAAAGAGACGGGCGGTATAAGTCTGACTTCGCCGTTAAAACGAATCCAAAAACATCGGGCAAAATGGTGAGTGGATGTATGATGGAGTTTACTTTGTGCGTTAATAATCTTATGAAGTTTGATATTTTATCATGATTTAAGCGGTTGGTTTAATAGTGGGGGTCTGTACGAGAAACTTACGAAACGCTGACCAGCATATGAATTAAATCCTACCTGGTCTAGTTTTAAATGTAACGTTACGGTTCCTATTGAAAACTTGAGATGAACTGATCATTTTAGTACATAGTTTGCACTGAAATGGTGAGGGTAACTTTAGTTTTTACCCATTGTGCTGCCTGGTACCATGGGTATTGTTAGGATTAGGTGTAATGTATTCATTATTATAACCAGAAATATTAATTATTCTAAACATGTTCTCTTTTCACCTCCCAGGTGAACTTCACAGTGGACCAGATCCGTGCCATCAGGGCCAGGCAGTCAAATATGTGTAATATTGCACACGTTGATCACGGCGAGTCCACTTCGACAGACTTTCTGGTGTCAGAAGCTGGTATCATTCCCTCAGTCCATGCTGGAGAAAGGAAGGCTGAGCAATCCACGTGAGTGTTAAAACATTCTCATTTCACATCGCAACACCGAAATTTGTAAAGACTGACTTACAAACATTGAGAATTAGGTGCATATGCTCAAATGCAATGTTCTAGGAGCTCACTTATTATTTGGCCTTCATTAAGCAATGCAAAGATGGCTCAGGCTTTCTCATCAACCTAATTGACTCACCTGGGCATGCAGACTTCTCTTTAGAGGTTACGGCTGTGCTTTGTGTCACAGATGGTGGATTGTGTATTGATGCGTGCAATGGAAAGTTTTCATGAATGTTGAACGTTCTTCGTGGAACCCTTGATTCCGATAAAGAACCTGTTGAGTAATGGTGTAGGGTGCCTGACTTGACGTCTGAAATGTTGCGTGATTCGTGGGTTATTAATTCAAATGCTATAAATGTGCTTTCTTGCAGGAGGATGTGTCTAGACGGAGGCTGTGCTCAGACAGGCCACTGGTGAGAGAATAAAGCCAGTATTAATTAACAAGATGGCTCACGCATTGATGGAGCTGCAGCTGAGCCCAGAAGAGCTGTACCAGATTTTTGCTGCGCATTGAGAATGAATCTATGGGCAACATTATGGTTAGTGCCTCATGGCTTGCTCATGGGATCTTTTTAAATTTAAAGAGGGAAAACTTTTACAATTTCACCACAGGAATTTATTTTTTTTAAATTACATCTGTTCTTTGATCCAGGCGTTGGTACTGTTGGCTTTGGACTGCATGGTTGAGCTCTGAAGTGGAGATGTATGTGGTGACGCTCAGCTGAGCAGTGCAAGTTGAAGATGTGATGAAGCTTCGGGGGAGACTGGTAAGACCGGAAAACCAAAAGAACAACACGACTAAATCTAAAGTTTCTTGATGTAACTCATCCCACTTTCTTGCAGGTACTTTGACCCTCTTTGTGGCAAGTTTAGCCAGTGTCCCACTTCACCAGATGGTGAATAACTTACTAGGACTTCTGCCCAACTGATCCTAGACCTTATCTTTTAAAGTGAGTAATCTTGCACTGTAAATGGGGAACGTTGATAACAAGCCATTAATGATGATTTTAAAAATTCTTCACTTTGACCTGATTGTCTTGATGAGAGAAATTTGTCTGATGTGGCTGTGGTGAACAACTTGGGTTCATTTGCTCTGTGCCAATGGAGATTTATATTGAGCTTTAAATGTTTTTGTTTTTTCTCATTCTATAGGTATTTGAACTTTGAACGTTTGAGGAAGAAACTAAGCTGACTGAGACGCTGGACATCAAATTAGATTCTGAGGACAGGGGGCCCTGCTTGAAGTCTGTGTCGTTGCCAGAAGGAGAAGCTCTGCTTCAGATGATCACCATCCACCTGCCCTCAGTTTACTATTCAGAAGTACTGCTGTGAGCTGCTTTTTAAAGGACCTGGAGATGATGCTGCCATGGGTATGTTGTAGCTATCGGAACATTTGATTTAAAAGTGGTATATGTCCTGGGGTGTTTAACATACTTGGTACCACTATTTAGACCGGTCACACCTTTGCCATTTTAAAGGACGGTCTTTTGTTTTTGTTTTTCCCCTTTTAGGCAGTTTTTCTAGCCTTTATTGTATGTCATGTTTTGTCATTTGCTCGTGTATTAATAAAGCAATAATTGTTAGAAAACTTGCTATTGTGATTTTTGAAATTAATGTTTTGTTAAAACTGAGTTAACTATAATAATTTTCACAATTTATGTATATTCTGTGCTTGCTGTAATAAATGTGATCAATCTACCTCCAAATTTTTTTTTTTTTTTTTGTGCGTTTCTCTGAACTATTGCAGTCAAAGAACTGGAGTTTCACCTCTAGCAAGGGCTCAAAATGGGTACATAAGTCACATTTTTGCAACAAATCAATGTCTTAATTTAATGTAGTGTACTTCTCCAAATTTGCTGTTGCACCTGGGAGTATCAGTGTGGGGTGTTAAAACACCAGTTGTCAACATTCAAATGGAGAAGTTATCCTTTGACTTAAACTGTACCCATAGTAGTAATACATAGGCAGTGACATTGGTTGCTCATAACCTCAATCTACTTGGGTAGAAACTAAATCTGTACACTTTAACTTAAAAAGGTGTAGGGAGTGTTCATGTGTACTCAAGGGTATTGTAAATTTTGGTGCTAATTTCAAAGTAATCCTTTCTTTTCTGGATTATAGTCTGGACAGTTTCCCTTTTACACAAAAATAAGGGCTTAATTTGTACAGTGGTACATACAAAACCTATTTAGACTAACGTTGTAGTCTAGACTGATTTCATGTCAACTCTAATTAGCATTTAAGGTAATCACTGTTGTTCATGCACGTTCAATGTCAAAGTATTAAACCACATTTCCAAACGTGTTTGAAACAAGCGGTGACAGATGAGCTAGTTTAAAAGCAATCTGATTTGGTATGCAAAGAGTCTTCTAGCCGAGACTTGGAAACCTGGGGGTGGGGGTTCAGCCTCATCTGATTTTTTTTTTTTTTTTTTTTTTTAAGCAAACACTACTCTCAAAAATCAAGTGGTTTAGTATTGGGTTCCATGTATGCTGCATCAATTGATTGATTATAACAAGCTTTGGGTGCAGACTTTAATTGAACAGAAACAAGACAAGGACATTATTTACAGTGCTTACAAAGTAAGCATTGGTACATTCATGAAGCTGTTTCCTGTTCATCTCGTATCAACATCTTAAATGAATATTCAGAATCTGTAACAAATGTTCAGTATTTCACTGCAGTCAATACTTTAGAGTTTGTTTTTGTTACATCGTGGCATTGTGAATGCAAGTGCTCTTGTGGTTTATCACTACAAGAAGGGCAACTATGGTAAAACACCTTAAACATCTACTGTTCACATTGCCGTCAAAGAACTGGAGTTTCACCTCTAGCAAGGGGTGCAGGCCACTCAAAACGGGTACGTAACAGTCCATTTTACAATAAATTGATGTCTTAATTGAAATGTAGTGTACTTTCCCCAAATTTGCTGTTGCACCTGGGGGTTCAAGTGCATCAGTGCGATTTGAAGGACTGATTAGCGTTGAACAATCAAGGGTCAAAAGGTGGAACCAAAAGAAACACCAGTTGTCAACATTCAAATAAATTTACAAATGAAAGAGAGTTACTCTCTAGAATTAAACCGTACCTGTAGTAGATCATTGCAATGACAAGTTCACCTATTTGTTCATTAATTAGCAATGACATTGGCTGCTCATAACATCAAGGTGGTACTACAAGGTGCTACTTGGGTAGAAACAGAATCTGTACCCTAAGTACACTTTGAAAGGACTGAATTCTCATGCTTCAAAATATTAGAAACAAAACTCATTAGAAATGAGATCAGTATTTGGTCGCCGGTCTACATGGAGACCGTTGAATTGGCCACAAAATGCAATGCAAGAATCCTTAATGGTGAGATGATTCTGCTTGGTCATTATGTGTAGAAGATGACCTCTGGGATTTGTCCATCCTCTACAGAAGTGCCATTGTTGTTGCCTGCAGCGTAGCAGAACGTAAAGCAGGTCTTTGTACCAGTAGCAGGGGCTTCGTGGGTGACTTTACGCATCCCTTTGGTCCCATAATGAGAGTCTGGCCCCTGCAAACGCATCAATCCATCAAAGATTAATTTAGAATTCGTGAAGTACTGTCTTGAACTCTATAGATATTGTATTAAATGATTATTCTAAAAGCATTTCCAGGGAACGACGTGTGCAGTCAAAAAAGTTCCATTTACAAATAGCAAAGTTTGAAGAGCAGCTCACATATGTATGGTGCTAATACATCAACAGTACCTTGAGGGTGGCGCAGGCAATGTAGTTGACGCTGGGAAGAATTTCCACAGGCTCCTTGAACATGACTCGGAAGGTACTGGCCGTTCCATCGCAGCTGAAGCCTGTATCGTTCTGACCGAGAACTGTATTGCTATCTGTATGTATAATCTAAATTAAAAGAAAACGTACACCATAACCACTCACGTTTACACACTTACAAGATCAACTTCAAGTTCAAAAACTGCAAAAATTAGTAGTCTGCTAGACTCTTGCCTTGCAGCGTTACATCTGCTCTTTATTGAAATTGATTCTGGCCAAGAATCACCCACTTAGATAGAAAGACCATCTGTCAGGCATGCGCTGTCAGTGAACGTACTGCGGCCAGATCACACTTAAAATGTGAATTTTTTTTTTGTTCTCACCTGGATGTTGACCTGATAGTCAGTTGGACCGTGTATGGACCCATAGAGCCCAAATCCCACCACGAATATTCTGCGGTTCACCGAAAACCTGTGGAATTTGAATGCAAGCATTACTTGACAACAGTTTTTAACGTTCCGCCAATGTCAGTTAAATAAAATGGCTAGAATAAAAGTTCCCGTTCAATGACTCGGCACTTTTCAAATCGATGGTTTTAAAAGCGCACGCTTACCGGATGCGGTCACTGGTTCCGCTGTAGCCCCAGCGGCTCTCCACTTGACTGAAACGTGTGATACTGCACTCTTTCCCCCGGAGGCAACAGCGGGGCCGGTCGATAAACTCGACGTGTGGTTTTGGATTGACGGTAAAATGCAGGAACAGACTGACCACCTCCCGGTCCGTGAGTATACCAGACTGAGCCGGACCTACCGAGCGCATACACAAGGTTTAGCTTCATGAACGTAGTGCAGCTAATACTAGCCTTTTAGCTTAGACGGTGAAATAAAACCCTTTTGTTTTAAAAGCACTCGTGAAATTACCTGCTGCGAACTCTTCAATAGTCATAAGCGGGAAGCGAATAAGGGAAAGAGCTTTTCCCAACACTCTACGCTTGTTCTCCGGCGTGGGCTGCAACTGTTGCCTTTGGGCCTCAGCATCCGCCCAACGAACCGCAGCCCCGAAGAGACGCACTTCCCGTACACCCAGCGTGTCTCTCTCCAGGACCGCCACAAGGGTGTCTGCACAGGAGGTAACGTAAAAAAAAAAAACGGTCTATTTCTTGCTTACTCTTCCGATTGTATTTTGTTGTGAGATTTGATACTTAAGAGCAGTACCGAGGTCGATATCCGTAAATCCCTCGGCGGCTAGAGCATCAGCGGTGTTCTTGTCGATATTCTCTAAACAGAGACTAGCCAGCTGGGGCTCGTCAAAAAGCCGTGCCTAAAAGCAGAAAGAACCGTGCTTTCGTGTAATCTATAATAGACTGCGCGTAAAAAAACAGACCACACTCGATAAGCTTGAGGCGTGTTTGCTAGGATTTGAAAGGGAGCTGTCAAACAAGGGCTCGAGGTGGCTAGGGGACAACACATCAGTTCCTGTTGCCAATATCAAATCGGACTCAAACCCATGTGATTACCTGGGTAAGCAACATGAAAGCATTGTCAGCACGTAGGTTTTTCTTCAAGAATTCGACGCAGTGGGCTTCGAGCGCCGGTACTGCGTACTTTTTGGCCGTGTAAAGCGTGGTCATGACGGTCTCCGGTCCAATTTGCACTTCATCGGAGTATAAAAATCTGCAATTCGCGAAAGGAAAAAAACTATTACAGGCTTACAGACTGACAGAAAGACACGCGTCTTGATACACAGTTCAGCAGATATAGACGGTCACAAGGAAGCATTATTGATCCCCGGTTTATTGCTGGTTTGAGGCTAGCCGTTACATCTGTCCACAGTGTCTAGTGTTGTTGATTCATTACAAACGTTTACCACGGTAACTGTTTATTTCCGCCAAAATAGCGTCGCTCCAGCCACCGCAATCGTTTAAAAGCTATCAATGCAAAGGCGTACTCGCACTGTTGTAGGGTATTGGTGGGGAACAGAACCCGTATGCTATATAGACAGAAACACGTGTGTGTACATATATATATATATATATATATATATATATATATATATATATATATATATATATATACACCATGGTAAATTTTTGCAATGGCCTGCTGACTGCAGTTACATGGCAGAGGGCATCTGAAGGACGTTATGACAACAGGGGTCAACACACAGAAGAGCAGTACAGAGCATTAAGCGTGCAGCGAAGCATTCCGCGGCCCATTCTTACTTGAGAAGGGCTAGAAATGCAGCCGGTTCCACATCTGGCAGTTCAATTTCGGTCGACGTTGTTGCCATGCCACCGTTGAACATGGCATCAAACACGGCACTTCCCACAGCGAGAGCAAATCTGCGAAGAGCAACGGGACCGGACTGTAAACACGGCCATTTGAGGATTAAATATGGACTTAACCTCGCCGAAACAAATGCTTATAGTTCATATTCATCGAGCGGGAGAGTTTGCCATAAGCTCAGTTTATTGCAAAATACAGAATGATTTCAAAAACGACTCCAGTAAAACATACAAAACAGACCGCTATTCATCCCTACCTGTGCGCTGGAATGCGCTGCACTCCCATTCCCTTCCCAACCAAAAAATGGACGTCACTTAGCACTTCGTTGTTAAACAAAAATGCAAACCTTTCTTTCACTGTACTTTTTGTCGCTTGCCAGTTGTAGACCGGCTCTCGATAAACCAAAACCGAAGCCGGGCTGCTGGGAAGCGAGGCGACGGCGGCGGACGCGTCGGCGGCGGCGGAGGATGCGGTGGACGAGGATGAGGAGGATGATGATGATGGTGTCGCCGTCATGTTTGACGCAGCGCCTGAAGTCGCTCCGCTCGGACCGACCGACTGCCGCGGAGGGTTGTGCGCGCTCGGGGCGCTCCTCACCGCAGACTCGGCGCCTCCGCCGTTCTCCGGGCCCGACCGGGGGTTCGCGTTCCCCGCGCTCCGGTTCACCCCCCCGGCTGCGGCCACGGCTCCCCCGTTGCTGGCGGGTGAGGAGTGGGCGCTGTTGCTCGGCGGCGCATTGCCCAGCGGCCCCGAATTAGACAGGTTTAGGCACGAGGATCGGCTGTTGCTTTCACCCGCAGCCATCTTGGATGGCGAACACTGCAGGCTTTGCTGGAATAAACATACACAACAGCGCATAACCAGAAACGCTGGCCAAATGACTGCCTTCCCGCGAGAGACTCGAACATCGTCGAGCCGCTTTTAATTGACTTGGCCTTCTCGCCTTTTTAGCTTTCGTGTTTAGGACGTGGCCGTTTTATTCTCCGGCCAGCGCTTTTGTTGGAGAAGGAGGCAGGTGCTCGTGGAAATGTTTTCATTCTAGGAAGTGCGAAATGTGCAAATGGCGTGAGACTAAGAGAGCAACTTTTCCCACATGTTTAAAAAATAAGTTTATTAAAGTTAAACTATACGTGTAATTGTGAACATGTATGTTAAATAGAACTAAAATCAGTCGATGAGTGCGGTTTTACAGGTTCTTAGTTTATTTGATTACTTTTTTAAATCATTATTTACAAATATATATATATATATATATATATATATATATATATATATATATATATATATATATATATATATATATATATATGTATATGTGTGTGTGTGTGTGTGTGTGTGTGAGAAGACCTGTTTGACAATCCCTATGGTTATATTCCCATATGGTTATGGTAATATTGTGAATAAGGTCAAATTATTTGTATTATTATTTTTTTATTGGCTAGATGCTCTCTGTTTAGTGTAAAATCTCACTGCGCACCAATAATAGCAAGTTTATGTTACGACTATTGCAATAATATCGATAATCTAAATAAATCATAAAATAATAAGTTTAGATACTTATAATTATTACATATGTCTGATTAATTGACAGAGCTTAATGGTTTGCCTTGTCTCCAAGAAAAGCCAATTATTTTGGAAATAAATTAATTATAAAAATAAAATTATCGTTAATTATTTCTCCGACAGTATTAACACATTTTGTATTTACTAATCTACCTTGATTTTACTACAAAGCCATAGGCTCCAGGTGCTTTTGTAATTTACTGCAAATGTGGTAAGACCACAGTTGATCTTGTAGTGCAATGGTTTACAGCCAATAAATAAATTAATGTATTTATTGAGTGAGTGTGTGTGTGTATATATGTGTGTGTGTGTGTATATATATATATATATATATATATATATATATATATATATATATATATATATATATATATATATATATATATATATAGATGTGATACATCTATGTTTAATAAGTCTTTGATAGAATAAACGATGTCTGTACGAAAATTTTACTTGATTCATATATCGATATTATTATACACCATAATTAGTGTCCCAACTGTTGAATATAGTTGAGTAGTCATTGCAGAAAATGTACAATTGCTTTAAAACTCCCATTTAAAAATATACAGATGATAAAAAATAAACTTTATTTCCAGTCATGCGCAATGCAAACGAAGCACGTTGCCCTTCGCCCCGCCTACCCAAACCCACCAACCAATCAAAGCCACCAAGGAACTGTCAATCAAACCAACGTTTTTAGCTGGGCTAGCGTTTGAGTTAAGAAAACAGGCATTAATTTAGGTAAGTGGAATTAGTGTGTATTAAACTTCCGAGAGATTTTGATGAATACAAATAGATATAAATACATAAATATAAATACATAATTTATCTTTATATTCGAGATTGGTTTATTTTGTCTGTGCTTCAACAGAGGCTAGTTAGCCAACTGTGCTACTTTAGCTAATAATAACCGGTGATGCAGAAAAAAGTCGTTTTTAAACATGAATGCACCTAAAGCTCCGATTCGCACGCATGTGTGTTTGCAAATATACAATTGACTATATATTATATACAAACGAAACGTATTAAATAAACCAACAATGGATTTAATGGCTGTGTTTTCAAAACACAGCAGCATTTTGCGGCTGTGCTGCCCTACAATATTCCGGCAGCATCGTTAAGATAATATAATATAAAGATCCTCCTTCCGTAAGTTTAGTTACTTTTGAGTAGTTTATAGATTTATTAAAAAAAAAAATATATATATATATATATATATATATATATATATATATATATATATATATATATATACACACATATATACATACATAAAAAACATAAAAAATAGAATATATAGAAATATCTTGGCAAAACAAAATAAGGCTTTAAAAGAAAGTTTAATTAACGTTTATTATGTTGCAGGTAAAAAGCAAATAAATAATCTGCGCTTTCATGTTTGTGTCCCAGAATTGTCTGAATTCATGTAATGGGTGGCGTAAAGCAAGAGCAAACTGATGCTCCGGCATCTAAGGACTCTCAGCACATAGACACAGCACAAGAAGAGGTAAGATCCCAACTCCTTACGTTTCTTCGTTAGCAGAGTACGTACGTCGCGTAATTACGTTATAGTAAAAGGTGTTGTGGTCGGCATAATCGAGCACACTCATGTGCTCCTCATATACTCTCTCCAAATGTGATTCCTATCAATTCTAATCGATTTTGTTACAGAATCAATCGACTTCCCAGCCAGTAAAGAAGCGAGGCTGGCCGAAAGGGAAGAAGAGAAAGAAGGTGTTGCCAAACGGCCCCAAGGCTCCAGTTACTGGCTACGTGCGCTTCTTGAATGAGAGACGGGAACACATCCGGGCACTTCATCCTGATCTCCCCTTCCCAGAAATTACCAAGAGACTCGGAGCAGAATGGAGCCGTCTGGCTCCTCATGACAAACAGGTGTTTTTTGTGTTTGTGCGAACTGGCTATCTAGATGTTTGCTTTTACAGTAATATTTCACCCGAGAATGAAAATTTGTTGAAAGCGTACTTGCCCTCAGGCCATCCGAGATGTAGATGCAGTTTGTTTCTCCATCAGAACAGATTTGGAGAAACGTATCATTATGTGCTCTCAGAGGACCCTCTACAGTGAATGGGTGCCTTCAGAAGGAAAGCTGATAAAAATAATATGCAAGAAAAGTCGTCTCATCTGAATCGGAAGGGAAATGTGCAAAGCTCTACAGAAATATGTTGATGTGAGAACAACAGAGCATGGACTTTTTCACTGGAGGAAGCATTATTATGGATTATAGGCTCTTTTTTTTGGCCAGTTTGAAATGAAAGAGATATTGTGATTATGTAATGAGAGATTTTTTTTGCAGATGTTCACTTCACAAGACATTAATTGACGTACTAAAAGATGGCACCCATTCACTGCAGAGCATCCATTGATGAAGCTATGATAATAAAACAAAAACGGGCCTCCTAAATGAATAAACCGCTAGCGAACTTTAACTTTGGGGTAAATCATTCCTTCAAACGTCATCATTGTGATCATTTTATTTTATCTTTTTAAACAGCGCTATCTAGACGAAGCCGAAAGAGACAAAATGCAGTACGCACGAGAACTCAGGGAGTATCAAAAAAGTGAAGCTTACCAGATCACATGTGCAAAAGTTCAGGATAAGAGAATTAAGAGAGGTAAAAAAAAAATGCTTTTGTTTTGTTTTTTTTTGTCGAAAATTAGAAATAGTGCAAGTGTTAGCAAATCATTTTTTGTTTGTGTTACAGAGGAGTTGACTTCTGTCATTATCAACGCCAACAGTTCAGGATCTGCAGGTTTTAAGGTAAGCACACGGACAAAGCCTGAATTCCTAGACATTCCCACCCCATTCCTGAAGTACAAACTAGTCCAGAAATTGTCCTTACAACTTGTCTCATGAGGAAATGTTCTTTCAGAACTCGGACTTAACAGCCAGATTTGACGTCCCTATCTTCACAGAAGAATTTTTAGACCAAAACAAAGGTGTTTTTATTCATTTATTCATTTTATACGTAACAACTACACTAGGGCTGGGACGAGAAAATGCAGAGTGCATCGTGATTCCTCTGGAATCTGTTCTGAGCTTAGATTTTAACTGCAGATGGCACTCTAATCTAGTTTTTAATTCACACTCAAATGCTCATGAAGAAGAACGCTGAAGAAGAACGTCTGAATTTCACCTCTGCTCAGAATGCTGTTATTTTTAGCAAATTGCATGAATGATTATTTTAGGTTCAAGTGTGTGTACGGCTCTTTCTAAAGCACGCAGCGCCATCTGTTGTTCAAAAGTGAGCTCGGAATCGATTCCAGGTAAACCGCGACGCATTCAGAAAATCTCAAAATCGGTGTCGAATCGTTTCTCGTTTTTCGACGCGTCTTTGTACCGTCCCAGCCCAGCGACGCGCACCGCTTTAACGCCAGCGTGGAAAGCTGTATTCTTAAACGCTCGTTCGCTCGTTTCCCCAGCGCGAGAAGCAGAGCTGCGGCGACTGCGCAAGGCTAACGTGGAGTTCGAAGAGCAGAACTCGGTTCTCCAGAAGCACATTGCCGACATGTTCAGCGCTAAAGAGCGACTGGAGGCCGAGCTGGGCCAGGATGAGCTTCGCACGCAAGCTCTACAGCGCCACCTACAGGCCATCAAACAGACCCTGGTCAACAGCCTGGCCACTGTGCCTTTGCCAGGTCAGTACTCTACTGTTCCCATATCACCAGCACCATGATGGACGATTGTATTTTTTTGCATCGCGATGAAAACCATTTTGTTTTTGTTTTTTTCAGGCACAGGTGAGACGCCATCGATTGGAACGCTGGACTCGTACCTGAGTCGCTTGAGTAGTGCTTTAGAGAGCAGGCCTCATGAGCATCGCGCCTTAGTCATCAAGCTACAGGAGCTCTTGGCTCACCTAGACAGGTAACTATTCTTTCACCGGTTTGTTGATTTCTTCATATCGTAAATCTTAAATGCACTGTTACTGTCCACCGCTGCCTTCTGATAGCCGCCCGGTTCTTCTTTATTTTCCTCCAGTGAGAAGCTTTGAAAACATGTCTACAGTTGCGGTGGATCTAAAAGTCCCAAGCATTGGGAAGACCCGGGATCGCCGTGCTCTACCTACGATTTCTCTGCCTTTCAGGATGTAATGGGCCATACGGTTTAATTGGATATTTTTTACTAGCCGATAAGCTAATTTGTAACACTGGTGCTGGCGGATTCTGAAGTCATTGACATGTGATATAATGCATTATATTATTGTTGCTTTGACGGTTACAGCAGCTCGTTCAAAGACCAGGTCTGTTTAGAATCACGGAAAGCATGGTTTAAAGGCATGCTATGATTTTTACAAAATAAAATCGTCTTTTACTGAAGTTGTAACGAAATGTAAAGTGCAGTGTTTTACATTGGGTGAGTATCGCACCATCAGTTTTACTCTAAACATTGAGTGACATTCCTAATCATCGTTTTCTGAATTAAAATCCCCGAGTAATGTTTGTTTTTGTTTGCATTCCCTTTTGAACAAACTTTTAAGTCAGCTGGCATCGCAAAGGGTGATGATTTCTAGCATTAAAATATTCCGGGCGTCGAGAGTTAACACTGCTTTGGTGATGTACTTGAATGGGTTTATTTTTTTTTCTTTTTGTATCAATCGTTTTAATATGAAAAAAGATAATAAAGTCTTGAAAGAATTATTATTATTTTTTTATGGTTCCATTACTTTTATTCCGCTTTTACTGGCATGCTTATCCAGTAGAGGGTGACATTGGCCACAGTATAAAGAAAAGCCTAAAGGAAAAAAAAAAAAAGGAGTGTTCGCTTGATGGAATGAAATGCATCATATCCTTTTGCAATAATTTTTATATATATATATATATCAAATTAATAAAGTTTTCCTTCAGACCTGAGAACTGAATATGACTTCATCCATCTTTTCTTATTGAATGTAGCCAAAACGAATACGAGACGTATAAAATTATTAATAAATCACAGCCGTCATACAATGCATTTCAAATATGAATGAACTCTCAGTGCTTTATATCCAATTTTATACTAGTTTTTTTAAAAGATGCAGCAGCTGCAGTATCCCTCTGTAGTTTTAATTTATGCAATATGTTCACAAAATTTGCAATTGACATAAAAAGGTGATACATAATGTTACACCCTCAGTCAAAAGTCTTTTGACAAATTAACGTCCGAGACCTTTATTCACTCTCCGTTTGTCTTTCACGACAATTTTGGAAATGGCATTTTAGGGTGAACTATCCCTTTAAGAAGGGTTTTCGACATGTTTAAGACGGTTGTTAATTTCCACCTCGCATATAAATTGAACTGTATTTGTAAAGGCCGGGAGTTCTTGGCGAGTTCTCCGCGCTCTGTGTCGGGTCGCGCCGGGTTATACAGCCGGAAACGAGCCGGCGGGGCGTCCGCGTGCTCCGCCGCCGTCACGGCATCGCTCGCGCGCGCGGCTCGGTGCCGTGACGTCACGGTAGTAGCTCTCCTCGCGGCGGCGGTGCTGAACAAGATGGCTGCGCGTCGCGTTACGAGCGGCTGAAAAAACAGCGCCGAGGACCGCACACAGCCCGACTAACAGCGGGTCACGTCGAGAGGGCTGGCCGAAAGCACCCTCGGCTCGAACGATCCGGAGGGCTCGGAATAGGGCTGTTGCTTTTGTAATTTTTTTGTTTAGGGGGGTGGGTAGAGTTTGATTTACGGGAAGGGAGGTTTCTCAACGTCCAGAAAAAAAGCAAAAAAATCCGCGAGTCGTTTTTGCAACTGTTTAATTTATCTAAAACAACGCGGAAGGGCGAAAATAATAAGTATTAAAGAGATGTCACTGCTGTGTGTTGGAGGTAAGTGTGTTATTTCACGCATGGATGCATACTAGCTGTTGGTTGTGCGTTATATATATATATATATATATATATATATATATATATATATATATATATATATATATATATATATATATATATATACTAATAATTGTATTTAATTAAAATAAGGGTTAAATATGTCATCGCATTAAAGATACGTTGTCACTTGATGCTGTTTTTGATCCAAATGCATGCTTTGCAAACGCGTGTATGCTTATCAATGTGATCATTGATCAATAACTGATTGTATATTCGTCCCCAGTGGAGTTTATTATTATTAGTAGTAGTATTATTATTGGTTATATCCATGCAACCGAAGCGGAGCTGTGTGGTTACGGTATGAAATGGATAAAGTAGGAGTGTCCCCTCTGTGCAATGACTCTTTTGTGATTATTTTTATTAACTATAGCTTAATAACTTACTCTTTTGTTGGTTTTGCTTAAAATGTGCGCTTTGTTCGCGGAGACGCTCTAGAAAGGACTTGCGTCGGTGTGCTGAAGCCACCCGTGTTTGAAATGCAGTCAGGATTCAGGGGTGTGTTCCCTTGATGTTCCAAATGGAGCTTCGCTTTGCTCCCCTGCTCCGTTGGGATCTGCTTTGATGTATGATATATCTATTTTTAACCGTGTTTACTGTACAGTGGTAAAATTGCTTTGGGGTTCAAAACCTTCTCGATGAATAGAGAGCATCACAGGTGTCGTTCTCTTTGGCGTAATGGCCATCCGTTTTTTACTAAATGAACTGTCGGATACAAATAGAAAATAATATTTTTGAACGATTATGTGACAGATGAATAGAATCTACAGCCTTTTACAGCCCTTTTGTTGATAGAGGGACGGACATCTGAAACATTAAATTAAGCTATGCATTTTAATATAACAATAAATATATTTTAACGCTATTACATAGCAAAGCCATTCAAATCTATTCTAATATACTCATTCTCATTTCTAAATATTTTATTATGTTTTTAATTTCATTTTAAATTGAATTGAACTTACATTCTTTATGTTAATCTTTGCTTATATTTACAGTTTTTTAAAATAAAATCTTGGTTAATGTGTTACAGTAATGTAATAGTGTTAAAATGTAACGAACCTGTGATATTTTACTATTAAAAATAAGGCAGAATGACCTTTATCTGAATTTTTCTTTTTATTTATTTATTTATTTATTTATTTATCTATTTATTTATTTGCAGTTGGTTTAATGTCAGAAGTAGCAAGTTTTGTTTATTTAAATTTCATTATGGTAATTTGTTTAATTTTTTAATTTTAATTCACCGTTTTTTTATATCTAAAGTAACACGATATTAATATTTTACTATTAAAAATTAGGCATATTGACGCCTTCATTTATTATTTTTGCCCTTGGTTGCACTTATTTTAATGTTAACATTTCTGACGTATATTATCGTGTTTCATTTTCATTTTCATGTATAGAAATGAACATTAACCGAGATCAATACATGCCGTAAAAACTACAGTTTATTGTTGGTTCGTGTATATTGCGTGCAACCTTAGATTTATTATATTAGGGACTGTCTCGCTGCGTCTGTGAAGGTGGAAATACTTCGGCTTTGGGTGTAAATCTTTCATATGCTCTTACTGTTGGCCTTTTTGGTCTGCAGTTTGTAATGGGCTGCTTGCCCATGTTTCGCTTGCCTCGCTCAGTTTCTTGATTGCCGTTTAACGTAAGATGACATGCAGATCAGATCGGTCTGTTGCGGAAGATGTGTTATAGGAGCCTCCGAATTCTAAATGATACTGTAAGCCATGTTTCTTTGAACACATCCCACACAGGCGTTCTGATCCATGGCACGTCTGCCGCCGCTCTGTAATTAAACAGGCAGCGGATTCACCACCGGCGTCCGAAAGTGACAGTGGGCATGTGGGAGTGTGTCACATAGACTGGCATCATTCTTGGCACCTGCCTCAGTAACCTGAGCAGATGTACAGTACGGCTTGCCTGATTCCCAGTGGATGTGTTTCGATGATGTCGAAAGTCTTGCAGCCCTGTTACATAACCGTCTTTTTGCCACTTTTCCGGGGTGAAGCTCTGTTTGAAATGTCTGATTTGTTTCAACGGAGCGCGTTCTAAGCTGTTAGCTGAAATCGCGACGCACGCATGACAAAACATAACTTCGTTTTATGGAAAAGAGCAGCCTTGACATTCTACTGAAGGTCTCTTTTTGTGTATTCCGCAGTGGATACAGGTTGTTGATTGAAGGTATGATTTAATTTCTGGATGAGCTCCGGCTCTAAGGAAGCGAGGCTCGTTTTTATATAAATAATTGATTAGAACCGCCTGTTTAACCTCCCAGATATATGGCTGTATTGTAGTTAATGCTATCCACATTTACCATGTATAATTTAACACTTGCAAATGTTGATTTATACAGGGATATAAAGAGAAAATTATCATGCAGGATTAGACCAAATAACATTGAATGTAATGGACTAAACAGGCCAAACGCCAGTCCCTCAAGGGCTCTCTGTATTAATTTGATATTATTTATTAAAACATGACATTTTATCGCTTTACAGGAGTGCTGTTATTGCTAATAAAACGATTAAAATCCCTTTTGTGAAGTTATGTAAAGCTGTGATGAAATAAAAAAAAAAAAAAAAAAAAAAATGGTTAACTGTAAGAGTATTAAAATGAATCAAATCACTAAAACTAAACATGTACAAAATAAAATAAAGATATAAACTATATTTGTGTGAAACACATTAAATGAGTAAAGTTTATATATATGTGTGTGTGTGTTATTTTTATTTAATCTTGAGTTTTATTAATTTTTTCATGATATGTAAAACTGACTAAAGCTCAAATTAAAATTGCATTTAAAATAAAAAATAAACAGACTATTAATAAACACTATAAAAGGGTATAAACGATAGCTTAGCAGCCCATCTTCAGCGCAGTCTGTATTTATTTGATATAACATCATTCAGAATTTGTCTTTTTTTTACATTTATGTCTCTGTCCTCAGAGAAAGTCTGCCATATTCCCTTAAATTCCCTCATGTATATAATTACTTGCAGACTGCAGTTCATCGCTGATGGATTACTTTAAACACCTGCATGGTAAATCCTGGCTCTCTTTGAAGCTTGTTTTAATATCATCCCTTCATGCCAAGCTTTTAGTCGCCCCCACCCAAAAAACCCCTTCACTCAACATTCACCCTGAAGTGGTTATTTTTAGTGTCAGGATATAGCTCGCTCTGCCCGCGCTTGGCTACACAGAGAGATTAATGGAGCGCGAGAGGAAGAGGGGAAGAGATAAAGAGGCAGCACACGTGCATGCCAGCCACATGGCAGGAAATGGTGCGTGGGAGCATGAGAGAGGATACCCTGGCAGAGGCGGGTGGAGACAACGGAGAATCGTGAGCGGGAACTTTGAGTGGAGGTGTAGCGCTGGGGCATTTTGAGGCTTTCATGGTGAATGTCATTTTCCTATAGGCCTTACGGTGCTTGTCTACTGTAGCGGCACTCTATACACTTTAAAAAAGAACAAATTGAGCCAACTTAAAATTTTGAGTTTTCCTAAATTATCTTTGTATGAGTTTTTTAAGTGGAGAAGATGTTAAAATCTGCTGAAGCCGACATTTTTAAAAAGCCATGGAGAAAATTGGCTTCATTAACATGGAAAACTACAATGGTGACATTTACCTCTTGTCTGCAGCGTTGTTGTTGAACACTTAAGTTGTTGTAGGAGAGTTATTTTAGCTTTCTATTGTAAATTGTGCTTTTACATTCCACCTCCTTTATTACAAACCCCACGACACGGCATGACACAACACAAACACACACAAAAGCAAGGCATGCATTCCCTATCGCAGATGAAAAGTTGCACAATTTTTCGTTAATCAAGCCATTTCTTCAAGCATTAGCAAAAACTCAAACAATTGGATATAAGATATTTGAATGAAATCTCAAAGCTTTCTGGCACTCCATAGAAAGCATGGGAACTTTCACATTCCCAGCAAGTTAGTAAGGACATCGATAAAATAGTCACCAGTTATTTAAAAGTATTTTTATGAAGTTATGAGAAAACTATTTGTGTGCAAAGAAAACAAAAATAATGACTTTTTAGTTGTTGCTCATTTACTGACACTGGGGCTGGTTTTCTGACATAGAACCTGAATGTGCTGTGCCTTGTTTGGTATTTTTGTTTTCTTTGCGCACAAATATTTTTTATGTAGCTTCATGAAATTGCGATCACTGGCGTCACATTAATTATTTTAACAATGTCCTTACTTTCGGTGACCGAAATGTGGTAGATCCCTTGCTTTCTCGTGAAGCTCTCAGATTTATTCAAATATATCTTATTTTGTGTTCCAAAGATGAACAAAGGACTTTGGGGGTTTGAAACGACCCGAGGGTGAGAAATTAATGACGGGGGTTCTCATTTTTGGGTGAACCAGCTAACAGTCTGTGCATGTAACTAGTTGCGGATGAACTAAATGTTCAATTGTTGTACTTATCAGAAAGGCTGTGATTTGTTCGTAGCCACAAAACCCGACCTAGCATGAAGAAAAGAAATCGCCCACTACTAATGTGGGCAAACTCTGCATCTCGCTCCAATTCCATAACTTACCACTCACATATTCTGATCTGGAGCTATTAGCATTCATGGAATATAACTCATTTCAGTATTTTGGATGCTAGTGTCCCCAATAATCTTCTTAACTACTGTAATTTAGCCAGCACAACTACCTTGGTTAGTCTGGTTTATGCGTGTTGACCGGCTTCAACCAAATTTAAGGAAGCTGATCCGCTTTGGAGACTAGCAACAAACCAGCACTAACATTCCCCCTTCTCAGCAGGAAGCTCATGTTCAATTTTCTCCAAGCATTCAAGTGAAGATTTGCAGTATGTCTGCAAACAGACGAATGCAATGTCAGGGTTTCCATTTGGTTTGTTTGTGATATTATCAGTTTTTCATAAACCTGTGACTCACATGCTTTGCATTCGGTATAACTTAGAGCTGCTCTCAGGTATTAAAAATGTCAACCGGTAAGAGTTTTAGAAGAAGAGAGAAATTCTGCACTGAAATTAAAGAGGAACGCTGACTGTGAAGGATTACAGTGGAAGGCTTGGAATTATTTTAAGGTCCCCTTAACTCGAGGATGCTTCTACCCACACTGAATAGGGGAATATGAATTATGAATGGGGTCGTTGACGTCACTCTGCTTTAAAAGGAGCTCAGTTGGAGAACAGTTTTTTTTCTGATTTTCCCTAAGCATAACTGACAGCCACTGCCTCTCTAGACCTCTCTGCAGTTTCATAACCCCTCAAATTGTTCATAATTCACACAGAGAAACTTGTTTTTGTAGATTTTGTACCTTTGCCAAGCTCTGTGTTTCTTTTGTTGTTTGACATGATGGTTTATAAAAAAAAAAAGTACTGCGGTTGTACCATGGTACAGTGATAGAATCAGATTGTGATTAATAGATACTTCGATATCAGTTCAACTTACGTTTACTTTATACTGTGGTAATGAATGATCGGCATAGTATTTATTTATCACGGTACCACCATGCAAAATGGTACATTAAAAAGAAAAAAAAACATTGCATTGAGACAACGTCCAAAAACTGGAGCCTATCCTTGAAGATCCCTTTTGCAGAAATGCAAATGTGCTGATATTGAATGTGAAATGCACTGCCTGATATGTAAAGTGTGATTGTGTTTATTACTTATTTACATACACGTCTCTCTATTACAGTGAAGAAAGCCAAGCTTGATGGACCGCAAGGTAAGCCTGAAGTCTCAATATAGCTAGTTTTCCACACTATCTTTTTGTATTTGTTTTTTACCTGCTAGAGCATATTAAATTTCTGTGCAGAGAAATTCAACACGTACGTGTCACTGAAGGTTCAGAACGTGAAAAGCACCACCATAGCCGTGCGCGGCAGTCAGCCATGTTGGGAACAGGACTTCATGTTGTGAGTTCCTCTTCCCTTTCTCTTTAAGAGTACAAGCAAAGGCTAGAAACATGCTTAATGTAAGTAAGCTATGATGCTGATGCAAATGTTTGGCCAATGTATTCCAAGCTCAAAATCCCATACTTAATGTGTGTTCCCTAGTGGCAATTCTGAGTATGCCATCTGTACTTGAATTAAAGACACATTCCGTAACATCTCGTGAGAACTTGAGCTTGTGTAGCTAGAAACATTTGTGGTCACAAACTTGCGCTTCAAGCCTTTCGCACCTTGATGAAGGAGCTATTTCTGTTTTTGCATCTGACAGTTGGCATTCCCTTGGTAGTACCAGTCAGGTAGTACCCCCTAATGGTTTCACCCTCAAGGGCCCAAACGTTGCTTAGCACTGATTGCAGTAAATCTTGTCTTCTAAACTTAAGACAGAATATGTGTTGTGGCTGTCCTGAAAGAGCATACGTAAAACATTTAAATAGACGAGTTTGCGAAGTACAACAAAGTAATATCTTAAATTTAGGCTTTCGATTAGCTCTTTTGAGTTGCTCATCAAGCAGCTAGAACATACTAGAACAAACAGTCACAGTTTGGTTAATGCAGTCAGGATCAGCAATAATTTCCAATCAAATTAAATAAATGTAATTTGTGTGCAATTTTTATGAAGTCTGTAAACCTTACCAGGCAGATCAAGCTCACTGTTCATGAAAAAAGGAAAAAGAAAATTATGTGTGGGTTTATATAGGAAACTGTATATTGCTGCTGTTCCATAAGCTCCACCTACTGTCAGAGAATAAATATGCATTAATATACACCCCAAGTAGTCAGACAGACCATCCTAACAACCCTTTAGAATAACATGGCAACACACTTGCATCCAATCATTTTCATATATAAAAAATGTTTTACACTTGCATTTTGCAATGTAGGTGTCTAATACATGCAATATACAACCTTTTGAGGTACTGAGAGCAAAACCACAAAAGCACCTGGTTGACACTGCAAAATTCTTTCCAGCTTCATCTTGGGTCATCTATAATCCAGATCTGCTTCAGCACCTCTGGATCTTTCTGTGTGATGTCTAACGCAGCACCACCACTGTCCCCTAGATTAGCCCCTGTGGTCTGTAAGAAGGATTGGTTTTGATATCAAAGTTGAGGCTATTATTAGGATTTGATGCAGCTTTAGAAACCATAGTCCTATGGAGGTTCACCTGGAGCGGCACTGGAGATGCCCAAGGCACAGATGGCATTGTTGTCTTTACCCTGTTTGGTTTTTATTGCTATATTCTGTCCATTTGATATAGTGCTGTTTTTTTGGGGGGGGGTTTCGTCCTCCATCATTCTCTGGGGTTTGTTTTTTCAGCATGTCTTATCAGTTTCACAGTATTTCAGAACATTTTGACTTAATTCTCTTTATTTTTAATGCGAGTTTATTAACTGAAGGTATATGAAATAGTATGTCATAACAGAGTAGTGTCTTCATATCATTATAACAACACATGCATATCTCTGTCCATCTATTTGGTCATCGATACTACCGTTCACTTTATGTTCTAGTGAGATTAACAGGCTGGATCTGGGCCTGACGGTGGAGGTATGGAACAAAGGACTGATCTGGGACACCATGGTTGGCACATTGTGGATCCCTTTGCGCAGCATTCGACAGTCGAACGAGGTACAGCCCAGATGGCCGGCCTGGCCCCCAACAGCTTGCAGCTTTTCTCACCCTCTGTAGAGCTATATGTGTAGATCTGTAGCTGATGCCTAGCTTTGGCTCTCATTGCAAACATGTTGCAGTAACCATTGCCTGTAGGACTCTATAGGCTAATATTTATTAATATTTCAGTTTAAATGTATTTTATTAACTAGCACCAGTGGAATTTGTTTATGCAATGTTTGTTGTAAAATGTTATAAGCACAGCCCCCATTGAGCAATCCCAGATTAAGAGGCTTGTTAAATTAAACAGCTGTGACATTTACAAAGCTCAAACTTGCAACTGTTCTGTTACCATCAAAGATCTGTAACCTATAAGCTAAATTACTTTGAGCTGGTAGTGTTATATACCTCAGTAGATCAGCTACACTGTATAGGGGTGGGAGATACACTGTTGGACTGTCATCTCTATTGCTTTCTTGTTTGCGTGATGTTACAGGATCACAAAAATGCTACAGAATTGATCACAAATGATCCTATGCTACAGGATCATTTTCAGTATTGAGGTTTAAGCCAAAAGGAGTTATTTAACACTTGTATGTGTTAAAATGCTCGTTTTTAAAAGTGTCCTCATGAGCACAGAAACTTAGGTCTTAAGTGAAAGCAAAGAGCTGAGAAAGAAAACACAAGTATTATTAGATTTGGGTAGCTCTTAAAGTGACAGCAGTCAATATTTTTTCTACTGTAGTAGTATTTTGTTTTTTTATCTTGCTTAAAATTAGTTCGTAATTCCTATTTAATCACTCACTGTTTACTTGTCTTCATTTTAGTTTTTTTGGAATACTTACACTGGTGACAAAAAATATAAAATTTCTGTGATATAAAAAATGTTTCTATCATAAAGACCTCATTATGCAAAAGTAACTACATTGTAGCTATATATGTCTTGTTGTAATTAAAAAAAATAATAATATACAGACAACAACATTTGTTTCTGATCACAGTTCTTTTTTTTCTCTTGTAGGAAGGTCCAGGACAATGGCTGACTTTAGACTCCCAGGTCATTATGGCTGAGAATGAGATCTGTGGAACAAAAGATCCCACGTTCCATCGAGTGCTTTTGGATACACGATTCGAACTCCCATTAGGTATTCTTGCAGTTTTTTACTTTCTCCAGTACTCCATTTTGTCCACACCTGTCCTAAGTTTAAATGCTAACCATTAGATTTCATACTTCCAGATATACCAGAGGAGGAAGCTCGATACTGGGCCAAGAAATTGGAGCAGCTCAATGCCATGAGGGACCAAGATGTGAGTCTCCTCAATCAACTCCATTCTTGTTGTGTTTACATTCCTCCCCAGAGCCCAAGGGCAGAACATGCGTTAATTTGAGTCTGTCAGAGAACTCCTGAGACCTGAACAGTATTTTTTTTGCCTTCTGAACTACTGACCTGTTAAAATAAATAGCACCTGCTCAAACAGTAATTTTAGTTTGCTCATTTTACAGTACACATACCAGGAGGAGCATGAGAGACCACTTCCAGTGCCATCAACTCAATGCTGTGAGCTTTCAAGCGCTACTCACACTCACACTATAAATTGCAAGGCCCCTTGGTAGATTGATGTGTACAGAACTTCATTAGAGGTCCTATCGCCCTATCAGTGGGTCCAATATGAGACTGCTTTATCTCTGAGCACTAGATGGATGGTTTAGCATCATGATGCATAGCGATTTCCTGGACAGTATTCAGCAATATCTCAAGCATGAGTGGGTTAAGGAGGAGCAGGAAGCTTTGGCTTGCCAAGAGGACATTTTTTATTGCTTTACATCAGAGCTATTAACCATTAGCACTTAGCTTGCCTGGGGCAAGGTCACAATCCTTCATTTCAAACATCCAAATTTATGTCCATGTCACACCTGGTAGTTTTACAACCTAGATTTATAACAAGCTGCTTTTCATTGTCACACAGAGGCATGTGTCTTAAAAAGATCTATTTCTTTTATGTTGACTCTTTGTTCCTATAGGTAACTGGAGTCTATGGGGGGACCAGCAAAGTAAGAAAACTTTGTTTTATGGGTTTAAAAAGAAATGCATGAAAACTTTTATTGTTTCCTCTCGAAGTATGGTTTTGGTTGTGGAACATTAAACAGATATTAACAGATGTTACTTTACAAAATTTACTTCTAAATTCTGAACTTATTTCTCAGATGATGATCCAGACAGTGCTGTTGACGATCGAGACAGTGATTACCGCAGCGAAACCAGCAACAGCATCCCGCCTCCATTCTACACCACTTCTCAGCCCAACGCATCCATGCACCAATACCCCATCCGTCACATGCACCATGGCTCCCGCTACAACGACATGCATGATTACGACTATGATAACCAGAGACCCATTAGGTAAATTTTCCCAATTCCTGGTGGCAATCTATTTGCTAATTTTAATCACGTTAGCATCTATCAGTTAGTAAAAGCATTCACTGTGTCTATGTCTACTGTTCCTCTGTTCTTATTCCTATGCACTGGTGACTGTATACAAACCTTGGATGAGCGGTCATTGTATACACTTCGTGGGTTTGGAGCCACACTGGTGCCACTCTGTGATTTGAATGCAACGTTTCCCCTCAGTTGCTCGTTTTGGCCCAATTCACTTCAAAATGAGCTTTTATTTCTGTACATTTTGCCTTACAAAAGTGGTATTCCCGACATTCTTGCATGCTTGAGACTTTGTGCTCTGAGACTCTTGCCTTGTCCCAAATGGCACCTGAAGCGCCTTCTCCAAGGCATTTTACCACACACCCTGTTGAAAACACCTGGTTAGGTATGTATTTTAACATTGTAGCTGGTTTGAGCTGGTCTCTAGTTGGTCATGAGCTGGCTATAAACTGGTTAAGAGCAGGTCCTGAGAAGGAGCTGGTTGCTTACCAGTTTAGGACTAGCTTGAACCAGCACAATACCAGCTGTCATTCTTCAAAACATATGTTTTTCTCAACAGGGCAGACTATTAGGTAATTGTCCCTTATGATATCTTAAGCCTACACCCTGCAGTCTTGTGGACAGATGCATGCAAGTGAAGGCCTGCAAACCAACATTAAGTGCGCCATTTGGGACAGGGCTCTGTTATAGCCTCTTGAATTCTTTCTAAAGTCTTACAAATGGAAAGATTCTGATCCCAAAGTGATGCTTTTGATACAAATCTCTTAGCAGCTGGTTAACCATTGCCTTAAGTTGGGTCATTTTCCGTCCAATGTGACCTGATGAGGTGAGATGAAAAAAAACATTACTCATGCTCCTCCTCTTCCTGCCTCCCCCATCCCCTTCCCTCCCACCAGACGCTATGATAGTTTAGACTCCGCCACCAACGGGCGCAGCGATCTCGATTCGGCTTCTGGCTCGAGCAGGCGGACCAGCCGCCAGTACTCCTTAGACAGTAGGCACTCGCTCTCTGATAGGTGGGTCACCGTAGCTCCTACACCTCCACCCTCTTCCACCTCCTCCTCCTGCTCTTCTTCCTGCTCCAGCCTGTGATTCCGTCCCGCTGTGATGATGTCGTGGAATTGGACTTGTCTGGTCCTGTGGTCCTCGCTATGCTTGCCATGCATGCGCACCAATCCTTCTTTTACATACATGGTCTATCGATATATATATTTAAATATATACTCTCTTTGTATATGTATCTATGTCCTCTATCATGACTGCTGTGTACCTGTTAATGACTTGTCACATGTTATTAGGTAACCAACCCCTGAGAAGCTTTTTCTTGTGTCTTCTGTACCGTGTAATCCGAATTTGGTGCAGTTGCCGATGGGGGTCCATTGGGTTGGTCACACAGTCTGTTTTTTGTGAAGTGTGTTATTTGCCTGCTCTATGCCTGACAGAGTTAGAGAATAACGTTGTAATTCTGAAAGCCTAGTCTGCGCTAATTACATAGCCTTTAGACACACTAGGCTGTGTGTGGGCAGCAGGCGGGACCATGTCGATGGCTGTGACAGAGACCAGGGGATGTTCACATCACTGATTTATCCTTTCAGCATCTCATGGACAAAACCTTTCCAAAAGCCAAAATGTGTTGTGTGGAAGACAGGAAATAAAGCTGTGTGTGTGTTTTAAGAATTTATGAGTTTGTGCGTGAGGAAGTGAGAAAAGGTGACAAGGATATATGACTAACTGGCGGAAAGGCTTGACAGAAGCGTGATTGTATGTGTAATTGTGTGTGTGTCTTGTGTCTCTCGTATTTCCTCCAGTCTGAAGCCCAGACGCTTTTTGGCTCACAGCCTATTACACACCCCATCTCTTTTGTTTCTGATTTTTCATGCATTACTAAACCTTACGTCCCATAATCGATAATGTGTGAGTGTGAGATTGTGTGCGTGTGTGTGGCAGCTTGTCTTTCCTTACTCATTCCATTCTCTCAGTCTCTCTACACCTAATTGGCTCATTCATCAGCAAAGATAAATAGCCTTCCATTGTTACAGGAAAATAATGCATCCCCTTTTCTGTCAGCTCAGTGTTTCTCTTTTTTCAAAGTGTTGTCCTTTCTTAAGTCCACTTGGTTGAATCTGTCTGCTGACAACTCTTCCCATTGACGTCTTAGCGCGATTTGCGACACAGCTCTTCTTGAGTCTGTTTGTTAGTGTGAGTTTTTTCCCTTCGACTCCCTCAAATGAACCTCAGGATTCTGTCTTGTGTTCTCTCACCACCTGACCTGCACGCATAAATCCAAAAATAAGCAGAAACTGTTTCCCTGCTGAAGAGAATAACTTAAACCCAACCTAAATTTGTTTGCTCACAAACGGTTTAAGTTGGTCTACTGGCTTGACTTCTGAGAGACCAGATAAGACCAGAAAACCATCTTTGGCAGGCGTAAGCTGTTGTTTTCAGCAGTTAGAGATGTCTATCAGCTGACAAGTATAATTTTCCTTTGTGATTGGTTGTTTCTGCTTTCTTTGCCTCAAATTTTATGCCCATAAACTTGCATATCTCCCATCTTGTTTCTTCCATGACTTAATATAACTAGCAACTCTTTACTCCCACAGCCCCACCGGCAGTAGTCGCTATGCCTCCTCGGGTGAGCTAAGCCGCGGCAGCTCCCAACTCAGTGAGGAGTTTGGCCCAGAGGATGGTGAAAGCTTCCGAGGTTCCGGAGAGTTCTACGACGAGAATGACTCCTACCATTCCTGCCATTCCTCTGTTAGCTATGGTAAAGACTCACCTGATTGGGATCCAGAAGAGCCGCAGGGCGTTTACAGTGATGATGGGGAGTATAACAAAGATGGGGGTGAAGAAGGTGCACTCTATGATGAGGTGGATGGTGAGATCTATGAGCAGGAGGAAGGAGAGTATCCCTATGAGGAGGAAGAGGAAGGAATGGTGTATGAAGAGGATGAAGACCTGTACCCACTGGATGGTACTCTCAGTGAAGAGCAGGAGCCACCTTACACCCCTACCCCAACCAGCACTGCCCCAACGTTGGCTCCTGATGCCCAAACCAGCCGTCCACCTCTGGAGAAACAGGCTTCCATGCACCAGCAACAGCCACCACAATCTCAACCACCATTCCAGGCCATGGAGCCTAAGCGAGAGTCACCACCCCCACAGCAGCCACTTGATGTCTTTGCCAAGTTACCTCATACCTCAACCCCACCGCGAGTCTCAGAGTTGGAGCCTGAGAAGGTCCCGACACCTACAGGCAAGCTGGCAGCTCCTTCTGAGGAACTTTTGCTTACCCCTGCTACCGAGGTCCCGCCTGAAGCAAAACAAGAGAATAAAGAGGCTCCTCCAGAGAGGTAAGCTTAATTTTCTGATTCCTTGGATAAGGTGTAACCTTTCATTACACTTTGCTGAATGCAAGTTGAATATATAATTTCCTTCCATCTTTTCCCAGCACACCAAAGCTGGAGCCACCTGTGGACCCTGCAGTAAGGGCCAAGGCCAACTGGCTGCGACTTTTCAACAGGGTTCGCCTTCAACTTCAGGAGGTATGTGAGGTTTTGTGATGCCTGACACTGATACTATATTCGTTTTATCAGCTTTTTCCAAGTACATAGTAATTCAGTAACCAATCAAAGTTTCCCAGCTTGCATATGCCCAGTACAGTTGGTTGGGTTGTCAGTTTTTGGTTAGTCTTGCCCTGCGTTGTTGTCCTTTTTCTTGCCTGTCTTGTCCATTTTATGTTACTTTCTTGTCACTTGTTTTAAGTTTTACATTTTACTGTTGCATATGTTTACAAAACAAGTTTTTGTTTTGAGATTTCATGCCTTGCCCCTCTTTGTGTTCCACCCCATTTGTTTTTGCTTTTTTGTGTTTTTTCTTTCAGTTTTTTGTCATTGCCATAGCGATTGTCTTGCTCTTCACTGCTTTACTGAAGCTGGACAAGCAGTCTGAAAGGTGGGTCTAGTTATGTGTGGGTCCAAAGTAAACACATTTTCCTGACCGACTGTGACGTGCTTCCTCTGAGTTACTCATGGAGTTGTTATGACAGAATTATGATGATGGATATAAAGATGTCCGGCTAATCCAGTCTAATCATGAGAGACTCCTACAACTGACGTCAGTGAGATCAGCCTGTGGTCTCTGTCTGGGACCAATCAAAATAAACAGTGGTCTTTTTTCCTTTAATATAAATTATATCATTGAAATTATGTTAATATGGTTTTAATATGGATGGATAAAAGAGAGATATAGAGCTCTGTCACTGACCCTGCTGTCACTCCCTGTTGTCCGCAGGCTCGAGGCGAGACTCCAGGACTTGCGTCACTCTTTTTGCAAGCAGGGTGAGTGTCACCAAAGAACTGCAGCTCTTTTTCAGAACAGCTATGCATCTGAGCAATTCAGACTTCATGCTTCAGATTATACATCATTTTTGTAAACATTTAAACATCAGAATCACAGCCCAACATAACCTGTCATCTCTAATCATATTGGAATTGCAATTCTGAATTCAGCTCAATATAATTCTCAATATATATATATATATATATATATATATATATATATATATATATATATATATATATACACATCTACCTATTTGATCCCCAGGCCTGGAGGTGCTCTTTACAGCATAGACAGCATGCCTGACCTACGCAAGAGGAAAGCCATCCCTCTCGTCCGAGACCTGGTGAGTCACGCAACCTAGCTTCAGTACGTCAAACTTTCAACTAAAACATTGCTGGATCCAACATCACCTTTCCAACTCTTCAAAAGCACCGTCCATACACATCAGTGTGGTTATTTTGGGCAGCAGTCTGTCGAGGGTCTGTAGTTCACAGAAGTCTCTGTGGCACATCTGTCTGAATCACAGCTACAGGGTTAGACGTTATTAGAGCATTACTCAGATCCATTCAGCCTGTAGACTGATGAATCTCTAGCCTCACGACTGTCTCAATGTCTCCTTTACAGTCCCATTAATTTTGTCTTGTGTATTTTTTCCTGAGCCGACTTCATTGCCTGCTAACCTTGTTTTGTGCCTGCTAACCTACTTTGGGAGCTTGTTGAACTTTTCCACTGATGCTTAAAAAAAGGTTAGATGGCAAATAAAATCAAACGTCATTGGTTCTCGCTTGGATAGATGCAATATAGATGTTAAAACCAACATAGAATCCAAATTGATCCAACTAACACAAGCTTCTGGTCTTATCGTGCCTAAATCATCAGCTCAAAGCAAGCAAGTTACAATGTAATAACCACATTTAGCTATTAATTCAGTCTGGTTACAGCCAACAAATTGCATTCATTTGGTGATAAGTTGTGTTGCATTAGTGCATATTTATTAACTACGTAGCTGCAGAATCCATTTTTGAGTTGACGTGTTAACATTGCTTTCTGTAAAACTTCTCAGGAGATTGACAGGAGAGTTAGTTGTGTATTAAACAAAGTAACAAGAGCCAAAAAAAAAAATCGTTTATTAGCTGACAGCTGTCGTGTAGGTCTGGCTGTACTTATTCAGCCAAGAACGCTCCTGGCAGCCTTCACTGGAGATCTGTCAGAGCAGGCAACGGCACCAGGCTTGCTTTGACGCTGCCGACTGAAAGATGAGGGAGAAATTACCATACTGCACTAAACAGCTCCACAGTTTGTCGGTTTTAATCCAGCTTACCGACACCGATACCGACTCTAAGAGTCAGAAGCCAAAGTGCTGAGTTGAGCAGAATTAAAATGCATGTCAAAAACAATTCAACTAGAGACAAAGTACCTCCTGCCTCTCTTTCTTTTTTTCTCTCTGCTCTCTCTGTATTTCAGTCTTCTACATGCACAATCACTTTTCATGACCTCTGTGAATAAATACTTTCTCCATGCGATTTAGTCAGTAGATTTATGAAAAGTCTAACCTGGATTTGTATAATTCAAAAACTTGTGCTATTATCTTTGACAAACTTCTAAAATGTTTTTGTTGTATTTCTTTTTCTAATGCCTCACCTTCTGCAGGCAATGGTAAGTATTCACAATTTTATTTTTCCAGCACTCCTGGGTAAAATGTTCAATTCCAACCACAAACATTCACTGCATAAATGAGAAGGATTTTCTTCATGAAAACTATTTGTTCACAAATTCACATTTTTTATTATATATATTTGGTTAATTTTGTTTTATTTGATTACATTTATTTAGTTTATGTTTTTTTTTTCTCTGAATATATTTTTTAAAAGTTGGACGAATATATACAGCTAAGAAACATTCAGTTCTTATGTATTCAGTTACTTATTAGAAAGCAATCAAACGTATTCAGTCAACAAATGCATATATTTTCTCCTAATTTTATTTTGAGGCCTACATTTGTTGTCTCTTGTAGTCTCTCGTCCAGAACTCTCGAAAAGCAGGCATCACTTCAGCTATGGCCTCCAGCACACTTAACAATGAAGAATTGGTATGTCGACAAGCCCTGTTTTCTTCCTGGAAATTCATATTTTGCCATTAGGAACCGTTTTCCATTGACCTGTTGATTTATTATGACCATGCAGAAGAGTCACGTCTATAAGAAGACCCTGCAGGCTTTGATCTACCCCATTTCCTGTACTACACCACACAACTTTGAGGTGTGGACCGCCACCACCCCCACCTACTGCTACGAGTGTGAGGGGCTTCTGTGGGGCATCGCTCGACAGGGCATGCGCTGCACAGAGTGTGGGGTCAAGTGTCACGAGAAGTGTCAAGATTTGCTTAATGCCGATTGTCTACAGAGTAAGATGCTCTTATTAAGTTTCTTTGTTCACTCTTAAATGTTGTCTTTAATACAAAAAATACACCACTGTTCAAAATATTGGTAAAAGTTTCAGAAATCAAAAAGTCTACTAAGCGTTTTTTTTTGTTGCTGGATGCAATAATGAATGTAACAGTGGTCATTCACCATTTTGCGTTTATGCTTGCACAAATTTTTTATGATTCGGGCTAAGTGAGTATAAGATGAACCTTTGCAAATTGCCTTTCCCGTGGCTAAAGTGAACAGAATGGTTCTTCATTCCACAGAAGAGATAGGAGGGGTCAACAGAGCTCATTAGCATTTAAAGGAACATGGACTACAACTTGCACTATAGAATATATCTATATCATATATCTATATCTTTATATATAAAAAAATTCTAAATATGTTGATATGTTTATTATTTTTACCATATTTTAAAGGTAAAAGTTTGAAAAAAAGATTTTTAGCCTTTATTTTATTTGAACAAAAATACAATAATTTATTAACTAATTTATTTTGAACTATTGTTATTGTTTATTATTTAGAACGCTTTTTTAAATGTGTTTTATTTTGTGATAACAGCTGATTTTTCTGTAGCTATTCCAGCAATTCAATTATTAATATATACATATATTACATATATACATATATAGTTATTTATTTTTCTCCTAAATGTTTGGCAATAAATAAATAAATAAATTATATATATTGATAATGATAAGAAATATTATTATTAAGGTACATACTCAAGATGTCTTGAACACCCAATAAGCTTATTTCTGAAGGATCTTGTGACACTTAAGACTGGAGTAATGGCTGCTGAAAATTGAGCTTTGCCATAAAAGGAATAAATTAGATTTTAAAAATATTAACATAGATGTTATTTTAAATTAATTGAATAAAAGCATCCCAAAAAATAATAATTAAAAATAATTAAAAAATCATTTTAAAAAATCCATTCCAAACCTTTGGCTGTTTGGGTGTAAATATAAGGGGTATTGAACTAAACCCATCTTTCACAGGGGCGGCGGAGAAGAGCTCTAAACATGGAGCTGAGGATCGCACACAGAACATCATCATGGTGTTGAAAGACCGCATGAAAATCCGTGAACGCAACAAGCCTGAGATATTCGAGCTGATTCAGGATGTGTTTGGAGTCATCAAGGCAACACACGTGGCGCAGATGAAGCAGGTCAAGCAAAGCGTCCTGGACGGGACATCTAAGTGGTCAGCCAAGATCAGCATCACCGGTAATGTCCCACTTTGACTAGTACAAGTTTATGCCATATTGATTATACTAATATTAACCCTGTTGTTTCTCCCATCAGTATTATGTGCTCAAGGCCTGCAGGCAAAGGACAAAACTGGCTCCAGTGATCCTTATGTTACAGTGCAAGTAGGCAAAACCAAAAAACGAACCAAGACCATCTACGGCAACCTTAACCCTGTATGGGATGAGAGCTTCAATTTGTAAGTGGATTCAAATCTCAATTAATATGTGTCAAGCTTAATTTGTTGAAGATCAGCGCTCATGATGGTACAAAAACATCTCAACAGCGAGTGTCACAACTCTTCCGATCGGATTAAAGTGCGCGTTTGGGACGAGGATGATGACATCAAGTCCAGAGTAAAGCAGAAGTTCAAACGAGAGTCTGACGATTTTCTCGGACAGACTATCATTGAGGTTCGAACTCTGAGCGGAGAAATGGACGTCTGGTACAACCTGGGTGAGTAGCCAAGCATTAATAACATAAATGTAACGTTATTTTCATATTGCGAGAAGTTCCGATCAAACCATTTCAACTTTGAGCCCATTTGTCAATGACCTTTAGAAGCGCGGACGACTAGGATGACAGAGCAATTAGCGTAACATCATTAGACGGACGGTCACATATTATATCATATCTTGACTTTTTGGGATATATCAAAGTGACTGGCGTGACTTGTTTTCTTGCTTTCTTACATACTGTAGACACTTTCTGTTTCCTTTTCTTTCAGCTATATGGTTTTTGTCATCCCAATCTCACGGCAATTAATATATATTTTACGAAGTGGCTAATTCGTGTGAATTTGTATGAATGACCTACACCTAACCCGTTTTAGACAAACCCTTCAAAAACGAGCGTTGTATAAATTTATATGAATTAGTCATTTTGTACAATATGTACAAATTGGTTGCAAGATAGCATTGGTTTTCATTTCATCACACAGCTCGCACTGTTTTTTTCCTGACTTTTTCAACTTGTCTTCCTTTCAGACAAGCGTACGGACAAATCTGCTGTATCTGGAGCCATTCGCATGCACATCAGTGTGGAGATCAAAGGAGAGGAAACCGTAGCTCCGTACCATGTCCAATACACTTGCTTGCACGAGGTCAGTCTGATTCTGTCATGATCATATTTTTCATTCTCATTTTTCTCCTACCATTATTTATTAGCAAGCTTAATTACGCAATCCCTGCTGGAGTATATCAAATGAATCCTTAGCGAATTGATCCTCTTTCCATCTCTCCATAGAACCTTTTCCACTATCTAACGGACATCCAGAACAACGGGGTGGTGAAGATACCAGATGCCAAGGGTGACGATGCATGGAAGGTCTACTTTGAAGAGACACCCCAAGAAATCGTAGACGAGTTTGCCATGCGTTACGGAGTGGAGTCCATTTATCAAGCCATGACGTATGGTTCTCCTCTAAGTTTTGACATTGATGTTTTAGCTGTTTGCTTACATACTTTCTGTTCCTTCTTGTTTCTAGGCACTTCGCCTGTTTGTCATCAAAGTACATGTGTCCCGGAGTGCCCGCGGTCATGAGCACCCTACTGGCCAACATCAACGCTTACTACGCTCACACAACCCAGGCCACCAACAACGTGTCAGCCTCGGACCGCTTCGCTGCCTCCAACTTTGGGGTGAGTGCTTTATCCAATCATACCAAAAAGAAAGCTTTCAGCATTAAAGAGTTTGTACTAATAATTTGTGTTTTGTCTTTATAGAAAGAGCGGTTCGTCAAGCTTCTGGACCAGCTTCACAACTCCCTGAGGATTGACCTCTCTATGTACAGGGTATTGTGACTTTTTGGTGTTTCCTTGAGTAGTCACAGCTTTTCTCGATTCTGTATGAAGGATCTTTTTTGACTAAAGGTAAATGGTTAGTTTGGTGTTCACCTGCAGGTGGCTTCATTGAGATTGGTTTGTTTGATGTGACTATATATAAAAACTTAAAATTGTATCGAAATATCTGAAATATCTGAGGAAGAATTATTGATGACAAAGAGACACCTTTTCTTTTGTGTGTTAAGAATAATTTCCCAGCTAGCAGTCCTGAGAGACTGCAGGACCTCAAGTCTACTGTGGATCTACTAACCAGTATCACATTCTTCAGGATGAAGGTTAGTTGTCAATCCCTGATGCTGTTGACTTGAAGAAACTAAATTAAAAAAATCGATTTCCATTTTCAGTTTTGTGTGATCATTTATTTTTCATGCAATTTTTTCAATATTTTTTTAATGAATATGTTTTTGCCATACAATTTTGTCTTATTTAGTTTCTAAATTAGGTTTTTTTGGAATATTTTGGAACATTGTTTCATACAATTTTTGATGGTTTTCTTTTTATTATTTTTCCAGTTATCATTTTAGTTTCTTTTTCACACAATTTTTGTATGCTTTTTTTCAATACAATTCTTATGCACCTTTATTTTCCACATGTTGTTGTTCAATTCTTCAGTGTTGTTGTACAGTTTTTGTTTTCATTCTTCATAAAGTTTTTTATGCAATTGTTCATAGCGATCGAATTATCCTTCTGAATGGACCATTAATATTTTTCTCCAGGTCCAGGAGCTCCAGAGTCCTCCTCGTGCCAGCCAGGTAGTGAAGGACTGTGTGAAGGCTTGCCTCAACTCTACCTACGAATACATTTTCAACAATTGCCACGAGCTATATAGTCGAGAATACCAAACGGACCCGGTGAGTCGACGCTTTCTGACCCAATGGCCCTGATCAGCCCCAGAGCTCTTTACCCCGGGAGCATCCAGATCATTTTATCAGAGCAGTTCATCTTGCTGCTTTTGTTTATGCTGCTTTGAAGATGTTACAGGTTTCCCTCATAAATATCAAACACTCTTCCTGTTGAATTAAACATCTAACCCTGGGCTACTTACTATATTTTGCTGCAATGCTTTGCAGGTTTGTTCTATATTGTGTTCCCCTGGAGTGGTTGGCATATTTTTATTTGTTTGTTTGCTGGCTGAAATAAGCCATTCCTGCTGTGCGCCTTAGTGGGGTAATTTCTTCCAGTGGTTGGCAGATTATGAAAAGCCATAATATGCTTCAAGCTACTATTTCAAAATGAATTCCTTTTGTGCAGAACAAAAAAGGAGAGGTTCCTCCAGAAGAACAAGGTCCAAGTATCAAGAATCTCGACTTCTGGTCTAAGCTAATCACCCTCATTGTCTCAATTATCGAAGAGGACAAGAACTCCTACACCCCATGCCTTAACCAGTGAGCTTAGCACCATTTTACTGCACAAAATGTACATTCATCAACCTTTTCAGACTCTTAATATTATGTATTCTGCTTTGCACAGATTTCCGCAAGAGCTCAATGTTGGAAAAATCAGTGCAGAGGTTATGTGGAACCTGTTCGCACAAGATATGAAGTACGCAATGGAAGGTAAGCTAAGCTAAGAAGCTTTTTTTGATCTGACTAGCCTTTGTCTTGAATGATTCTTGGTTTGTAGACCATTTTGTAGACTCCAGAACCTCATTAAAAGTTTCAGCTGTAGGTCTGCAATGCTCATAACTTGAATGACAGATGAGATGCAATAAAAAAGTTTGCTTCTTAGTTAGATTTTTAGTTAGAAACACAAGCCTGGCAGGGTTTCTCATTGATAGCCACTTAAATTTCACACTTGGTGAAAAGTCGACATGTGGTGGAGTTCTTCTCATCTGCTGATTCGGTAGGGGTTCTCCGCTCTGCGTAGATGTATTATGTGCTGTTATATCTCGAACTGTTTCGTGAAGAGCTTTTGTCTTCACCTCGTGGCTTTCAGAGCATGAAAAGAACCGCCTGTGCAAGAGTGCCGATTACATGAACCTGCACTTCAAAGTAAAGTGGCTCTACAATGAATACTGCAAAGATCTGCCTTTCTTCAAGAGCCGAGTGCCTGAATATCCCACGTGAGTGACTCCCTACATCTCCCATCTCACACGCGTATTATCTGACACTCAAAATGTCACTGTGACCGTGGTATGATGGGTAATAGAGCTTTAGGTGATGATGTTATTCTGCAGGTGGTTCGAGCCATTTGTCATCCAGTGGTTGGATGAGAATGAGGAGGTGTCTCGAGACTTTTTGCACGGAGCCCTGGAGCGCGACAAGAAAGATGGGGTGAGATTTATTTCTCTTGCCTTTTGGTGCATTATCTTCAAGGCCATTTGATGCAGATGCAACACATATCGTAGTTTATAAATCAATAAAAACATGTAAAGTTATAAGTTTTGTATTTATAAACAAAAAAATCCCATAGACGTTGCAGTCTTTGCTGCATGTGAGAACTGTATCTCAGAGTAAGAATTTTGTAGAAACATCTGGGTCACCACATTTGAAAGGGCCTGGCGAACTAAGTAAGAATGTACCTCACAATGGGGTGTAAGTTGTACCCCTTGGGCGCAAGAGCCCCCCCAATGTTGCCCCATAGACATACTGTGGTGAAGGAACTGAACACATCTGTTTTTCATGTCCTAGCAACCATTGTTGAGCACCCTAGCAACCCAAATGTGAATATTGTACCGGCATGGGGGTTTAGTTTATAGAATTTATAATGGCAGTCAGCCTTTGAAGTATCACCGTCGGTGGCTGCTAAGCCACACCTTAACAACCAAACAGAGTACCCTAGCAACCATTTTGCAAGATCTATATCTCTGCATCAGAGTATCGTATAGACACTTTAGTATGCTATGCATGCTAGCAGAGAATAGCTACATAATAATAAAGATTAGATAAATGTGCTAAAAATACTAAATAATTATTCTGTCGCATCTAAAATAAACGTTTTTGTTTACATAATGTGTAAGTGTGTACTGTGTATATTTATTATGTATATATAAATACAAGCACTTGCATGTATATATTTTAAGAAAAGTATGTTACATTTATACATGAAAGATATTTAAATATAATAATATATCATAATACATATATATATACATGTAAATATTTTCAAAATACATACTGCATGTGTGTGTATTTATATGTACATAATTAATAAACATAGCACATATATTATTGAACAAAAACACTACTATAAATAGAAAAAAATCATTATTTACTATAATCACTATTTAAAAATAAAGTAAACATTGTGTAAGTAAAAAACATATCTCTACATTACTGAAACTGATAACAATTTACATATACTTTGACTGTTGCGTTAATACTAGTAAAAGTAATGCTTTTAGAATCAAAAGTTAAAAGCAAACTGGAAATGTGCTGTAATGCTATACTTACTATTTAGCTTAGCAGCTGTAATAAGGTACAGTAACAACAGACCTCACGCCTGCAGCTAGACATGTCAAAATTTGATGAATGAGTGGCCTTTGGAACACCTCAGCATGTTCCTGAACCAATAAGCACACTCTTTAGTTCATTACTTCCAGCAAGTCCCCTTTGGGAACCTGCCACAGTCTCACCTCGACCCAATTATTTCCAGACGAAAGAGCTCTCACCTGACGTCTGGTCGCAAATTGCTTGTACGGTCTCTCGTGCCTTCTATTCTAGAACTTTTTCTGACTTGCACATCCGATTCTTTCTTTCATACAGTATCAGCAAACTTCAGAGCACGCTCTCTTCTCCTGCTCGGTAGTGGACGTCTTCTCGCAGCTTAACCAGAGCTTTGAGATCATTAAGAAACTGGAGTGTCCAGACCCACAGATCGTCGGACACTACATGAAGAGATTTGCCAAGGTCCTCGTGATTGTTTCATTAATACTTTTTTTGTTAATCTGTTAATTTTAGCCAAGTAGACAATGTGAGGGTCTTTTAAGAATACTGGTTGTCAAATAGCAAAATATTACATCAGTGAGTAAAAGTCAAATGCTTAGCTTAGACTGGTCGAAAGCTTTGGTTGCAGATTTTTGTTTGCATGATCTTAATCTACTGAAAACCAAGTTTAGCCCTTTAACTAAAGAAAAAATGATGCCTCAGACAGCAAACCCCATTTTCAGAATTGTTTTACAAAACAGTTAACTTAGCAACATCAATATTGCCCTTAACGGTCAATCTGTTGAAATTTTTTTGCGTGGACTTGTTTTAACATGCTCTTATTACTCCACAGACCATTAGCAATGTTCTTCTGTCCTATGCGGACATCATTTCAAGAGACTTCCCCAACCACTGCACCAAGGAGAAAGTGGTAATAGTATAAAAATCCCTATGGAATCAGGTTTATATTTTTGAAAGAGTTGCTTATATCCAGAATTTATCTCATTCTGTTTGTGTTCTCTTTTTCTTTGATTCTAGAATGCAAAGGATGGAGCTGTCAAGGTATGTTGATTTGACATGGGTAGAATATGCTATGCAGCTTTTTTTGATAGGTTGAGTTAGTCTTGTGTTGAATTTGATGCATTTTAACAAAGTGTTTTGCTCCCCCACAGCCATGCATCCTCATCAATAATATCCAACAGCTCAGGGTACAGCTTGAGAAGATGTTTGAGGCCATGGGTGGTAAAGATGTAAGTCAAGTACAAATATGCAAGTATTACCGATTAGCAAAGCCTAGATATGCTTTTTGATTACAAACCATTTAAGAACATGGACAAGTTCTGGTGGTTTTCACCATTGATTGATGTGTCTTTCAGTTAAACGTTGAAGCTAGCGACATCTTGAAGGAACTTCAAGTAAAGCTCAATAATGTTTTGGATGACCTTGCAAGGATCTTTGCTACCAGGTGAGTTACCAAGGGATCAGGAAGAAGTAGTTTTTTTTGTTCTATTCTTGGAGTAACATCTGTTCTCCACCCGCTAGTTTCCAGCCAAACATTGAAGAAAATGTCAAGCAGATGGGTGACATACTTAGCCAGGTAAAGGGAACAGGAAACGTGCCAGCAAGCGCTTGCAGCAGCGTGGCACAGGACGCCGACAACGTCCTCCAGCCCATCATGGACTTCCTTGACAGCAAGTAAGATGCTAATCACTAGATTCAGTCCTTTCTTGGAAATTTCACACCTTCGCTTCAATCTTAACTCTTTCCTTGTCAGTCTCACACTGTTTGCCAAGATCTGTGAGAAGACAGTGTTGAAGCGAGTGCTGAAGGAGCTTTGGAAGCTGGTGATGAACACAATGGAGAAGACGATTGTTCTGCCACCTTTGACTGACCAAACGGTAATGAACTGTTTATAATTTCATGAAGAGCAGACCTACATCATTTTATATAAATGCCAAAGTTGTTTACAGCATTGTGTTTTCTGGTATGGATCTTGAAGAATCTGAACAACTGGAAATGTATCTCCTCATGCCCAACAAAACATGTCCCTTTCCAAAAATCAAACCACCTTGGACAAATGACATCTTTCCACTCTAAAATCATTGGGAGTGCACCATATCATTCAAGCACCTCTCGAGACTGCTCTCTGGTCCTGTAGTCACACAGTTGCACATTTCATGTATGATAATCTTGACTAAAATGTTTCATGAAGCGTATTTTTATATATTTGAATGCTAGTTAAATTTTGAGAGCATTTCTACAGGAGCAGAGACAACTTACTGCTTTTAATTTGTCTTGATATAACTGTGTATTTTTGTTTGTATTTGTTTATTTTGACAAAAGAGACCCATATCAGTTCATTTGAATAGGAGACATCTCCCTATTGGTCTAGTTAACCAGTTGCCGATTACTGTTATGCTTACTGCAAAAAAGCCAAAAATTGAAGTAGTAATTCACTCAAAATGTAAATACTCTCATGTAAATCACCCTTGTTCCAAACCAGTATGACTTTCTTACATCTTTAGATTCACTTTTGTCCAGTCCTTGTCCTGCAGGGTCAACTTCCTACTGAGTTTAGCTCTATTTGTACCAGAATACATTTCTGCAAGTTAAGAAAACCTTGATTAGCTAGTTCATGTGTGAGATTTGGAGCTAAACTCTGCAGGACAGAGAGCTTCCAGGTGCAGCCCTGGTCTATGGAACTTCATGTTCATGCTGCTCTTCTTCCTAGAAATGAAGGCACTTTCAAGCTCCAAAAAGGACATTATAAAAGTGGCCCATATGACCTCTGTACTTTAGTTTAGTGTTTTATTAAAGATGCCGTAACAAACAAAACATTGCTACAATGCTAGCTGTGTAACCTGTCCACCGCTAGGTTACCAAAGAAATGTGCGCACGTTCTTGTTAGTGTCGGAGAAGGGGTCGGTAAAAAAAAAAACTCTTCGACCTCTTCATTATTTAGAATTTGTACTCCAATATCTAGGTGTCAATCCTGCATACAGCACCTTAAAACTAAATTTAAGCAGTTATTCTTTGGGAACACTGACTCTGAATATGCGGCAATGCAAATTAGATTTTCATTATGTAATGCCATAAAAATTTCTATTCCTCACACAAACTCGTCTGTGCCTCAGTTTGCCTTAAAAACTCGTCTGTGCCTCAGTTTTGCCTAGTGCGTAAAGGGCAGTTCACATCAAGCACAGTAACTATGAAGATAACGATATTAGCATACACACCAGCGAATGAGATTGTCTGTTTATTCTAAGCACACTCTTCCACTTTAAATTCTCGAGCTCGAGACAGCGTGATTGATTCTGATTGGCTGTCAATGTTTGTATCGTTCATCAGCTGGAAAAAAAGCTGAATCATTCTGAAAATTATTCCAGCGATATCGTTTCTCTGTGCCTTATTCATTATCGTTGTGGTGTGGACTCTGCTATTCATTAATATTAAAAACGATTTGTAGAACTATATCTTTATTGTTATCTTTATAGTTACCGTGCTTGGTGTGAACGGGCCTTAAGTCATATGGAGTACATTTATGTTATTTTATGTCCTTTTTGTAGCTTGACATCCACTTTCACAGTATGGAAAAAAAGCAGATTGAACATTGATAAATATATCTCTTTTTGCGTTTTATGGATGAAAGAACATTGCACAGGTTTGGAATGAGTTGAGGGAGAGATTTTTCATCTTTGGCTGAATTATTCCTCCACACTGAGCCTGCTTTAGCCATTCAGGCTAGCACAGACCATGGGACTTACTGTAATATCGTATCAGGCCTGAAGCCGGTCCTGTAGACTGAATGTTAATGCTTCTTTTGATTTGATGTGGGGCTCTTTGTAGCTTCACTGACCCTTCTCTCTGGTTATTACATTCTCGCTCTCCCCCCCGCTCCACCTCCACAGATGATAGTAAGTACCAGAGCACTTTTGTCTGTGCGTCTGTGTGTCCCGCAGTCCGTCCATGCCGGGTGACCCCCTTCCCACCACCTCCTTCTGCTCTGTGTGGCTGCCAAGTCCCTTCCTCTTGTCCAATGCATCCTCATTCGTCTGTCACGTCTTTCTCTCCTTCTCCCGCTGTCTCCTTCTTCTCTTCTTCGTCCATTTCCTCTCCTTTCCCTGGCCACCTCAGTGGTCTGTATACCCGAGGTGGCTGCAGCATGGTGCATTTCCTAATTGACTTGGACAAGGCCCTTTTTCCGCCCCAACAGTACTTCCAATCTGATGTCTGACTGCCAACCCCTTCCTCTACTCGTTCTCCTGGAAACTACGCTCTTTCTCTACCAGTCTAGTGTCAGTGGTGGGCCTATTATCTGGGTGACTCCACCCTCCCCTTCTCTGTCACCTGTTTGAAACCTCTCCTCTGTGGGTTGTTGCTTGCGTCTGATCTTCACCTCAACTCCCGAGCCTCTCTTTTTTAGTCTCTGCAGACATTATTCTGTCAATCTGTTTGGTTTTTGCGTGTTGTTGACCCAGAATTGGTCTGATGGAACCCCGAGGTGTCATACTGATGTGTTTTCTGGGATATTATTTTTAGTTTTTCACCTTATTCACGCAGGCTTGAGATATTTTATTTTCACAATCTAAAACTGTGTATTCATCTGTAAAAAAAATTGTATTGCCATTTATGGTGCAAATATTATTTCTGCCTTTTTATGTGATTTTTATAATCCATCAGCTTCCATTTGAAGATGTTTTCATATCTTTTTTTCTAGAATTGCCTTGAAAGGATTTCATAGTTTTCGTATTTGCCTAGTTTAGTTGGTCCGAATACAGAATACAAAAATTCAATTACTTTAAATGGGTAGTTCATCCAAAAATGAAAATTCTGTTGTCATTTTCTCTTGTCTCACATCCACATATAAATTATTTCCACTGCCGTAGCTCTAAAAGATCATTCACATGAATGAATATTCAAATATGGCACATAAGTGATGGGATTGAAATTTTTTTTTTTAATCACAAACTAAAATATTACCATCCTTTCACAAAGGAATATTCAGTTTAAACTCTGAAAAGTTATTATATTACATCATATATTTTTTTCTGCTTACTATAGTATTATACATTTAGGGTCAGGTACTGTGTTGTTAATAAATAAATGTCAGTATTTTATTTGAAACAGTTTATAGTGTAATCGTATTTTTTTCTGTATTTACTCTAATATTTTAGCTTTTCACCAACCAGTTTATGTAGACATTTTGAAAACTAGTACTTTATAGCACTTTTATTATTGTTATTATTATTATTAGCATAATTATAATATATATATATATATATATATATATATATATATATATATATATATATATATATATATATATATATAGCAGATCCAGGGCCCGTTCACTTTCATTTCATAGAAAAGTGTGAACATTCTTAAAACATCTCCTGTTAAGTTCCACCTAGCAAAAATAATTAATCAAGAACATATAAACAAGGATGTGTAAATATCGACAGAGTTTTAATTTTTTGGGTGAGCTGTCTATTTAACAACAAACATATTTTTTCATTTTTCATAATTTGCCTCTGAAATGATGTGATTGGCCCGCTAGTCTTCTCGGTTACTGAATAAAGGACACTGTCAGCCTATTAAAGAGCGCCAAGACCAATTCTCAAGTTAATTACACTATCCTCTCTTCACAGGGCAGGGTGAAGCTTGCTTGTCACAGTGATGTAAGGACTGAATCCCCATTTAGCTCAATGTGTCCTGTCTCTCTCTCTCTCTCTCTCTCTCTCTCTCTCTCTCTCATTCTTAATGTCTTCTTTGTGTGACTTGGGTCCCCTGTTGAAACAAACCGGTGGAAGCAGTGTTTTTTTACCCCTTGTTTTCAATGCAGTTGTGGGTTTCCCTATAGACTCACACACCCGTGTTCCCCTTCAAATCCTCACATAGTTCATTACAGGTGCTCGGACATACCAGGTTAAATAATGCATGCCTGACAGTCGCTTTAGACTTCGATGTCCATGCCGGTCTAAACGACTATTTCTTTTGGCGATGTCAGAAATACAGGACTATTTCTGTATACTAACAGTTTAATTTTCCAAGAAGGACTGCATTGTACACATTTGTATAATGTTATAATGGTACAATAAGGTACACAAGCCTCATTCACTTAGTGATATATCCAAAAATTAGAGTATCGGCCAGTCGTAGATACTAGATATATCACCAGAGTGGTGTTGTTCGGGCTGTGGACCTACTGGTTTTGTAAACCTGTCAACTCTTGTCTCTGTCTTCTGTATGTAGCTAGTTTACCGTCTCATGTTGCACAAACAGTTGTGTGTCGATGCGTGGCTGTGTGCGAGTGTGTTTGGGGGTGGCGGGGCACGCTGGGATTGTGCGAGTGCGCGTCTGACGTTTGAGACCGTCTGTTTCTGACCTCTGTGATGTGGCATTTCTGTCTACAACCTTGCCAAACTCTGTGACCTAACTAATGTCTCTTTGTTTTTCTTACTTCCTCCATTTTTTCCCTCTTCTTCCTCCAGGGCACTCAGCTTATATTCAATGCCGCCAAAGAACTCGGTCAGCTCTCCAAGTTGAAAGTATGAAAGTTTTTCCAATTTCTTTTTATTTTGTAGTAAGTGTTGCATACGATACCTTTGGATTACGGTAACTCATGGTTAAATGAACTTGAATGAAGTTTTAAATGAATACTTGTAGTGGCAAAAATGACACTTTAGCAACATATTTGCATTTATATTATAAACATAAATAAAAATTATAACGTACATTAATATTTTATTATTATAGAAATCTATCATTTTAATTATTGTAAATGCTACATTTTAAACATTTGAATTATTCAGAAATTATCATATATATGGAATGATTATAAATGATTTAAATGTGTTTTATTATAGATTTTTGCTGCTAAATGATTAATCATAATTAATCGCATCCAAAATAATGTGTGTGTGTGTTCTGTGTATATTTATTATGTATATATAAATAAATATAAACACAGATAAAGTACATCTTTTAAAAATATATTTACGTATATGTTCATATATTTTAGATATAAACATTTTAATATAGAAACGTGACACTATCTTAAATATATACATGTGTGTATGTGTGTATAAATATATATATATATATATATTTATTTATTTATTATATATTATAAATTATTTTTTTTTTTAAATGTCATCATTTTAAGCACTAATGTATATGAATTTTAAAAAAACTTTATATTTGTGTGCATTTAAATATACATATTAAATATATACAATGCACACATATATTATGTAAACAAAAACTTATTTTGGATGTGATTTATTTCGTTTAATCATTTGACAGCACTATTATTAATACATTTTTAAATGTTTATTAGTTTAGCATTTAATTTGTATGAATTCAAATATTTTTGAATCACTATGTCTTCATGTCATTACGTTTTTTTGTAAACTTTGTAAAGAGATAATTGTTGAGTATTGCTGTGTTTTGTTCTCATACAATTTTTATCCTTATGTAGGAGCACATGGTTCGTGAGGAGGCCAAGGCACTGTCCCCTAAACAGTGTGCAGTTATTGAGTTAGCACTGGATACTATAAAGGTGGGTAAAGTACTAAGTGTCAGTGTAAAGACTGCTTCAAATAGTAGGTAGTTAAATATATTGCAAAAATGACTTTCATCTAATAGTTCTGTTGCACTGTCTAATCCTCCAGCACTGTCCTTCCTTGTAATATTCAATTTAAACTCTAGCCAAACTTTTATCACATTCAGTGGATTGTCTTTGCACCTTGGGATGCAGAGGAGAAAATAATATAAGCTTTTTTTGATGTAAGAAATGTCCCAGTTTAATAAGCAGAGACAACTATAAGAAGCCATTCGTAGGAAGTTTCCAGGGAATCAGCGTGAAATTAATCCACCGTAGCTTTGTATTGTTTGTTTGAGCGTCCCGACCAACCAGACACAGCGACATTGTCTCAAGAAATGTCTCCTGTTTTGTGCTTTCTTAGCAATACTTCCATGCTGGAGGTGTGGGGCTGAAGAAGACGTTCCTGGAGAAAAGCCCAGACCTGCAGTCTCTGCATTACGCCCTTTCCCTCTACACTCAGGCCACCGACAAACTCATCAAGACCTTCGTTCAGTCCCAGAATACACAAGGTAAGGCACATCCAGACGCCTCGCTGTCTTTAAATAGCAAATACTTACTCCAAATACTTATTCCCTACCTTGGCAAAATGTCAGTCTTATAAAATCAATGAAGTCAGGTAGTCTGCAAACAAATTTATTGTTTGCACCTAAAGGAATAGTTCGCCCCCAAAATAAAAATGTATTACTCACCCTCGTGCCGTTCCAAAGCTGTAAGACCTTTGTTTATCTTCAGAACACAAATTAAGATATTTTGCATGAAATCCTTTCTGATATCAAGGCCCAAAAAGGTAGTCAAGACATCATTAAAATAGTCCATTTGATATCAGTGGTTAAACCGTAAAGCTATGTAAATACTTTTTGTGTGCAAAGAATACAAAAATACAAAAAAAAGAATACAAAAAAAATATAAAACAATTATGTATTTGGTCCAAAATGTTTTTTTGCCATTTCTTTAATTAAATACATACAGCTAAATTATTTAAAAATATAGTTTTCTTTACTTTAAGCATATTTTTCTATATTTATATATATTATTGTGTATTATATATGTTAATCTCTATCTGTTAATATCCCTTTTTTCTCTCGCACACACACACTTTGGGAATCCTGACACACTTTAGTTCGGGATGCCCCTGGCAGAGCCATTTTAATAGATAATCCTTTAAAGTGTAATTAGGGTAAATGTCACCGCTTCATTTAAGTATTTAAACACATATGAAAGCAAGTGCGTGTGCAAATGTGGGTATGAGTGTAAAAAAACTCAACAGGTTGAAGATAAACTTTGTTTTTGGAGGACTGTTAATTTCTTGAGCTTGTTGGACTGTCTCTTTCTTTCTTTCTTTCTTTCCATCTCTCGAATCCCCTTCACTGTGTGCTCTCAATTTCTCTCTGTATTTTTCTGCGTCCTCTCCTTCTCTTTCACCAGTTCATGGAGGGAAGGGGGTAAGGTTCACCCATAGCGAAGACGTGTACCCAGAGAAGGGTACGTTCACGCGGGGCCCGGTGCTCCTGACGACAAAGAACCAATCAGTGCTCCACCCAAACCAGATCATGCACCTCCCATTCCAACGGGCCAATCGCATGCCCCACGACCACCCATATGTCCCCACAGAAAGGGCCTTGCATGTACAAGTACCTGGGAAGAACATGCTGTATGATCACATACATTGGTCTGAAATGTATTTTGACGCTACAGCAGCCGGATAGCCCAGGATGAAGTGTGTTTTGAATGGCAGTGAATGAGGAATGCACACACTTCTGCAGTGCGAGAGGCGCATGTGTGCTCTGCGGATGACGAGCCGCGAGTGTCAATGAGTAAGCGAGTGAGAGACCGTGACGAAACGTTACTTTCCGAGCACTGAACCACATTGTCGAATGTAGATGTGACATTAATTGCGACTGACTCAGCTTGTCCGCGGGCAGGGTCTGTTCTGCTGCGCAGCGCGATCTTCCCTCACGACCACGCAACGTGGTTTCCCTCCCTTAGGCTCAGACTAACAAGACAAACCTTCCCTCAGCCAATCGGAGTTTGTTCCTGGGGTCAGCTGATGAGCTTTCTGTCAGTGTGCATCAGCTCAGAAAGGCCCTAAATTGGCATTTAAGGGCCTTGTAAAACGAAAAAATCACTTGGATATATTTGGATTTGATTTATTATAATTGGAAATATTATAACTTGAGGTTTGAGACGCTCGAGACAAATTTGCTTTATTTATTAGGGTAAAGATTAAAGATTATTTTTAGAGACACCAAAGTTTTGGTAAGGATTTGATGAATGTCTAAAAGTCTACTTCATATTTTCATGAAAATGCGTTTATGATCAAAACATGTTGAAATGAATAACCTAAATAATAGCGCTGCCAAAATAAGTTTTAGATATCTGTTTACATGTGTGTGTGTTGTGCGTATTTATTCTGTATGTATAAATGCACACACATACAGCATATATTTTGAAAATATTTACACGGATATATTTATATTCATATAAAATACATCAGATCATATGTATATTTATTTTAATCATTTGACGGCACTACAAAATATATATTATAAATATATTTGAAAAATATTAGATTTTTGCTAAATTATACTAAAATATATATTTTTTTAAATATATATTATTTTACAGACTTTAGCACCGTTTTCTTGACTTTTCTGGTGAAATATGACATGGACATTTCTTGACAGATTTCGTGACATTTACCCAGATGCTCTTTGGGTAGGAGTTATCATAAAGTGCTACGTCAACAGCCGTCAGCATTACCGTTAGTTCAAGCACTTTCAAATCCCTGCTTGCTCAGACGGTTCAGCTCCGAGGAAACTGCATTATCAGCCTGTTTCTCTGACAAGCGCACGCATATAACAGATGCCGAAAGGAAGGAAGCTATGTTTTAATTATTATTTGATTGCAGCTGACCTAGATTCGGTGGAAAGATCTAGCCATTTAATTCCCATTTAGCTCATGAATTCACTGGAGGCATCATTAATCAAAGGTGGTTTCTGAATAATTTAGAAACATAAATGCATAGAATTTATTTGTGAATATCATCCTAACTTTAGGACAAAAAGGACTCTCCATGAGAGTGAATGGAGTTGTGTGGGAATGTATGTGGTTTTCCGCATGTACCTGCCTGCATTTAAAACCAAGTGAAAGACAATATCAGATGTTCTCCTTGTCTTCTCCTTCCTATGAATGACTGGACGAATAGGACTGCTCTCCCCCTCCCCATCATGGTTATAAACCCTTCATGAAACACCAGAAGTGAGGTGTGACCGCGCTGCATGTGTGCAGATGGTACACTCATGATAATCTGAGAAAACACACTTCTCTTTGTATCGTAAACACTTTGTTGCAAAAGAATCCTGTGAGGCATTACTTTATTTTGGTTGTCTGGTGTATTATGAGCTAATTTCATTGATTATTTCAGGTCACGGTTGCTTTGCGTAAACACTGGTTTGCTAGCTTGATATTTGTGTTAGCTAGCTAGCTGTGAAAAGCTGTTAGCGCTGTACACGGACACCGGAATAAAGTGCACCCGATTTTGTTCCTGAACAAGCCTCACAAATTCAGATTGTTGCAAGGATCACTTGTTCAATCACTTTCAGAGCTCATTTGCATTCTGCGCAGTGCTATATGAAGTTCATTAACGCATCACCCCAATTAAGTAAAGTCAAATTTGTTCAGCTCACAGCTTTTTGACTTAAGCATGTTAGCCCTTATGGAAATTAGCGGCTGTTCGCTAATTTAAAATTCTGTACAAATGAAATTCACATTCGAACTCAATCGATACAATAATATGCTCTGAATTTGTATTTAAGAAGTGTTCCGACATGAAAGACCAACCTGAAAAACTCTTCATATTATTAATGATTTCTCAAGCCAGGTTCGACACATTACGTTGATTAAATGTCGTTGTCATCCAATCAGCTGAAAGCATACATTGCCTCTGTATGACTCACAAAGGAAGTGATTAGAAGTTCCATTGAGCCATACTGATGCAAAGTATTCTGCCTGACCGAATATGGAGTCTTGACTTGACTTGTCTCATTTTGTCTGCAGGTACTGGTGTAGACGATGCAGTCGGAGAGGTGTCTATCCATGTAGAGATCTTCACTCATCCAAATACGGGAGAGCACAAAGTCACAGTGAAAGGTACATATTGTTTCTTGGTGTGCAACTGAAGCCTGTTTGTTTGCATTCCTCCTCGAGTTTAAATTTTGGAAAAAGTTGCATCAGGTAGGGTAAAACTTGCTGGTGGAATTCTTTTGAAGAAGCCTCAGTGTCTTTCCTCTCCAACCCTGCTCCCTGAGAGCTGCTGTCCTGCAGATCTCATCTCTAACCCTATTTAACCATACCTAAACCAACAAATTAAGGTATTCGGGATTACTTAATAATTGAAGAAATTGTTGGAACTGAGTTCTGCAGTATAGTAGCTCTCCAGCAGCAGACTGGAGCTTACAATTTTTGAGTCATAATATGACACTCTTAAGGTTCTGGTATGGACCTTTTAGGGTTAGATAAGCTACCAAGATGACCCGTTGAAGGTACTGTCCCAGTTACAAGCTGTTGTACCTTTAAATGTACCATGTTTGTGCAGAAGAATAGAGGGTTCTTGTAGTGTGGTGGTCTAAGCAACCCCAAATGGTCCCACAAGTAGTTTCATTTCTGCAGGGTAATGGGATGCAAGTGAACAACTCAATGTGTTTTCTCTTAGTGGTGGCTGCGAATGACCTACGTTGGCAGACTTCAGGAATTTTCCGTCCCTTCGTGGAGGTCTACATCATTGGCCCTCATCTCAGTGATAAGAAGAGAAAGTATGCCACCAAGTCCAAGAACAACAGCTGGGCTCCCAAATACAACGAGACCTTTACTTTGTGAGTGACATGCACTTTTTTTTCGTTTCTGCATACCACATTTTACGCAGCGGTTCCTGAACGATAATCCTGCTTCTTTTTCAAAGCACACTGAGTAACGAAGTGGGCCCGGAGTGCTATGAGCTGCAGGTGTGCGTGAAAGACTACTGCTTCGAGCGAGAGGACCGCACCGTTGGCATGGCGGTACTGCAGCTGAAAGACGTAGCACCGCGGGGCAGCGTAGCGTGCTGGCTACCGCTAGGTAAACGCATTCACATGGACGAAACCGGCCTGACCGTACTACGAATCCTGTCCCAGCGCAACAACGATGACGTCGCGAAAGAATTCGTCAAGCTTAAATCCGACCAGCGCTCTGCTGAGGAGGGGCGGAGCTAAGACCAGGAAGTAGCTAGCGAGGCATGATAACTTTGGTGTAAACACTGCCCCCTGATGTTCAGATGTTGCACTAGCACATAGAAAAAAATACACAAGATTTATCTCGGTTCTCTACTTTACTCTAACGTCCAAACGTTTACGTGACAAAGCAGTTATATATTTGTATTCAGTGCACTGCCATTAGAATTGCCAGGAAGGGCTTGTTTATCAAGCACAATTTGGCACATGAAACAGACACAGGATATTGTATGTCTTAAATACTTGATGTTTGTGATGTCTTTGATTTTTATAAAGCATATTTCAAGACAAAAACCTGCCAAAAGGTACAACACATATTTATCTATCTATTCTTCAGAACATTAAATATCACTATTAATGCACAGGTCTCAAAATATAAATCCAGAAAATATTATTTATAATAGTATATTATTTATAATAGTAGTAAATATTTAAATAAATAAATATATATATATATATATATATATATAAAAAAATAATAAAAGACTATATCACAGTAGTAATATATATATATATATTATTTATAATCAGATTTTTTCAAATGCATCTGTGAAATAAAACCAGATGAAGGCATGTAAACATGACAGAGTGCTACACAGTGCCATGATTTTTCGTACCCTTTTTTTCTTCAACATTCAGCAATCTGTAATGATGTCAAACCTCTTTCGTGCGGCCTTTTGTCAATCATTCCTGCACCCTTCGAAGGGTGCCTTAATGTCAGGGTCTCGTTTCTCCACTACGTACAACCATTTCACCCCTTAACCTCCTTAATAGGGACCAAAACCCCCTATGGGTCAGACTTTAACGTTATGCAATCGTTTAGAAGCACAAGAGAATTATGAAAAACAGACCTACAACCAAATACACCTCTGAAAGCAGAGTGGTTGCTTTTTCATGTAGTCCGAAAATGCGTAAAGTTATTTTGAAGGGGGCGCCACTTGCAGGAAATCCTATAAATTCTACGTATCGTACAAATACAAGATACTTAGACGCTTCACGCATCTAGATTCAATCACAGGGCCACCTCTGTCCTGTCCTCGTGTGTTTTCCGATCCGTTCAAGTTTGAGTGCCTGTGCGGTTTATCCGGTGTTTGTCGGCACGATAAGGCACTACGGTTTATACGATGTATAAATTGACAAACACTGCTTGTGTTAGACACCAGAGCTGCCTGTTTCAGTAAAATTTCACTTTATAACGTCACGTTTAAATGTCGCACCGCTTCAGATCATTCCGTGCAAAATGGGACGTTTTTCCCCACTCGCTGGTTTCACACCTCGGAAGAATCACAGTCATTGAGAATCTCTCCTATAGAGTTGCCATAGTAACCGCTGATGAATCCTGCCATTTTACTGGAAAACCATCCACCATATTAGAAAAGCACAAGAGATACGCTCTACAGTGTGGGTTAAACGCCGTACACCCGTTCATTCCCTAAGCGCTAAAACGTGCTACTTCGCGAAAATCTGAGGTGAAGTTATCGAGATTTAGCCACGAAGTGCGACAGATATTTCCCCGCATCGTTTCTCCCGAAAATAGTCTATGCATTTGTTCTATCAGTCATAAGTGATCAACAGCCTTGGATTGTTTACATCGCGAACGCTCAGCGCAAACCGTAGCTGCAAACTTCGCTGTTGTTTTGTTTTACCGACCGAATCCTTTTATGTTCAGTGTTGTGATATTGAACACTAGGGTTCTGCCAGGCGTTATTGAATGTTGAATTGACTGCAGAGCGGGAAAATAGAATCTGTAGCAAGAACATACTTTCATTTGGGCAGTAGGATTTCAAATATTAAAGCTGTGTGTTGCTGTTTGTGAATAATATTACAGGATACAGTCGTGAGCATGTAGTACGAGACAAAGCACACGCAGACACAAGTGCACACGGATCCCAATAAAACGGCGACTCCTTGCCTGTATATAAGAAGCAGTGCATGTTGGGAAAGATTCTTCTTTGTGCCAGCATGTATCTTTGGCGTGATATTGAATAGTTGTCTTTATTTCTCTTGATTTTGTCATTTATTTTGATATTTGGGTATTATTTTCTATTTTTGGAAGGCTTGTGAATATATAAATATGTATTACTGACGTGTAGTGGTACAGAGTTACTAGCATGAGAGATTTTTTTATACGAAGATGTTTCTAATTTTCGTTTTTCTAAATATGATCGTTCTTATCGGGGATGGAGGTAAAACAGATGGCGGCCTTGGTTTGTTTCTACTTCCAATAAATGGTTGAAAATTGCAACGTGTATGGATTTTTTGTTGGTTTCTGTTCAATTACATGTGCATTTCAATACATATCCATATATACTAGTTCTGTCAAGCGATTAAACGCATCCAAAATAAAGGTTTTTGTTTACATGATGTATAGTATGTGTGTGTGTGTGTGTATAATGTATATTTGTTAGGTATAAATACATATGGCATATATTTACGTTTATACGTTTATGTTTATATATTTTATATTATATATAAATAGATACGTAAACATAATTTTATATATATATATATATATATATATATATATATATATACATATGTAACATTATGTAAACAAAAACTATATATATATATATATATATATATGTGTGTGTATATATATATATATATATATATATATATATATATATATATATATATATATATATATGTATATATATACATATATATATACACACACACACTATATACTTTTTTAAATGACAAAATATACTTAAAAAATAAAGATCAAGGCAAATTTTTATTTTATATTTACGTTTAAAATCTTTACATTTCAAATAGGTATTTTTAAAGGTAACATCATTTTACATTTAAAATGCACCTAAAATTAGCATGCCATACACAAAATGCCCAGATAATGTTTTAAAGTGAGGTTGTAAGGCAAAGGCAA